>NW_012119432.1:1102363-1224272 GCF_000951035.1 Colobus angolensis palliatus | reverse complement strand
AAAAGGAAGGACAGAAGGAAGCATGGAAGGAAGGAGAAAGAGAGAGCTAAAAGAAAGGAAAAGAGAGAAAGAAAGAAAGAAAGATGAAAGAAAGAAAGAAAGAAAAAAGAAAGGAAGGAAGGAAAGAAAGAATGAAAGAAAGAAAGAAAGAAAGAAAGAAAGAAAGAAAGAAAAGAAGGACAGAAAGAAAGAAAGAAAAGAAGGAAAGAAAGAAAGAAAGAAAGAAAAAGAAAGAAAGAAAGAAAGAAAGAAAGGAAGAAAGAAAGAAAGAAAGAAAGAAAGGA
This sequence comes from Colobus angolensis palliatus, assembly GCF_000951035.1. Lineage (NCBI taxonomy): Eukaryota > Metazoa > Chordata > Mammalia > Primates > Cercopithecidae > Colobus > Colobus angolensis. The sequence goes on along the minus strand of NW_012119432.1, from coordinate 1,223,988 downwards.
AGAAAGGAAGAAAGAAAGAAAGAAAGAAAGAAAGAAAGAAAGAAAGAAAGGAAGAAAGAAAGAAAGAAAGAAAGACTAAAGACTGATAACCTTATATTGGGACATTCTTTAGTAAAGATTCAGAATCCTGATTTAAAAATTCAAAATAAATCTCAAAACATCTATGGCTTGTATTTCTTAAGAAGTCCTCAATACCTTAAACAATGCAGATTGGCACTCATAGGCTTTCTGCCAGTGGTGTGCTAGAATTTGTTCCAACTGGCCCAGGAGACCTGCTTGTTAAATTTTCAGAAATTTTTCTAGCTGGTTGTTAAACCTTTGGCAGCTTGAAATCTACTATGGTGAGAGTATTTATACCTACAAAAATAAACACACACATTTACAAAATACCCACTCTTCAACCTCTTCACCGATATGTCACTGCTTTCTGTACACCCATTTGTAAGGAAGATTGTCCTGAGAGTCTTCCTCCTTAGAAGATTGTTTTCATAAATTTATCAGAAAAAAAACTCTTCTCATTATTTCAACTGGGAAGGAGAATGAGCCAGGTTAAGAAGAAATAGAAGAGAAGTAATTGTGTTACAACTTCTACACAGGAAGCTTCAGAGTACACAGTTTGTTGGTGGATCCTAAAATTACTATTAGTACTCATAGTTACTGACACTTTCTGAGTTCTTACTATGTGTCAGGTGCTGTCTGAAGCAGTATGCAGTGTGCAGAATAACATGCTATCCTCACAACAATCACATGAGAGAATGATTTGATTTCCATTTTATAGTTAAGAGTAAATGAGATTCAGAGAAACTGGGGACTCGTAGATGATCACACAGGAAGAAGTAGAGTTGAGATTTGAATGTGGGTCTCTCTGTCTCTACCAGGTCTGTGTTTTTCTGACTGTGCGAGGCATTGTTATGCCTGTCATTGCCCAGTGCAATGCCTTGTACATTGTAGAATCTCAATAAATATTTGTAGAATCAAATCATAACTTGTACATATTTTAACCTCACACCTAATTTGGGTACCGCGAGATTCTAGTAAGAGTGTTTTGTCTTATTTCTGTATCCTCAACCCCTAGCAAAATCCTACACACAAAATTCTGGTGCATTAAAAGCATTTGTTGGATGGAAATAAATTAGTCCACTTCCATAGCAGGTAGTCAGACTTAGGAGAAGAACAGGAGCTGGTCTCTGGAATAAGCTTAGCCAGAGTGGAAGCTTTCATGGCATTTCTGAAGTTTTGTTATTCTAAACATGGTTTCGAATAACAGTAATTGGGAAGGGACACAATGTTGAATGCATTTCCCTTGGTGCTAATAGACTATTCTTTCTATTTCACATCTTCTGAAGGAAAAAAAAAAAAAAAAAAAAAAAAAAAGAAGAAAGAAAAGAGAAAAGGAAACTAATATTTATCGATGACCAGTCATTTCGTTAGGATATTTCAAATTTATATTTGCACAGAAAGCAATCCTAACAGGTAGATACTATGATTATTTGCCTTTTATGCATAAGGAAACTGAGATTCAACATAGTAAACACAGTTGGAATTGAAAGCAGATTTGGGAGCCAAAACCAAGATTCCTCAATTTGGACTCTGATAATAGCGATACCAACCGCCTTTACTATTTATAAAAATTCTCCCTAACTCCTGTTTTGAATTAACCAAGAATATAGTTCTCTCAGGTCTGGATGTTCTATCTCTGACAACTACCACACCCTTTAACTCAAGAGGTTGAGTGAGGGGTTTGTGCTACGTAATGAAAAAGTCTCCATCTAGTGGTTACAAATCAAATAGCGTTCATATGCCCCGAAGGTGCTTCTGGAGTCCATATTGCCTACAGTGTACACTACTCGGGCAACGGGTGAACCAAAATCTCGGAAATCATCACTAAAGAGCTTATCCATGTAACCAAAAACCACCTGTCCCCACAAAACTATTGAAATAAATACAAAAAACCCCACAGGTTTATATTGACTGGTGCAGGACCAAGACTGGGGTAGGGTGAGTGAGGGGCAATTGCTTTCGTTGCAAAATTCAACGATAGCCAAAAAACTCAGTAATAATGATAAGCAATATTTTAATCCAATGTTTTCTAAACATCAAAATTAATGCATGAGATATACAATGAATAAAATATCAAAATTTTAAATAAAGACAGTATCACTATTACTGACTTTTCCTTTTCCCTCTGGCTTCATTATAGCTCTACACACCACTAGAGTAGTGTGAACAATGTAAAATGTCCATACACATTTTCTTGGCATGTAACCATATCGAGGTCAAACCTCAATGTCCCGGCTTAAACATCCAGGTCATAATATCAGAAAACAGCAATCACATGCCTGGAAAAAAAATCTCCTTTTCATAAGATTTTAGACATTATTGAAAATGAAGATGGATGGCAACTAAAGGGTGCCTTACTTATTCAATGACTTAACTGTTCCTAGGCAAAATGACTAACTCATTTGCACAGGAAGGCGCAACTTTAAGATGACCATTTGACCCAACTCTTCTGCTGCCATAAAAACATTTTAAAAAAGTATATTCCATTATGTTCAATTCAACCGAATATTGTAGCTTACCAATTTTTATAAAATTGAAAGTGTTTTAGTACAAACATGTCAATAGCAAATAACTCAATAAAGGTTATTCAATCAGCATTTGAAAATTTTAATTAAATTTGAACTAGCTGTGTTTTAATAGACTCTAAATGGTTATTAGCACAACAAAGTATATTTTTAAAGAAGTAAAAACTGTTTTTGCAGGAACTTAATAGGTTCTGAGTTCCAAAATTGGTAAACATCTATGAAAATAATCTGTACATGCTGCCAAACATCAGGAAGAAAAGCAGAAAACTTCAGTCAGTCATTTAGGTTTCTTTTCCTCAGCTGTCATCTATCCTATTTGGAAAGAGCCGGTGTCTAGGCCCTAAATACTTTCTGACAGTGTCAGAGTACTACTAAATGGCACTGTCTGTACATCAAGCGTGGCTTTTAGCCAATTTAAAAATAATGCAAACTCACAACCTTCTTCTCTGAAATTTCAAAAATTTAAATGAACTTTGTCAACACTGGCACCTATTTACTCTGTCTGAACAATGAGTAATTTGATTTATTTTAGGGACATAATCAGGCAGTTGATCATTTGAAGCTAATGCTTTACTATTAATGAGTTTGTCTAATTGTGTATTCCACAGAGTGAACTGACCCCGGTAACACCACTGTAGACTTAACTGAGACCTGGAGATGTTCTCACAGATGAACTGCAGGGGAGGGTTGTCATGGAAACAGGCAGGCCCAGGCATCTTTATGTAGACTTTAAAGTAGAAGAGATGTGGGGTAAGAAGAAACTGCAGCAGCTTGGTAAAGGTTGGGTTTCCATTCGGATTGAGTTTGAAGGAAGAAAAAGTAGAGAAGAGTTTTGCTGCTACTTGAGACTGGGCAAAGGATCTTTATACTGAACATCTCTGAAAGCCAATATTAGGGGCAATTTTCCTTGAAGACCCATGACAAAAGAAACTCTATGGAATAAATAGTGTACCTGAGACCATTAAATCCTTGTAGAATTAAGAATACAAGGGAATAGTCTTTCCTATGACTGAATTGCAAGAAATATATTAGTGGATAAGTGTGTAACTGAATTACCTTAGCAGGTTTCATTATTTCCCCTTAGTTTTAGTAATATAAATAAAATGACATGCAGCAAATACACACACATGCAAACACACACGCAAATACACACACACACAACTGTCACCCATTGCTACCCAATATTTACACAGAAGCAGGTTACACACACATGAGATGCTTCCACCTCACCTGGTTGTGAACAATTAAAGGACAAACATAATATCTTCTTTCACCTTCTCTTACAGACCCCTGCAGAGTGAGTACTCAACACTGTTAACTGAAGGAAAGATACAGTCCTGTAAACACTGCTTTTATCTCCTCTCTGCTACTTACACAGTTTGATAGTTTCCTTTTGAAAAGTCCCAGAGGAGACTAAAGTGCTTCCTTCTTGAAGTTGAATGGTCCTGTTTAATAGGTTCATAATTATTAACATTTATTGTTACTTTTTATTTTGTTATGTTAAACCGAATTTGGTGGCAAGGTTTAACTACCTTGTAGTTCACAGGCTAATAAAGAAAATGTAGTTTTGGTGTTTGGTGAGTGGGTGAGGTAAGAGCACCCAGTCATGTAGGCAATGTTGTAGTATGTATATTCATATTGAGTAGTATAGATACGGTTGCTGTTAATATTAGGTAAATTAGTAGACTTAAGATTGCAATGACATGATTGTAAGTTAAAATTGCAATAATTCAAAATTTATTGGCAATTGACGTATATGTTAAAATTTTTCAGAGCTGTGTTTGATTGAGTCCCCCTTAGTCTCCTACTGAGACGGATAGTGCTACAATTGTTAATATTGTATTTCAGTCCACTGAGGGAAAGATTTGGAATATGATAGAAATTGGTGCTAATATTTGTCATTAGGAATAATTATATCTGATATTATTGAGATTTCTTATGTTACTACCAGAACTCAAAAGTGAAAGGGGGATATTTCCAGTTTCTGTACTAGAACAACAATAATGATCAGGAATGCTGTTTAGTTCAGCAGGGTTGAAATTGTTCATTGCCCAGAATATATTATATTGATAATAATGGCTATTATTAGACTTATGGATGTGGTTGCTTGTATTTGGAAGGAGGTATTTGGTGGCTGCTTCTGTGGAGCAGAGTTTAGCCTTCTTGAATAAAATAAAGATGATGGGCAGCATGTTTATTTCTAACCCTATTCAAATTAAGAGTCAGTGTGCACCGATTATTGTGGTTAGAGTTCCTGTAAAAACAGTGAAAAGGATGATGAGGTAGATTAAGGGTTGATTAGTACAGGAGACACATAAACCAACATTTTCAGGGTATGAGCCCAATAGATGATATGTTAGTATGATCTCACACTGCTAATAAAGACATACCTGAGACTGGGCAATTTATAAAAGAAAAAGGTTTATTTGACTCGCATTTCTACATGGCTGGGGAGTCCTCACAATCACGGCAGAAGGCAAATGAGGAGCAAAGTCATGTCTTACATGGTAGCAGGCAAAAGAGCTTCTATGGGGGAACTCCCCTTTATCAAACCATCATATTTTGTGAGACTTATTCACTATCATGAGAACAATATGAGCAAGACCCATCTCCCTGATTTAATTAACTCCCACTGGGTCCCTCCCATGACATGTGGGAATTATGGGAGCTATAATTCAAGATGAAATGTGGGTGGGAACACAGCCAAACCATATCAGCTTTTCTAACTGGCCTTACTGTAGGATATGGTATATTAGGTAGCACACAGAATTTTGAATTCTCAGGGGTAGATTCGATTCCTGTAATTCTAGAAATAAGAGGGCTTAAACCTTTATGATTTACTCTATCAAAATAACTATTTTATCAGACATATTTCTTATGTTTATGGCAGGATACTAGATATTATGATGCGCACTGAAGGGTGTCACACACATAACGCTAGTGTAAGAGGTAGAAGTTTTTTTCATGAGAGTTGGATAAGTTGGTCCTATTGGAATCATGGGTGTGATGCTTGAATTCATAGGAAGAGGGATGTTAATAGAACAGTTTTAGTAATGAAAGTAATTATATATAATTCTGGTATGAAGATATCATGTAATGCTCCTAGAAAAATGACAGTGCTTAGGTGTTTATTATAATAATATTAGTGTATTCTGCTATGAAGAATAAAGGAAATGGGCCTGCAGTGTATTCGATGTTAAGCCTGAGACTAGCTCTCCTTCACCTTCGGTTAAATCAAATGGACTTCGCTGGTTTCTGCTAGGGTTGAGATTAGTCATATCATGGACAGGGATCACGACAAACTCTAGTGTAATAATAAGAGTTGACCGGGTGAATTACCTACTCTGCAAAAGGACTTATAAGATAGTAATGGCCAGGGTAACTTTGTATAAAATTGTTTGCGCTACAGCTTGCAATGTGCCAATCAAGGCATATTTTGAATTGGATGGTCATTGTTATGATAGGATTGAGTAGATGACTAGGCTTGATGTGGTCTAGATGAATAATACTCCTATATTTACATTAACTAAGGGGTAAGATATGGGGAGGGGGATCTATGTGATGAGCACAATGGTTGGAGCAATAATGTAAAGGGGAATAGATGATGTTAGTTGTTGTAATGGTTCTTTAGTGAACAGTTTAATTGCACCTGCAAAGGGTTGGAGTAGGCCATATGGGCCTACAATATTGGAACCTTTACAAAGTTGTATGTAACCTAAAATTTTTACTTCAATCAATGTTAAGAATTCTATGTTGAGGATGGCAGGGATAATAAGTAGAAGAAGGTTGATTACAAACATGTTAATAAAAAGAGGGATTGAACCTCTGACTATGCAGTTTTAAGTTTTATGCAACTCCTGGGCTCTGCAATCTTAACCTTTTTCCTTGGGCAGAGTATAGTAATAGTGTATTAGATTAAGATAATATCAGCTATTAAATTGAGGGCCCTTTTTGCAGCAGACCTTATTTCTCTTGTCCTTTTGTGCTGGGAGAAATATTGAATAGATAGAAACCAACCTGTATTACTCTGGTCTAAACTCAGATTACATAGGACTTTAATAAAACGAATGAACCATCAATAGCAGTTACACCATTAGGAGGTCCTCATCCAACATCGAGATTTTAAGCCCTACAGTCAATATGGACTCTAGAATAGGACTGTGTTGTTATCCCTAGGGTAACTTGCTCAGTTGGTCAAACTATTTGTGTCAATGTATGATATGTTACTTTGACTAGTGCAGTCTTAATTAAAGTCATTTTGGAGCTTGTGTTATCATCCAAGGTCACCCCAATCAAAATATTTCTTTCATTAGATAAAATATTAAGACTTGCAAGTTTTATTTTTGGTAAGCTTATTTGTCCTAATAAATTGAAGCTCCATAGAGTCTTCTCATCTCATTTAAGTATTTCTGCCTGTTTTTTGTTTGTTTGTTTTTGAGATGGAGTTTCACTCTTGTTGCCCAGGCTGGAGTGCAATGGCACGATCTCGGCTCACTGCAACTTCTGCCTCCTGGGTTGAAGTGATTCTCCTGCCTCAGCCTCCCGAGTAGCTGGGATTACAGGCACCCGCCACCACGCCCAGCTAATTTTTGTATTTTTAGTAGAGATGGGGTTTCTACATGTTGGCCAGACTGGTCTCGAACTCCTAACCTCAGGTGGTCTGCCTGCCTCGGCCTCCCAAAGTGCTGGGATTACAGGTGTGAGCCACCACACCCAGCTTTATTTAAGTATTTCCGACTCTTCATGGGTAGATCAATTTCATTGATTAAAGGTGAGAGACAATCAAACCCTCTTGTGACCATTCATATAGGACCCTATTTGGGGAAAAACTGATTATGCTACCTTTGCACGGTTAACATACTGCAGCCACTAAACATATGTGACTGGGTAGGCATTGCCTCTAGTACTAGTAATGCTAGAGGTGCAGTTTTTGGTAAACAAGATGGGTTTCCTTTTGCTGAGTTCCTTTTACTTTAAAAAAAAATCTTTCCTTAATGCATGCTTGTGTTGGGCTAACAGTTGGAATAATAAAGAGTTTGTCATCTGATTATTTATATTGGGTTGTTAACTATTAGTGAATTTTTCAGTTTCATGTAAGCTTATGCAAGAGGAATTTTTTTGTTGTTACTTACATTAACAGCATTTCTTCAATTTAGAAATATTTAGAAACACGATACTGGACCAATCTACTAGGTCGGTGCAAAAGTATTTGTGGTTTTGCCATTACAAAACCGCAATTACTTTTGCACCGACCTAACAGATTGGTTCAATATAGTGTTAGGAGTTAGATGTATTATTTAAAATTAGGGTTTTTAAATTTTGAGCTTAAATGCTTTCTTAGTTGGTTGCTGCTTTTAGGCCAACTAAGGGACTTTAGTATCTTACTTTTGTGCAAGTTTATTTCCTATGTCTGAAGAGCTATCCCCCTTTAAACTAACAATTAAACTTACAACAGGATTTGGTGGTTCTGTAGGTAAATTTAAAGTTGAATTTAAATTCTATCTTGGACAACCAGCTATCACCAGGCTCGGTAGGCCTTTCATCTCTACCTATATATTGTCTCATTATTTTTATACATAGATGAACGTGTTCTTTTGACTATCCATGGGTAGCTCATCTCGTTTCAGGAATTTTAGTTGAAGTTCTTTTTCTAAAACTATGCTAGTTGATTCATTATGCAAAAGGTACAAGTGATTAGCTTTGCCTTTTTGTATTTGGAACAATTCTTTCATCTTTCCCTTACGGTACTTTATCTATAGTGCCTAAATAAGTTAATTTCTACCGCCTATGCTTCTGTCTTGGGTAAACGTTTTGGTTTAGAAGGCGTTTGTAATACAGTTTCCTGAGGGAAGGGATAGCATTAGTCCAAAGAGATCAGGTCATATGAAATCTTCTGGGTGTAAGCCAGATGCTTTGAGTTGAGCTATATTTTGGTTATTCCAAGTGCATTTTCCAGTACACTTATCTTGTTACAACTTATCTCCTCTAAATATGTATGAGTTTATGTTATTTAGATGGTTGGTAGAAATATTTGAGGAGGGTGATGGGCAGTGTGTGAGTGCTTCATGTTTTTATTCGATCAAGATCTCCATTCTTGATTTACTACTAAATCCTCCTTTGACCTTTAAGTTTCATAAGGGTTGTCATGGGTGTTCTAGATTTAGAAAATGTGGCCCATTTCTTTCCATCTCATGGGCTACACCTTGATCTAACATTTTAATGTAAATACTTGTGCTTACTTTAAGACCTTTTCAGATTTTGCTGAAGATGATGATATATAGGGTATGTGGCAAGAGATGGAAGGGAATATCAGGGTTTATCAATTACAGAACAAGGTCCTCTAGAAGGATGTAAAGCACTGCCATGTCCTTTGAGTTTTAAGCTATTGCTTGTCATACTCTGGTGAATAATTTCGTTTGTTAAATTATTTGTTTATGGCTAAGCATAGCGGGGTATCTAATCCCAGTTTGGACCTTAGCTATCATGTCCTCAGGGCATTAAAGTTACTTTCATAGTTTATTTTTATTTTAACTGCAGCTTTTTATGACTTAGTTTAAGTTTAACTATATTATGAGGGTTATCTTAAATACACTTTTAACCAGGTTTTATTAGCTTGGGTAAATTGTATGACCACAGTGGCTAGCATGAAATTTACCAACCCTAGAGGCTTAGTATTGCTTAGACAAACTTTCATTTATTGTTTAGTTTTTATCACTGCTGTTTCTTGTTGAGGTGTGGTTGAGCAAGGTATTATGAGCTGCGGTTGTGCGTGCTTGATGCCTGCTGCTCCTTTTGATACTAGATGATCTAGAGGGCATTATCACTGGAATGTTTATACTTGAACGTGTAATCTTATGAGAAACCAATAAAAAGGCCAGGGTCAAACTTTTATATTCAAGGGGTAATGTGGACTCATTCAGGCATTTTCAGTCCCTTGCTTTGACCTATTAAGCTACATTAACTCGGATCTAGAGAATTCTCTTCTGACTCAAAAATGAAGGGTTGAAGTGCTATGCTAGTATTGGGGCAATATTTAGTAACCTTATAAATAAATAAGTGCCCTTTCTAGCTCAGAAAACCTAGTTTTATTAAAAATTATGCATTTTTGAAATTAAGTTAATTGAGAGTTGGACTAAAATTTGTTTGTAGTTGAGATTATAATTGGGTTTGGGTTGTGGACCCTGGCTGTAGTTAATGATGTGGATTTCTTGTTTTGGGGGTTTGGCAAAAATAATAGCTTATATCTAATAAAATTAGATTAGTCCAGGAATAGGTGGCTCGAAGGGCGGTTGTGGAGTTAATCATATACATGTTTAGAGAAAAACGTGTGTGAATGTGCATGAATGTGTGTGAACTTGCATAAATATACATTTTATTATCATTATGTTTTTCATGCATGAATGAATTCACACCTTGTGGTTGTAAATGCTGTCTCTTAATATTCAATGTACGTCTAGCTGCAATGCAGTTGGCTGGGTTCTGATTCCTGCCATGCTGAATCATGACATCCCCAAATTTTAAAAATACCAAATGCATGACAGAGCTCCTGGGAGTGTTCATCAGGTAATTAGTCACTAATCCATCGAGATGTTTTATTTAAGGGGAATGAGTGGAAGGAATAAGTCCTAAAATGTTAGAGTGAAAAGGGAGTTTAGACACTGATTTCTACATGGACCACATTTTACAGATAAGGAGGATGAGGCTCAGAGATGTTTTGAAAGATTCCCAGATAGAGTTCTTTCTGGCTCTGGCCTCATGGGAGTTTGCCCAGTCTACTTTGAAAGCATAATTCAGTTTCAGCAGCACAACCCTGGCTGACGTTAATATCAAATACCAGCATCCTTTTATATTTGTTAATGTAAATTGTGAATCATGAGGGTGAAAAGAATGGACTATGCTGAGAGAAAAATTTGGGTTCTAGTCCCAGCTCTGTTATTTACAAGGTACATGATTTTGACTGAGTTAACAAACTCTCTCAACTTCAATTTTCTCATGTGTATAGGAATAATGATATTATCTGCCTTACAAAGGTATTAAGAAATTTAAATGAAATTGTCCATATAAAGTTTTCCTTCCTTCCTTCCATCCTTCCTTCTTCTTTTTTTTTTTTTTTTCTTTAGCAAGAATTTACCAAGAACCTACTGCATATTGGGTGCTATTCTAGATGCTGGAGATGCAGCAGTGGACAAAATGATGCCTATAAATTCATGCAGCTTACCTTCTAGTGAGGAAGACAACACTAAACAAACACAACACAATTAAAATATGTAGTGTGTCAGAAGGTGATGTACTGTATGTAAATCAGGGAAGAGGTGCAGGTCAAAAGTGCTACATGAGATAGGGTGTCCTATTTATGTGAAGTGGTCAGGAAAGGCTGCTTTGATACTATGATAACTGGATACACACCTTAAAGAAAATGAGGAAACAAGCCACGTGTTGAACTGGGTAGAGCTTATCAGGATGAGGAAACAGCAAACGTAAAGACCAAAAAGACCTTAAAACAAGAATATCCTTAAGGTTTTCAGAAAGTTCAAGGACCACCATGGCTGTAGTCGACTGATCTTCGTGGAGGGAGGAAAAGAGAGGAAAAGCAGGCGAATAGGTGAAGGAAGGTAATGGGATCTGGTCATAAAGTGTCTCAAAGTCGGCTGTTAAAACTTTGGTTTTGACTCTGACTGAGGTGGAAAGTCATTAAGGCATTTTGAAGATGAACAATATAATCTGACACTCTTGAAGACATTTTACAGAATCACCCTTAATACTTATTGAGAATAGACTGTTCCATGGCAATGGTGAATGCAAGAAGACTAGTTAGAAGGCGATTGCAGTAGTCTAGTTATGAAACTGCTCAATAAATAGTAGATAAAGATGATGATGTTTCTCACTATATGGCAGCTCTTTTCACACAGTAATAATAGAAATTTGTAAGACATTGGCTACAGTTAATTATATTTTATGGAAAAAAGCCTAAATTTAAACACGGTATATAAAAGAATAAGAATTAATTTGTGTTATAAAAATACGCATGATAATACAATGCAGCTCCCTCATCTTTGGGTGTATAATAGCCATGTCTGCATGGTACCAAAATAGCTGGTGGAAAAGTTAAATTTTAGTCATCAGATAAAAAAATAACATAATAGAATGCATTTATTCCACCATTTGTGGCTTTGAATTGATGTCCAACTGAATTTATTGTCAACCTGAAGCAAAGAAGAAGGAAGAGGCAAAGGAGAGAAAAAGGAAGAGGAGTTGTATCATTTATTTATTTTTTATTTGATTCATAGAAAAGAAAGAAGTCTTTCAAAGGCTTATTGAAAATTGATATTTAAATGACATTGCTTTTTTCTATTCTGTAGTAAGACATACTCATTACAGAAAAATTGTAAATAAGAAACATAATATTTGGAGGAAAAAATATCATCCGTAGTCTATTGCCAAAAGCAAACTAGGTTTACATGGTATATTTTTTTCGTGGTTTATTATTATTATTATTTAAACATTTTCTATTTCATGCTCAGATGTATTTTTCATTTTCACATAACATCAAATAAATTGTATTGTTCCTATGCTCTTAAATTCTTTATAGATATTACCAAACTAGGCACACAGTATTTTCAGTACATGTGTCATGAGCTACTTTAGTAATTTTCTATTCTTAGACAATTTTAAATATTGTTTTATATTTCAAATAGTGTTGCAGTGACTATGTGCATAAAGCTTTCATTCCCTATTTACAAGCATTGTTTTAAAATAAATAACTAAGATTGAGACGATTAAAATATTTTAAGACTTTTATGAAGAATTCACAACCATAGGAATAAACACACCCATGACTAAAGGAATAAAATGACAGAACCATCACAGGTGACACCAGCAAGATGTACAAATAGAGTTACTGGTGCTCATCCCCCCACCAGAAAGAAACCAAAACAATGAATAAACAATTATATTTCAACTATAGTGACTGAAGAAGTATGCCAGAGAGCACAAGAGCAATGATAAAATCCCATCTAGAGCATAGAATGCAGGGGAGCATCATAGAAAGAGGAGCAAGGCATTCTGCCTCTGCCACGCTGTCTCCCTTGCTGGGGTTGGCTCAGAGTAAGGAGACCTTCTCCCTATGGGGAAAAGGTAAGCTTCCCAGAAGCCCTCACTACTGCCACAAACATGAGCAATCCTTGCTATAGGAGAGTATCCTAGTCTCCACAGACTCCAAATCCAGTCTGAAGAGTAGCCAGGAGTTTGTGCAAATGCGTTGCCTCAGAATAAGAGTGTAACTTATGCATCCCTATCCCTGAGACCTTAGCTGCTACAGTTTGGTGCCATTATGAAATCAGACTCACTACTAGAGTGTGCCCTGCGCTGGGGGCTAGTAGCAATTGACCTTCTCCATTCCTGAGGCTCCACCATCATTTTACCACATTTGCGTGGGTGCCTTCGCCAACATAACCCTGGCTGTCCAGAGTCTAAGACAAATGAAATGACAGGTTGACACCGAAACTCGCATGGCACACCTTTCCTCCAATGAACAGATCAACCTGTATAGTGGGGAAGCAGCCAAACTTCTGGCCATCTCTTTTGTCCACATGTGCCCTTGCTGCACTGCCAGCTGGCCTGCTGAGCCCACATGTGGCCATGTTCCACCTGATAGTCCTGCAGTGGCCCAGCCACCATGAAAGATTGCCACAAAGTTTCTCATTCCCAACACACCAATGTGAGCTCACATCCAGCCTGGCCTGACAACTGGTCTGGTGGTGGCCCCACCCATCTGGCCAGCTGCACCTATGCACACTTGATCCTGGCATCAGCAAACTCTTCCCTGGAAAGCCCAACAGACAGCCTGTTGTTTCTTCAAAGGCCATCAGGCACCCAGCCCAACAATTAGCTGGGTGCCCCCACCCCCAACAAAGTCACACCACCATCAGCACAAACTCCCACAGTCTAAGTCACTGATACAATCATAGATATTGCTGATGAGGATTACAGCTGAAGAAACTGCAAGAAGACAATGCTACTGAGTCCACACATAACCAAAGCCAATGCACCACACTCAACTGTGACACACTTGGACCCATCTACACAAAAAGTATCTGCCTAAAAAGCTACCTCATAAAATTGGAAAAAGTGACTATATTAGTAGATGTGCAGATATCAAAGCAGGGACTCAAGTAACATGAAAAATAATGGAAACATTATTTTTCCCCAAAAGGAACACAAGTTTCTGGTAACAAACCTCTAAGGAAAGGACATTTACAAAATGTCCAAAAAAGAATTCAAAATAATGATCTTAAGGAAATGCAGGGATATGCAAGAGAACACAGACAAACAATTGAATAAACTCATGAAAACAATTTATGATCTGAATAAAAAGTTCAAAGAGATAGATATAAAAAACAACAAACAAATGGATATCTTGTAGCTGAAAAATTCAATGAATGAAATGAATAAAACAATGGAGAGCTTCTACAATAGACCAGATCAAGCAGAATAAAATATTTCTGAAATTAAAAATCAGTATTTTGTAACAGCTCAGTCAGAAGAAAACACAAGAAATAAGAACAAAAAGTGAAGAAAGTGCACCTGATGTATGGGGCACCAGGAAGCAAACAAATATTCACATTATATGTGTACCAGAGAGAGAAGAGATGGAGAAATACACAGAAAACCTATTTAATAAAATAACAGTTAAAAATTTCTCAAGTATTGGGAGAGATATGGACGTCTAGATGCAGGAAGATCAAAAGCTTTTAATTAGATTCAACCAAAAAAGATCCTGTTTGAGGCACATTATAATCAAACTGTCAAAAGTCAAAGACAAAGACAATTCTAAAAGCTGTGAGAGAATAGCAAGTTACATATAAGGGAATCCCTAGTAGACTATCAGCAGATTTCTCAGCAGAAACTTTGCAGTGCAGGAGAGAGTGGGATAATATATTCAAAGTGATAAAAGAAAAAAATATATATAACCAAGAAGCAGCAACAATCTCTCCCAGAAATGAAGGAGAAATAAAGACCTTCCTGGCCGGGTGTGGTGGCTCATGCCTGTAACCCCACCACATGGGAGGCTGAGGTGGGCAGACCACCTGAGGTCAGGAGTTCAAAACCAGTCTGGCTAACATGGCGAAATCCCGTGTCTACTAAAAATACAAAAATTAGCTGCGTGCGGTAGTGGGTGCCTGTAATCCCAGCTACTCAGGAGGCTGAGGCAGGAGAATCACTTGAACCCTGCGAAGTGGAGGTTGCAGTGAGCCGAGATCATGCCATAGCACTCCAGCCTGGGCAACAGAGCGAGACTCCGTCTCAAACAAACAAACAAACAAACAAAAACTACCTTCCTAGAAAATCCACAGTGGAAGAAATTTATCACCACCAGACCCACCTTAAAAGAAATGTTTAAGGAGTGCTACAGTTGGAAAGAAAAGAATCATAATTAATGTAATAAAACATGCAAATGCATCAAACTCAGCAGTAGAGGTAAATTCATAAAACAAACTTAGAACATCCCAGTGATGCAGTGGTGCTATGTTAATGTCTCAACCCTCAAGTATGAAAATTTAAGCAAAATGATATAAACACAATCACAGCTACAAAAAGTGACAAATAAACTCATAATAGAAATGTAAATTGTAAAGAAACAAAAGTATAAATTGTTGATGGGGAGGAAAAAAGTCTAGAATATTTTTATGTAACCAAAAGCAAGTTACTATAAGCTTACAATAGTCTATTATAACCAAAAGACACATTATATTAGACTCATGATAACTGTTGCCAAGCAAAAAGGCTTACTACCTGATGTGCTAGAATCAATACTGTTACACTGGATTTTTGAGAAAAGTAAGACTTTTATTGTGAGCCGACCAATAAGAAGGCAGGAGTTCCACTTAAATTGATCTCCTTGTGCTGGCTTCAAGGTATATTTTTTTTTTCCAAAAAAGGTTTAAGGGGTGGATTCTGGGATTGGCAGGTAACTGGTGGAAGAAAAGAAGAGGTCTGGAAACCCCTTGGGCATTCAGTTATCTGTTCATATCTCACATGTCACATGTGCCACTTCAGGGGAGTTAGTATAGAACAAGCAGTGGAAATTCGGATGTGATCTTAGCAAGCTCGTTCTGCATACACTCCAGTTGGGCCACATTGATTCCAACCAATTTCAGCCATATTCAGAGGGAAGGCACAATTAGTGGACAGAGGGAAAATACAGAAGCTGAGCTGAATGTTTTTATCAGGCTACAAATTTTCCAAACTTTTATGCTCTGCTTCCCTTTTAAAGATAACTTCCAATTTCAGATCATCTCTCTCAAGTTCAAAGTTCTACAGAACTCTAGGGCAGGGGCAAAATGCCACCAATCTTTTTGCTAAAGCATAGCAAGAGTGACCTTTACTTCAATTCCCAACAAGTTCCTCATCTCCGTCTGAGACTACCTCAGCCCGGACTTTATTGTCCACATCATTATCAGTATTTTGGTCAAAACCATTCAACAAGTCTCCAGGAAAATTCATACTTTCCCACATCTTCCTGTTTTCTTTTGAGCCCTTCAAACTGTTCTAACCTCTGCCCGTTACCAAGTTCCAAAGTCACTTCCACATTTTCAGGTATCTTCATAGTGGTGCCCCACTCTCTGTGCTACAATTTACTGCATTAGTCCATTTCACACTGCTATAAAGAACTATTGAAGACTGAGTAATTTATAAAGGAAAGCAGTTTAATTGATTCACAGCTCTGCATGGCTGGGGAGTCCTCAGCAAACTTACAATCATGGTGGAAGCAGAAGTAGGCATGTCTTACATTGCAGCAGGTGAGAGAGAGCATGTGAAGGAAGTGAAGCAAGAAGAGCCCCTTATAAAACCATCAGATCTCACGAGAAGTCAATTATTATGAGAACAGAATGGGGGAAGCTACCCGCCATAATTCAAGCACCTCCCAAAAGATCTCTCTTTCAACACCTAGGGATTACAATTCAAGATGAGATTTGGGTCAGGAAACAAAGCCTAACCATATTGTATATCCAAAGGAATATAAATTGTTCTATTATGGAGATATTTTCACATATATTCAGTATACAACTTTGATAAGTGAAACTGAAGGGATTTATTAGTCCATTTTCACACTGCTGATACAGACATACCCGAGACTGAGCAACTTACAAAAGATACGTTTAATGGACTTGGCAGGGGAGGCCTCACAATCATGGCAGAAGGTAAGGAGGAGCAAGTCACATTAGCAAAGCATAGCTAAGACATGTTTGCTATTGCTTCACAATAGCTAAGACATGAAATCATGCTAAATGCCCATCAATGGTAGACTGGATAAAGCAAATGTGGTACAAACACACCACTGGATACTATGCATCTATAAAAAAGAATGAGATTATATCCTTGGCAGGAACATGAATAGAGCTGGAGGCCATTATCCTTGTCAAAATAATCTAGGAACAGAAAATCAAATACCGTAAGTTTCCACTTACAAGTAGTAGCTAAATTATGAGAGCACATGGACACACAGAGGGAAACAAAACACATGGGTGCCTATTGGAGGGTGGAGGGTTAGAGGAGGTAGAGGATTGGGAAAAATAACTAATGGGTACTAGGCTTAATACTTGGGTGATTAAATAATCTGTATAACAAACACCTGTGACACAAATTTACCTATTTAACAAACCTACACATTTACTCCTGAACTTAAAAGTTAAATTAAAAAGATCATAGTAATTGTCTATTAATTACCACAATAGTATAAAACTATAAATTAATAATAAAAGTCTTTGAAAATTTAACATATACATGTAAATGAATCAATATGCTCCTGAACAACAAATGAGTCAATGAAGTAATTTAAAGTGAAATTAAAAATTTCTTTGCAACAGAAAAGAAAATAAGCACATCATACTAAAACCTATGGGACACAACAAAAGCAGTTCTAAAATAAAAGTTTATAACAACAAATGCCTGCATTAAAAAACAAAGAGACATTTCTGCATTAGTCCATTTTTGCACTGCTATAAAGAAATACCCAAGACTGGATAATCTATAAAGAAAGAAGTTTAATTGACTCACAGTTCCACATGGCTGGGGAGACCTCAGGAAACTTACAATTATGGCAGAAGGGGAAGCAGGCAGAAAGGACCTTTGTCACAAGGTGGCAGGGGCAGAAACTTTCAAACACTTATAAAACCATCAGATCTCATGAAAATTCACTCACTATCACAAGATCAGAATGGGAGAAACTGCTCCCACGATCCGATCACCTCCCAACAGGTTCCTTCCTCAACATCTGGGGATTACAATTCAAAATGAGATTTGGGTGGGAACACAAAGCCTATCCATATTAATTTCTAATCAACAACCCCAAGTAACTAGGAAAACAAAAGCAAACTACACCCAAAATTGATAACAGGAAGGAAATTAGAGAACTCAGAGAAAAAATACATTAAAGACTAAAAATATAATTCAAAGATCAATGAAATAAAGAGTCGGGTCTTTCAAAAATTAGCAAAATTAACAAGCATTTAGCTTGACTAAGAAAAAAAGAATATTTAAATAAATGAAATCAGAAAGATGAGAATGAAGACACTACAATTGATACTGCAGATATACAAAAGGTCATAAAAAAGTATTATGAACAACTATATGTCAATAAGTTTGATGAGACAGAAGAAATGGATAAATTTCTGCACACATACAGGCTATCAAGATTAAATTCTCAAGAAATAGGTTGTCAGAACAGACCAATAATGAGTGAGAAAAATGAATCAGGAATAAAATGCATTTCATTAAAGAAAAGCTCAAAACCTGATGGCCTCTATGATGAATTCTACCAAATATTTAAAGAAGAAACAATACCAATTTTCCTCAAACTATTCTAGAATATTAAATGGGATGGAATACTTTTGAACTCATTTTATGAGGCCAGAATTACCTTGAATCCCAAACTGGACAAAGACACAACTGAAAAAGAGAAGTACAGGTCAATTTCCCTGATGAACATCTATGAAAAAGTATCATCAAAATAGTAGCAAACCAAACCCAACAGCACATTAAAAAGTTCATTCACTATGATCAAGTGAATGATCCAGGGAGGCAAGGATGATTTAACATACAAAAATTGATGAATGTGATTAAACTATAGCAATGGAAAGACAAAATCTATATGATCATTTCCATAGACACAGAAAAAGCAGTTGACAAAATTTAACATAACTTAATGAAAAAAACTCTGATCAAATTAAGTACAGAAGGTCCTCAAACACAGTAAAGACCATGTATGACAAACTCATAGCTAACATCATACTGAATGAGGAAAAATTGAAAACTTTTTTCTAAGATCAGGAAAAAGACAAGGCTGCCCTCTTTTACCACATCTACTCAACATAGTACTAGATGACCTAGCCAGAGCAATTATGCAAGAGAAAGAAAGAAAAGGCATCCAAATGAAAAAGGAATAAGTCAAGTTGACCTTTTTTACGGACCACATGATTTTATATGAAGAAAACCTTTAAAACTCCATGAAAAAAACTGGTAGAACTAATAAACCAATTCAGTAAAGTTGAAGAATACAAAATCAACAAAAAATATCAGTAGCATTTTGTAAGCTAATAGTGAACTATCTGAAAAGGAAGTCAAGAAAATAATTGCACTTACAATGGCTACAAAATATAACATAAATAGTAATAAAGTTAACCAAAGATGTGAAAGTGTTCTATACTGGAAACTATACAACTTTGATAAGTGAAACTGAAGGGATGTATTAGTCCATTTTCACACTGCTGATAAAGACATACCTGAGACCGAGCAACTTACAAAAGAGAAGTTTAGTGGACTTACAGTTTCACACGGCAGGGGAGGCCTCACAATCATGGCAGAAGGTAAGGAGGAGCAAATCACATCTTACATGGATTGCGGCAGGCAAAGACAGAGCTTGTGCAGGGAAACTGCAGCCATCGGATCTCATGAGACTTATTCACTGTGATGAGAGCAGCATGGGAAAGACTTACCTCCCAGTAAATCTCTCCCACAACACATGGGAATTCAAGATGAGCTTTGGGTGGAGACACAGCCAAACCACATCAAGGGGACACAAACAAAGGGAAAATATCCCATGTTGATGGGTTGTAAAAATTAATATTGTTAAAATGGTCACACTACCCAAAGTGATTACAGATTTAATGCAGTTTCTATTAAAATAACAACGACAATCTTCACAAATATATAAAAAATCTAAAATTCATATGGAATCACAAAGAAGCCCAAATTGTCAAAGCAGTTATAAGCAAAAAGAACAAAGCTTGAAGTATCGTACTACTTTACTTCAAAATATAATACAAAGCTTCCTGCTACTGGCAAAAACATAGACACATAAACCAATGGAACAGAATAGAACACCTAGAAATAAATTCAGACACCTAGAGTCAACTTCTTTTTTACAGAGCTAACAACAACACACCTTCAGGAAAAGATAACTTCTTCAATGAATTGTGCTGAAGAAGTTGAATATCCACATACAGAAGAATAAGGTGAGATTTCTATCTCTCACCATATAAAAAAATCAACTGATAATTGAATTAAAGATTTAAACATAAGATCTGAAACCATAAAATGGCTAGAAGAAAACATGGGGAAATATTTTGAATCATTGGTTTGGGCAGAGATTTTCAAATCAAGACCTCAAAAGTACAAACAACAACAACACCAAAAATAGACAAATAGGATTACATTAAACTAAATACTTTTGCACAGCAAAGGAAACTATTAAAAAGAAAGCATACAGGATATCAGAAAATATGTGCAAATTATACAGGTGACAAAGGGTAACTATCCAGAATATATAAGGTACTATACGAGTAAACAAAAACAAAAAAAAATCCTGATTAAAAATGGGTGAAAGGGCTGGGCATGCTGGTTCATGCCTGTAATCCCAGCACTTTGGGAGGCCGAGGCAGGTGGATCACTTGAGGCAGGAGTTCAAGACCAGCCTGGGCAACATGGAGAAACCCTGTCTCTACTAAAAATACAAAACTTAGCTGGGTGTGGTGGTGCACACCTATATTTCCAGCTACTCGAGAGGCTGGTGCACGAGAATTGCCCAAACAATCTGGAGACGGAGGATGCAGTGAGCAAAGATCCTGCCGCTGCACTCCAGCCTGGACAACAAAGCAAGACCCTATCTTAAAAAAAATCCCTTTCACCATTCCCAACAAACTAACACAGAAACAGAAAACCAAACACCACATGTTCTCACTCATAAGTGGGAGTTAATGAGAATGCACGGACACAGGTAAGGAACAACACACACCAGGGCCTGCTGGGGGTGGGGGCAAAGGAAGGGAGAGCACTAGGACAAATACCCAATGCATGTGGGGCTTAAAACCTAGAGGACGAGTTGACAGGTGCAGCAAACAACCAAGGCACATCTATACCTATGTAACAAACCTGCACATTCTGCACATGTATTCTGGAACTTAAAGTAAAATACAAATTTAAAAAATGGGCAAAAGACCTAAATAGACAGTTATTAAAAGACATACAAATGATCAAATACATATAAAAGAGCTCAACATCACTGTCATAAGGGAAATGTAAATTAAAACCACAATGAGATAACACTTCGCTCCGTTGAGAATGACCAAACTCAAACTCAAAACTCTTGAGACAGATCTCAACCAACTTAGAGGTTTATTTTGCCAATGTTGAGAATGTGCCTGGGAAAAAGAAACACAAGTTACACTAGAATCTGTGGCTTGTGCTTTTTCCAAAAAGAGTTTTGACGACTTCAATATTTAAAGAGAAAAGAGTGGGCAGGAGGGGAAGGAGAAAAAGTTAAAACAAAGATAATTATGCATTCATCTTGTGCATGCTAGATCTGCATTTAACATAAAATAAAGTAAGCATGGAGTAGAGAAAGAAGTCAAATATATATTTGTCTTGGGGTAGGCTGAGGCATGATTTCTAGTCTTGTCTTTTTTTGGTACCTGTGAAGTTAAGCTGTTAATTTACACTGTCAGGATGAGATTAAACAGAACTCTGATTCAGGATTAATTTGTAGGGGGATACGTATTGTGAAAGATTTGGGGATCCTCAAGGAATTTCCTCGTGAGCAATTTGTGAGAGAGGCCGCCTGGGGAGATAGGGTAGCCTTCCATATTGCAGTTATCTGTTTGGAAACATAGAGGATGGCAGTTGTTTTGTTTTGCCTTGTTTTGTTTGTGTGACTCAATTCCCAAGCTGAATTATTCATTTGGTTTAGTGAATTTGGGGGGTCCTGAGCTATTGTTTTCCTTTCACATTCCCCCTCCATTCTTCAAAATATTTCACAGAAAGCAATGTAGAAGAAAATAAGTCTCTGGTTATGGGTTTCATCTGATCCCTTGTCACTGAGGTTTATTCCTAGAAGGTTAGATCCCATGTTGTAAGAAAAACTCATTATAGGAGGTCGTGAAGTCTGGTGTCCCACAGAGAGAAATAGAGGGAGGAAGTAAGAAGAAAAATAAAAAGGAAGGAGAAAAAAAAGACCAAAGCCAGATTATAGCAACAAAAAGAAAGTCAATTCTGGAAAACTGATTTAAGCTGTATTACTGAGACGTCCATCCATCAGCAGGTAGACAAACACACATGCACACACGCACACACGCACACAGTTGCTATTATTTCTCTCAAAGTTTAAGTTGTCTAGCATGAGCTTGCAGGACTTTAAGAAAAACACAGTTTTAATTTTTAGTGATTCTAAGTCAGAAGAATAAGAGAGAAAAAAAATTGAAAATGTTAGTTTGGAGGCCTGTAGGCAGGAAAGAATTCAGGCTCTAGGCCAGGAAAATTGTAGACAAATAATAAAAATGGAAAACAATGCACAAGGCTATAATTTAATAACAGGTATACTATAGTTTCTTCAGAAACCTATTTTTCCTCTCTCCAGCCCCTCATTTTTACTACAGACAAATCATAGTGGGACCAATTTATTTGCAATAAATTTCCAATTTATTTGTTTTAGTCTTATTATTCTTGGTCTGATTATTTGCATGAAGTGGAGCTAGAATATTTGCCCTACAGGCTTTTTTTTTAATTGGTGAGGATGAGGAGAAAAGGATCACTTACACACTGCTGCTGGGATTGTAAACTAGTACAGTCATAATGAAAAACACTATGGAGTTTGTTTTTAAAAAATTAAAAATGGAAATACTACATGACTCAGCAATCCCACTACTGCACATAGATCTAAAAGGAAAATATATCAGTATGTCAACACGATACCTGCACTTCTATGTTTATTACAGCATTATTTACAATAGTGAATATATAAAATCAACCTATGTATCCAACAATGGATAAATTGATAAAGAAAATATGGTATACATACACAACGGAATGCTATTCTTCCATAAAACAAAATGAAATTCTATCATTTGTGACAAAATAGATGAACCTGGAGGACATGATGCTAACTGAAATATACCAGACACAGAAGGACAAACACTGCCTGATTTCACTCATATGTGGAATCTGAAAAAAGGAAAAACAATGATGTCGCAGAAGCAGAGAAGAACAGTAGTTACCAGAGATGGTGAAAAGGAGGGGGTAGGAGGTTTGGAAGATGACGGGTAATGGGTACAAAGTTACAATTATGTTGGAGGAATAAATTCTGGTTTTTTATTGCAGGTGCAATAGATGGTTAACAGTAAAATAATGCATATTATAAAACAGCTAGAAGAGATACTTTTGAATGCCCTTAAAACAAATAAATGATCAATGCAGGAGGTGACAGATACACTAAATACTCAGACTGAATGATTATATAGCAAAGATATATATTGAAGCATCAAATATTACCCCATAAATATCTACAATGACAATATATCAATTTTAAAACATAATAATTAAAAAAGGAAATAGTAGAAGTGGTAAGAAATAAATATGATAAGATAAATAAAGCTACTTAAGATCGACTTTTTTTTTTTTTTTTGAGACTGAGTCTCGCTCTGCTGCCCAGGCTGGAGGGCAGGAGTGCAGTGACATATCTCGGCTCACTGCAACTTCTGTCTCCTGGGTTCAAGCAATTCTCCTGCCTCAGCCTCCCAAGTAGCTGGGACTACAGGCATCTGCCACCACGCCAGGCTATTTTTTTTGTATTTTTAGTAGAGACAGGGTTTCACCGTGTTAGCCAGGATGGTCTCAATCTCCTGACCTTGTGATCCACCCGCCTTGGCCTCCCAAAGAGCTGGGATTACAGGCGTGAGCCACCATGCCCGGCATAAAATAGATTTGTATTAGCCCTAAGTTAAGGACTTTACAAAGAAGAAATTTAGAGATTATTAAATTAAATGTTAAGAAAGTAAATAATACAAATCCCAAGGTCATTAGAAGTCATCCTTCCAAGTTCCAAATCTTAAGATCATAGATCATTTGATATTATGGCAGAATGGATTGTTTTTAACTGATGAATTCACTGAGATCAGATAATCACAGAGTCTACATTTAACTTGAATATACTAAGTTGTCAATAAGCATCATGCATGATGCTTATTAATCATTTTAAAATTCTTGTATTTTGTAATTAAATTAGTTCTATTAATCAATGTGAATTAAACAATGTATCAGCATGTTAAGTGTTCCCTATTGTCTCAGAAATTTGGCTGAAGCCTCAAACTTAGAAGAATGTACAATAGTGTCTGCATATTCTAAAGCAAGGTGCTAGATGTATCTATACACAATTTGGTAAAATAAAGAATAAATCCAACCATCACTGTCACTTCTAACTTTTCTCAGAAAAAAGAAAGAAATTCAAAAGAAATTGTTGGAAGGGAATTAATAAAAATAGATTAAGCTTTGACTTTTATCTTTTTCCTTTCAAACTAGGTAAGATAGTCCCTAGGGTTGAGGGTACATGTAAGAAAGACAGCTCACCCTTCTCCCCATCTGAATGCTGGGTGGGCAGCAGAAAATCTGTAGGTTCTTCTTGCCTCCTCGGTGACAAATGGTGAAAAATAAACTTACTAGGAGAGCATAATCAATGTTTCCTAGATTTTGAAGACTTGTGCATAAGTACTGAGTCAGGTGCCAGTTTTCAATATAGAAGATCCCACGTGGCAGTGAGGGCAGGTAACTTGTTCACCATCTTGGCATGGCACTAATGATTTAGTTTTTTACTTTGGTCAAGTGGATGTTATAGAAGTAGCTGGATTTGTGCCACCTTAAAGAGATCCCAATATCTGAATATTGGACAGTTGTTATAAGTGACAAGTGAGTTATTGCATCTGAAAAAGATGTCACTAAAATATTGGTAAGCAGGTTGATCAGAGTTGAGATAGGAGTATTCCAGGCAATTCAATAAACTGGTTATTACACTATGATAACTTACAAAATGAAAGTAATGACAAATAACTTTTACATGTGGGGACATTTTGAAACCCTCTAACAATAAAATCTTCTAGTTACAGTTGGCAGATAAAACACAAGATGCCCAGCCACAGTCTGCCCAGTTGGCAGGCTGGTAGAGCATGGTCTGAAAGCTTCATTTGCTGTCTCCATCGGGAAGGCTTAACTCTTGATCCCTTTTGCAGACATTCCCTAGCATCAGCCTGGAATGTGGCAGCCCTACTCTGCAGCTAGACACAGAGGAACAGCAGCATTAACAGTAGTCTGGCCCTCAGGGACTTCTACTCCTAGGAAAAGGAAGAGTGCACCATATTAAGAGGATGCTCCATGGGACAAAATAATCCAGATGATAGACCTTGAGTGCCAGAACTTTCTGCTGGTGGGAAGTTTCTTTCAGCAGAGGCGCAGGTGCTATGCTGGGCTAAATGGGGAAAGTCGGCAGCTATTACCCAACAGTCAGGCAGCTGTGGTACTTGTGAATAGTCTTGGAGAAGGGGATTCATTTCCTCCCCTCCGCCAGCATTGCAGACACAGCTGAGGCTTCTCCCATGAAAGCTCAATGTAGGCACAACTATAGACAGCCTTTCTGGGACACTTCAGAATGACTGCATCCTACAGAAGGAGTGACCTCCAGGTTCAGCCTTGCACAAGGGCTAGAGTCACAATTCCTCTCTACTTGGAAAAGCAACATTCCTGCTGATAAAAGAGATGCCTGTCTGATTTGAATAGCCAGAACAATGGGTCAGGAGTGTGTCTGCAAGTTGCATTGCTTTTCTGTTGGCTTGGCAGGGGAGCTGAGGTGGTCCCCACTTTTCCCGTGATAAGACCTCAGTGTGTTTCACTGAGAGCTCACTCAGCCACCTCTGTCGAAGCTGGGACCTTTGCTTATCACTGAGTATTACGTTCATCCAACTGCTTTAGTCGCAACTGGTTTCTACCAAGAGACATGTCTCCTGCTGGCCTGAAGCAGGAACTAGTCAAACCAGTAAATAAGATATTGGGAGAAAACTAAATAAATAAATAAACATTTGCATACCATAAGGAAATGAGAGAAGCTTTAAGAGATCTCTGGCGTTCCAACCCCATAGGAGACTGAACTTGCTCACACAGTGAGCACATTATTACTACAGCCAGCATCCGCAAAAGCCATCATGCAAAGGCTCTCTATAACCAAGAATCGATATGAAGTCTTCACCTCTAAAAGGACCAAGAGCCAAATTAGGCTACAATAAATTATACACATTCAGTTACAATCTTAAGAGAGAAAATAATAATAATAAAACAGTCTAGTGGAAAATAAATTCGAGAACAATTAGAACAAATAGTCCACCCAAATGAAAGGGAACAAGAAAAATAATTATGGTAATAATAAGAAGGAATCAAAAGAAATAGACAGAGTCTCCAATAAATATGGGATTATGTAAAATTGCCAAATATAAGAATAATTGGTGTACCTCAGGGAGAAGATAAAGCAAAAAGTTTGGGAAATTTATTTGAGGGAATAACTGAGCAAAATATCCCTGGCCTTACTACAGACTTAGATGTCAATATACAAATGCTCAAAAAATTCCAGAGAGATTAATTGAAAAAAGGCCATCAGCAAGGTATAACATCATCAGGCTATGTACAATAAACAAGAAGGATAGAATTCTAAGAGCATTGAGACAGAAACATCAAGTAACATATTAAAGAAAACTTATCAGATTAACAGCAGACTTCTCAGAAGCAACCATGCAAGCTAGAAAGGACTGGGGTCCTATCTTTAGCTTCTTTAAACAGAATAAGCATAAGTCAAGAATTGTGTATCCAGGAAAACTAAGTTTTATGAATGAAAAAGAAATAAAGTCATTTTCAGACAAGAAAATGCTGAAGGCATTTGTTAATACCAGAACAGACCTGCAATGAATAATAAAATGAGCACCAAGTCTTGAAACAAAAGATCAATATGCACCAGAATAAAACCTCTTGAAAGCATAAAACTCACAAGGTCTATGAAAGAATAACACAACGAAGAAAACAAGGTATTTAGGTAACAATTAACATGATGACTGGAAGAGTACCTCACATCTCAATATTAGCATTGGACATAAATGGCCTACATTCTCCATTGCAAAGACACAGATTGACAGAATGAACAAAGAGTAACAAACCAAATAGCTGTTGTCTTCAAGAGACTCACCTAACGTATAAGGATTCTTATAAACTCAAGGTAAAGGAGTTGAAAAAGATATTCCATGCAAATGAAAACCCAAAGTGAGCAAGATTAGCCATTTTTATACTAGACTACACAAACTTTAAAGCAACAATAGTGAAAAAAGAAACAGAAGAACATTATATAATAAAATGATCAATCCGACAAGAAGATATCACAATCCAAAATTTATATGCACCTAACTTTGGAGCTCCTAAATTTCTAAAACGATTACTACAAAACCTAAGAATTAAGGCAGAGAGCAACACAATAATAGTGGGAGAATTCAATACTCCACTGACAGCACTATACAGATCATTGAGACAGAAAGTTAACAAAAAAAATACCAATGGTTATTAACTATACTCTAAAACAAATGAATCTAACAGATACTTACAGAACATTCTACCTAACAACTGCAGAATATACACTCCTCTCATCAGCACATGAAACATTCTCGAAGATAGACCATATCATGGGCCACAAAGCAAGTTTCAACAAATTTAAAAGATCAAACTTGGCCAGGCGCAGTGGCTCACGCCTGTAATCACAGCACTTTGGGAGGCCGAGGCAGGCGGATCACAAGGCCAGGAGATGGAGACCACGGTGAAACCCCATCTCTACTAAAAATACAAAAAATTAGCCGGGCGTGGTGGCAGGCGCCTGTAGTCCCAGCTACTCGGGAGGCTGAGGCAGGAGAATGGCGGGAACCCAGGAGGCGGAGCTTGCAGTGAGCCGAGATCGCGCCACTGCACTCCAGCCTGGTGGACAGAGCGAGACTCCGTCTCAAAAAAAAAAAAAAAAAAAAAAGATCAAACTCATATCAAGTGTCTTCTCAGACAACAGTGGAAAAAAAACTAAAAATCAACTCACAAAGGAACCCTCAAAATTATACAAATGTATAGAAATTAAACAGTCTTCTCCTTAGTGATTTTTGGATTAACAATGAAATCAGATGAAAATTAAAAACAAATTTTGAAATGAATAATAATAGTGACACAAGTTGTCAAAACTTCTGGGATACAGCCAAAGCAGTGCTAAGAGGAAAGTGTATAGTGCTAAATGCCGACATCCAAAAGGCTGAAAGATCACAACTTGACAACCTAATGTCACACCTCAAGAACTAGAGAAACAAGAACAAACTAAACCCTAAGTTAGCAGAAGAAATTAAATAACAAAGGTCAGAGTAGAACAAAATGAATTTAAAACAGAAAATAAAATACAAAATATCAATGAAACAAAAACCTGGTTCTGTGAAAAGATACACAAAATTGATAGATAATTAGATTGAGCAAGAAAGAAAAGATTCAAATAAACTCAATTAGAAATGGAACTGGAGATATTACAACTGATGCCACAGAAATACAAAAAAAAAAAAACTGTTTGAGACTATTATAAACACCTCTATGCACACTAACTAGAAAACCTAGAGAAAATGGGTGAATTCCTGGAAATATACAATTTTCTTAGATTAAAACAGAAAGAAATAGACACTCTGAGTAGACCAATAACAAGCAGTAAAATTGAATCAGTAACTTAAAAATTGTCCCCCAAAAGCCCTGGACATAATGGATTCATGGTTGAATTCTACCAGACATTCAAAGAAGAAATAGTACCAATAATACTGAAACTATTCCAAAAGATTAAAAAGAGGGAATCCTCCTTAAATCACTTATGAACTCAGTATTACCCTGTTACCAAAACCAGGAAGAGACATAGCAACAACAACAAAACTACAGACCAATATCCCTGATGAACATAGATGCAGAAATCCTCAATAAAATACTAGCTAACTAAATCCAACATCACTTCAAAAAGATAATACATCATGATCAAGTGGGTTTTATTCCAGCGACGCAGGATGGTTTAACATAAGCAAGTCAATAAATATGATACATCACATTTACAGAACTGAAAACAAAAACCATATAATCATTTCAATAGATGCAGAAAACACATTTAATGAAAGCTGGCATCCCTTTATTGTAGAAACCCTCAACAAACGAGGCATAGAAGGGACATACCTCAAAATAATAAAAGCCATATATGATACACCTACAGCCAATATCATACTAAATAAAGAAAAGTTGAAAGCATTCCTCATGAGAACTGGAACAAGACAAGGAGCCCACATTCACTACTTCAATTTAACATAGTACTGGAAGTCTTAGCTGGAGCAATCAGGGTAACAGAAAGAAATAAAGGGAATTCAAATGGGAAAATAGAAAGCCGAACTATTGCTGTTCTCGGATGACATGATTATATTACTAGAAAACTTTAAAACCTCCTCCGAAAGACTCCTACATTTGATGAATAAATTCAGTAAAGTCTCAGGTTACAAAATAAATGTATGCAAATCAGTAGCACTTTTGAATACCAATAATGACCACACCGAGAATCAAATCATAAACTCAGTAACTTTTACAACAGCTGCAAAAAAAAAATAAAATATCTAGAAACATACTTAACCAAGGAGGTGAAAGATCTCTATAAGGGGAACTACTAAACACTGCTGAAGGAAATCATAGATGACACAAACAAAACATATCTCATGTTCGTGGACTGGAAATGTCAGTATTGTGAAAATGACCATACTGCCAAAAGCAATCCACAGATTCAATGCAATTCCTATCAAAATACTAACATCAGTTTGTTCATAATTAGAAGTAGCAATCCTAAAATTCATATGAAATGAAAACAACCTGAATAATCAAAACAATCTTAAGCAAAAAGAACAAATCTGAAGGCATCAAATTACTGGATATCAAATTATTCTACAAGGCTATAGTTACCAAAATGCATGGTACTGGTATATAAGTATGCATATAGACCAGTGGAACAGAATAAAGAACTCAAGAATAAAGCTAAATACTTAGAGCCAACTGATCTTAAACAAAGCATACAAAAACATAAATTGGGGAATGGTTGCCCTATTCAATAAATGGTGCTGGCAAAACTGGATAGCCACATATATTAGAAGGAAACTGGATCCATATCTCTTATATGAAAATAAACTTAAGATAGGTCAAAGACTCAAATCTAAGTCCTGAAACTATAAAAATTCTATAAGATAATCTAGGAAAAATTCTTCTTGACATTAGCCTAGGCAAAGAATTTATGACTAAATCCCAAAAAGCATATGCAACAAAAACAAAAATCAATTAATGAGACAGAATTAAACTAAAAAAACTTCTGTACAACAACAAAAATAATTGCCAGAGTAAGCAGACACTCCTCAGAATGGTAGAAAATATTTGCTAACTATGTATTTGACAAAGGACTAATATCCAGAATCTACAAAGAATTCAAACAACTCAGCAAGGAAAAACACAAAATCTCATAAAAAAATGGACCAATGACATAAATCAACCTTTCTGAAAAGAAGATACATAAATGGCCAACAAACATATGAAAACATGTTCAACATCATTAATCATCAGAGGAATACAAATTAAATCCACAATGAGATACCACCTTACTCCTGCAAGAACTGGGCATTATTAAGAAGTCAAACAAACAAAATGTTTGTGTGGATGTGGTGAAAAGGGGATGCTTATATAGTGCTGGTAGGAATGTAAAGTAGTATAACCTCTATGGAAAACAGTATAGGGATTTCTTAAACAACTAAAAGTAGATCTACCCTTTTATCCAGTAATATCACTTCTGTCTGTCTACTCAAAAGAAAGAATGAGTGAATATAGAAAATGTGGCATATATACACCACAGAATACTAATCAGTCATAAAAAGGAAAGAAATAATATCTTTTGCAGCAACTTGGATGGATCTGGAGGCTGTTATTCTCTGTGAAGCACCTCAGGAATAGAAAACCAAATACTGCGTGCTCTCACTTATAAGTGGGAGCTAAATTATGGGTATGCAAAGTCATACAGAGCGATAAAATGAACTTTAGAGATTCAGAAGGGGTTGGCTGGGAGGTGAGTGGAGGATAAAAACCTACATATTGAGTACATTGCACACTACTTGGGTTATGGGTGCCCTAAAATCTCAGACTTCACCACTATGTGATTCACTCATTTAACAAAAAACTACGAGTACCACAAAAGCTATTGAAATATAATATATATAAGACACCCAATGATTTTTTACATGAATCTCAAATTCATCTGGGCATCCTGTAGTTTTATTTGTTAAATCTAGGATCTGATGAATCCTAGTCCAACAGCATTTGTTACATTTATGCCTGTCTTCCTCCATTTGTGTGGATTATAGCACAGTATCCCTATAAAGGTATACTTGACACTGAGTAATTTATAAAGAAAATAGATTTAACTCATGTTTATGCAGGATGTAAGAAGCATAGCGCCAGCATCGGCTTCTTAGGAGGACCTCAGGCTGTTTCCAGACATGGTGGAAGGATAACAGGAGCTGGCCTGTGTAGAGATTACATGGCAAGAAAGGAATCAAGAGAGAGCAGAAGAGGTGCTAGGCTCTTTTCAGCGGCCAGTTCTCATGACCACTAAGAGTAAGAACTTACTCCTGCTAGAATGGCACTGTCATCCATGATGGGTCTGTCCCCATGACCCAGAAACCTCCCACTGAGCCCCACCTGCAACATTGGGTATTAAATTTCAATATGAGATTTGGTGGGGCAAAATAAACCATATCCAAACCATAGCAATTCCAGGTGTATGTATATTATACATTTGTTGTTTGGACATAAGCAAAAAATGTTACTTAATTTTACATTTTTGTATTTGCAAATATCATATTATATAATTATATAATGTATGTGTAAATGTAGTTATAATGTGTTTATATACATTTATTGTTTCTGCTTAACATGCATGACTTCCTTTAATCTTCACAGCCACTGTATTGTATATCTTCTTTATAGAGGCAGAAATCATGGTTTAGAAAGGTAAAGAAACTTGATCAAGATCACACAGCAAAGAAAGAGCCAAATGATGCCTAAATCCAGGCCCATCTAGCTGAGAGGTCTGGACTTTTAACCACTTGTGCTTTAATTGACTCATTACAAAATGTGAGCCAGAAAGAAAAGTAAATTGCTTCATTCAAATGTCCCCATAAGGAGGTTTTAAGAAACAAGGGAAAAGAAGGCACTTCAAGTCTTGAAAAATATAATCTCAAATTGATTTTAATCTGTGACAGACACTTCATCTTTTTCATATTGAAATGAAAATAGAGTTATGGCTCCAAGTGCCTAATTTTTGAAAGCCATATTTGTATAGACATGTTTAAACTTCTTTTCTAAACAGAATCTCAAAAACAGCGCCCCAGGTGAAAGCTTCCTTTGAAAATGGAGTCTCCGATACTCACGTTCAACATAAAGGGGTTGGTATTTTCTATCTTAACTTATATTGTTTGTGTCTTTCAAAAAATTAATTGATACATTTGCTGTTTCTTCACAAACAGATGCAGTTGATTGTGCTTGAATAAAAGGGACCGCACATGAGAGCTGCTATTTTTATGAAAGCATTCCCATTCTTTATTTCTCTGCTAAATAGGGTGGTATAATTTGTCCTTAATGGATATGAAATGAATATGGATTGTGAACAGTCAATTGAAATTGCCTTTATAATCATCAAATTATTCAGTCCCCAAAGAGGTTATTTTTGTTACCCTCAAATAATTGAATGAAATGAATGAAAACCCCCCTTGTCTTTCATCTCTAATTCGCCAATCAAATAATACATTAGTCTCCATCTTCTAGTGCAAATGGAAATAATTCTCTCGAGAAATGTTACCATTAAATGTACACCTTTGGGGATTATTTTCTCTTCATCATTTGTTATTTTTAAAGTTTCAAAATAATGACATCAGTTCTTTTGTGTTCTTTTTGACATTATGCATTATTTTTCAAATTTTGCAATTCTGCTATTGTACATTATTGTAGCACATACCAACATTTTAAAAACCTGTCATTAACCAAATTATTCCTGGAATTATCTCCATTATTCTGAATAGCTTTTCCTGCTATTTATACCAGCTTGTATTTAAAAAGTACTTTCAATTGGGTTTCTGCCAAGCCCAGGACAAGTCTGTTGTCTCGATGACATATATGAACATGTAGTTTCTATCATGCAAAAAAATAAAAGAAAGAAAAAGAAAAGAAAAAACAAAACTGGAGCAGACTCTCCGTTACGTTTCATTGATAAATAAAGCAATTAGTAATGTGAAAGTTCTATTCTGCCTACATCAGTATAGCTTTCTGGCAGCCGTGTTTGTTCTTCCCTGCTCCCCCTTCCCTGGATTTTTCATTTATTTCAGTTTGACCCTGCCAATCTGGAGTATATGTTTCGATTTCCATAAGTTTCAAAATACACTCATGTCAGTTTCAACTGTTTTTTATATATATGAATAATTGATTGGGATAATAAAATTATTTGTCAAGAGAAAGATATTACCCTCTAATAAATGCCAGCTATGTGTCAGGTGTTATAATAGGTATCACATATACAGTATTTCATCTAATCACGGCTTCAACTTTGTGAAACATATGATATCAACACGTGAAGAAACATGCCCAGAGAGGGCAACCACTAGCTGAAGGTGACACAGTTGCTAAGAAGCATAATCCGGAGTTGATACTTGACTTCTCTCAGAAAACCTATTGAGTTATATCTACTAAATAAGGCTGACTCTCAGTCATTCAAGCTGTCTATGAAACTTCAATTGACTGACTACTGACCTTTTGTTCAAGGGCACACTGCAGTAAAAACATTCCAAGCTATTCTAGAAGAGAAATAAAAAATAGGTTCACCTAATTTATATACAAAATAACCAGTTGACTGAATTTCTATTTAAAAAATCTTTACACATTGTGCAGATGCAGCCCATGTGTGTATAGTTCCAGAGAACACTATGAAAATTGACAAAGGTGATTTACAAATTTTCTTAGTCTATCTATACGAAAGAGACACTAAACCTGCTACGTTGAATCTGTGCATATTACGTCTCCCCAATGTGCCTGTTAATTGCTGGTAAGGGTTGGCGATTATGAGAACCGTAATCCCTTGCCAGAAATATTACTTGCTTAACATTTTATTTTGCTTGCATGTATATATTTTTGATATCGGGTGGACATTTTTAGCAAACGATATCTAAGTCTGATCCTTTATATCAGGGGTCAGCAGATGTCTTTTGTAAAGAGCCAGATTGTAATTATTTTAGGGGTTGTGAGCCATATAGTCACTGTCAAACTCCTCAACTTTGCTGTTGTATTGCAAAAGCAGTCATAGATCATACATACATGAATGAGCATGGTTGTATTTTAATAAGGCTTTATTTACAAAAACAAGTGATGATCTGGATCTGGCCAAAGAGCTATAATTTGCAAAGTTTTGCTTCATAGTGTGATCCGATTAGGTGTGCATTCTCACACAACACACACATACACCATATTTATTTTTAAAGAAAATGAATCATTACTAAGATGCCTTTTTGAACAGCTAATATGACCCAAATCTTATATGAAATTGCTAACATGCAAGTGAAGATTATTTAATTCTTCTCTAATGTTAGCACTATTTTTCTGAATAAGCTACAAGATAATTAAAATGAAAGTTGGCTGTGTTGTATTTGAGAAAGAAATTATAGGCAATAGATTACAGATCTCTTTAGTTTCAACTGAAAACTGAGTTAAATTAGCTCTGCACTGACATGATTCTATAAAGGAATTCATTAGAAGCGTTTGTGAAACAATACAGTCTAAGGGCATTTTTCTGTGTATACTATTGCCATGATTAAGAGTCTGTCCACATTTTCAAGGGTTATTTTAAGGCTTTTCCAATTTAGCCTTATATAGTCTAGAGATTAAAACCTGTAAATAAATTGACCCTGGGTTGCGATACAGATGGGAGGGGGACTTTAGAAGATTGTTTTCTAAACTAATTAGTTTGCTGGGCCGTTATAAATGGATGCTAATTTTGTTTAATGGTTAAGACTTCTAAATATTAAGAACTATTAAGTAAGTTTAGCAAAAGTCCACATGTTCAATGATTGACTTACATTTAAGTATTTCAAGCTTTCCTCTCAAAGATGCAGCTTCAAAATTTCAAAATGCTTTTTAAGGGAATTCTAAGGGATATTTTGATAGTATGCTTGCATCTGAAACAATAGACTGAAGGTGATGCACAGAATACATCTAGAACATAGAATTCCAAGAGGCAGAATGCACATCATGCCTTAATAAAATATGATAAACTTTTGAATAAAATGAGTGGTAATTCATTTGGGAGTGTATATATGTTATGCCTTTCTCAAATTGAGTATGTGCCAATTATATGATATAAAGTGAGATCATTAATGAACCATTTCCTAATCAAGTGTAATAAAATGTTTGGATTATTGAAAAAAAGAGTTTTATAGTGCTTACTAATGTCCATCAACCTATGCAGGAAATATGGACAATTGCCTATATTTCTATTACCTTTTCTTTAGATATGTTTATGAAATTATACAATTCAAAACATAATTGAATCATACGTTTCATATAAACTTTGCCTAACATGCTAGCTCAAAATATTTGAATAAAGCTCAACTTCCATAGCATGGTGCTCAAGGCCCTCACAATCTAACCCCAGCCTTATTCACTGCTCATTCCTTCCCTCTACTCTACCCTTTATTTCAGCCAAATTAGATTGACTGCCTTTTCATGAATACACCTTGTATTTGCTGGCCCCTTACTTTTACTCTCCTTGGAAGAGAAATTTAGAAAATATAAATTACAGTACTCTTAAAAATCAATGGAAACTGTTAACTGTAGAGTCAAATACCAATCATATGCTATGTTAGCAATATAGTCTTAGAACCTCATCTTTGCTTACTTGCTTGTCACACATCATAAGTGTGAAATGTTTCAGCTACCACTACATAGTTCCCTTTTTATCTATCAGTCCATAAAATATTTTATTCCTCATGCAATGTTACCAAGTCTGCCATCTTGGCACATAAATGATTTTCATATTTAAGGGATTTATTTGTTAAAATATGGGAGATCGTGAATTTTGAGCCTCTTGAATGGAAACTTGTGTGGGTATAGATGCATACGTGTATTAAGAACCAGCATTGGCCGGGTGCGGTGGCTCACGCCTGTAATCCCAGCACTTTGGGACGCCAAGATGGGTGGATCACAAGGTCAGGAATTCAAGACCAGCCTGACCAACATGGTGAAACCCCATCTCTACTAAAAATAAAAAAAAATTAGCTGGGCATGGTGGTGTGTGCCTGTAATCCCAGCTACTCAGGAGGCTGAGGCAGGAGAATCGCTTGAACCCGGTAGACAGAGGTTGTGGTGAGCCAAGATGGCACCACTGCACTCCAGCCTGGGCGACAGACTGAGACTCTGAAAACAAAAACAAAAACAAAAACAAAAACAAAAAAACAGCATAATCCCATAGCCTGCCTGACTTGTTCCTCTGTTTTATTCTCTCTGTCTATAGGATGAAGTATGTTTATTCTGATGCAATTGAGAATAAAACGTAAGAAAGCTGAGGAGAGTATCTCAGCCTAGGGTTAACTAGCCACCTTAAACCTCTAGGGAAACCTCAAGATTTTCTCTGCTTCAACCTCTACCAGTAGTAGAAAGGAAAGAAAATATGATTGGTGCAAGGGAATCTGGTGGGAGGAGAAAGGGGATTATAAATAATTAATAATAATAATGTATATTTATTGATCATTTACTATTTGTCAGGTACAATGTTTAGTATTCTACTCACATAACCTCATCTGATGCTCAAGACAACCCTATGAGGTAGCTGCAGTTAGTTCATACCACTTTAGGGATAGAGAACCTGAAGCTCAGAAGAGAGGTGATATACTTACTGAGCTCTTACTAAGCACCAGACACTGTTCTAAGTCATCTTTGTCTATTATTTAATTTAATCTTTATAATAATTCTATGAACTAGATGCTATTATCTTCATTTTGCAGAAGAGAAAATGATGGAAATCCAGGCCTTCTGATTTGTGAGCTTGCAGTCTTAATCCCTACACTCTCTAGTAGCTTCTTTTTTGTGTTTTCTTCTATTGGAATTGCCTTTTTCTGTCTGTATTACTTAGCACTGTTTGGTCTATATGCATGTCTATATGCATCAAATTTGTCTCTTGGCCCTCTTTATAGGTATTTCCTGCCAGATTCTCCATGTCCAGGACTACCAAGTAGAACTAGAGCAAAGTTTGATGAGAGAACTAGAGCAAAGATGAGAGATGAGAGAACTAGAGCAAAGATCCCTTAAAAATGGCCTCTTTCGGGCTGGGCATGGTGGCTCATGCCTGTAATCGTAGCACTTTGGGAGGCTGAGGTGGGTGGATCACGAGGTCAGGAGGTCAGAACCAGCGCGGCCAATATGGTGAAACCCCATCTCTACTAAAAATACAAAAATTAGCCAGGCATGGTGGTGCGTGCCTGTGGTCCCAGCTACTCAGGAGGCTGAGGCAGAAGAATTTCTTGAACCCAGGAGGCAGAGGTTGCAGTGAGCTGAGATCACACTACTGTTCCAGTCTGGGCAAGAGGGCGAGAGGGCGAGAGGGCGAGAGGGCGAGAGGGTGAGAGAGCGAGATTCCATCTCCAAAAAAAAAAACCAGAGACTTCTCTCAATTTTATGTACATTTTTGAGAAAGGAGTTCTTACAGTTCCGTAACTTGCTATTCCTGGATGTCTCTCTCAATCAGAGTGGTAAGGTCCAGAAACTGTATAAGGAGAAGAATTGGTCATATTTCTCTATTTGGAATGAAACTTGAACTTGGAGTCACTTCTCCTGGACACTTCTGTCTTAGTGTCAGAAGCTGCCTACCATGTACCTCTTTTATAGTACGTGCATCTGCTAAAAGTTAAATTTTGGATGGAGTGATCTTTCTTAAACAAAAATGAATTAGAAAAAACAAGAGTTTCTAACAAATACTATGGAATATGATATGAGTTAAATCAATTAGTATATGTGTCTTCTGATATTAAGAAGCTGATTTCTCAGGCAAAGTTGTTTTCAAGTAGTGTAGTTGGGAACTTTTTCATCAGTTTTACTCTGATGGACCATCTGTTGGCTGTCACAGGTTTTCACCTTCCGTAAATCCTGTGAATCTGATAAACTTTGCATTACTTTTATTTGTAGTTATTGTATAAATGATGTTGAAGACTTGAATGGAATTTCTTTGTAACTGTACCTAAGATTCAAATTTTTCTGATTTTAAATTAAGGTAATCTGGTAGCTCAAATATAAAGTACGTTGTGAATTCTTTGTTTTCCTTATGTCTATTCATTTGTAGAAAACAATGACTGAGTATCAAACTATTTCCCCAAAAATGTTTTCTGTGGTTTTCAGCTCATAAAACTTTAATTTCTGTTTTCAGTCAGCACAAGTGGTATTTAGGCTATAATATCTAAAAAGTAAAGTCTTTTACTTTTTTCAAACTGTGGGACTTCATTTCTGAAGTATCTCGAAAATTATTCTAACCACAAGCTATTTCTATGTAAACACATATTAGAAACCAGGAGAAATAAACATGACTTTTTGCGTGACTGTCATGATCCTCAAAGCCCTGCTTTTGTACTTCAAGTATAATATATCTGTTAGGTTTCTGGATGGCAAGAAATGGAAACTGACTCTTGTCAAATTAAAAAAATAAAAAGAAACCTATTGGAAGGACCTCAAGGGATCATAGAACTAAAAAATATATATATGGGAGGACCAGACTTGGGAAATGTAAGATAGTAAGGCATTTCTGGAAGAGCCAAGAAGCAGAAAGCGTATCTATTGTCTTTCCCCCACCGCAGCCTTGTTCCATTATTGCCACTGCCAATGAAACACTATGCCGTTTACCACGAGAGGACCTGAACTGAACTTTTATCTTTGTGTCACTTATTCAAGATTCAAAGTCAAAGGTGGAAGCATCTTATTGGCCCTTCCTTAACATGTACCCAAAGCCTCTATTAGAAAATGCAAAGAATGGCATTGCCCCACTTTTGTTTTCAAATGATAAGGCCGGGCAAGCACTGCATAATACAAGGACTACATATATTGGAGGATTTACCCCCAAAAGGAAAGAAGTTGGATGCTAGATCGATTAAAAAAAAAAGAAAAGGTCAAATATCCACTACACACAGGTCAATGAGTAGTACTCCATCTCGTTTAGTCTTAGTAAAACTATGACACTATTCTTCTAAAATAAGTCAGATTTTGATTTCAATATGCAGCTTTTGGAGTTCTAAAGGAGGTTATCTTA
Source organism: Colobus angolensis palliatus (assembly GCF_000951035.1). NCBI lineage: Eukaryota > Metazoa > Chordata > Mammalia > Primates > Cercopithecidae > Colobus > Colobus angolensis. Next base: position 1,184,646 of record NW_012119432.1, on the reverse strand, counting down.
ATTTCTAATTTATTTCTGTTTATCTATATGTCCTAACAAAAAATGGGATCTATTTAAAAGGGCTCAGTAGGGCGAACTTGAAAAAGCTTAACATTAGCAGTCAGACAAGACTAAGTTCATTAATCTTCGCCAGCTGTGTGATCTTAAATAAGTTCTTTAATACCCTCCTGGGCCTTAATTTTCTTATCTGTAAAATGGGAATATGGCCTCCTGTGCTGTATTTATTATGAGAAGCACATGACATAATGAAAAATTGTGCTAAGTACATAGTCTTCAGCGTATAGTAGTATTTGTCCCCATACAGTAAATGTAAGTTGCTAAGTGTGCACATGTGAAGTCACAGATTAATTTGATGCTATGTGAGTTTTTGATAGCTAAATTTTTTTTAAATGTGGGTATTGTATTCAACCTGACCATATAACTGATTGAATTTTTCACTTCGTCTAACTTTTCATATAAAGTTTTATTGCCTAAACTGAATTTTGTATGGGCTTAAGTGAAGTTGAGAAATAGCATCATAATGTTGAATTACTGCTGATTTACCTCATGAACAGTCTATCTTAATAAACTCCCAAAGTACAAAACCAAGCCATGTCTTTTGGTTTTCTGGAAGCAATTTATTTCAGATGCAATTCTTAGCATTCACAGGATTTAGGCACTCTTGTATCCTGTGTGATTTTTTTTATCTTCTTTATAGAGTTTTTATCTTCAGATTTGATTAACCTTTTGATTTTTAGCTTTATTAAAAATCACTTCATGGACCTTAATCATCTATGTCAACTTAGAGTTGACTAAGAATTTGGGAAATTATTTCAGGTTTAAAACATTTAAATCTTCACTGGCTTCTTTGATAAGTTGCTTCAGTATTTCAATGACTCAAGAGTTCAGATATTTCTAGACTCCAGTATTCTTGTTTGTTATATACCCCATCTATGCCTAGGCTTATCTCATCCCCAATCTTAGACAACTAATTAGCAGTGGAAAAAATATTGGCTGATGTTAAACAGTTTTTGTTTGTTCTTGCTTTATCTTGCTGTCTGCTGAGATTCCTTTTTTTTTTTTTTTCTGAATTGTTACTGATATTTAGAAAGTCTCTTTGCTGCAGCCTTGCTATAGGCAGTTCTGCAATTCGAGCACAAATGATATGGTAACACGCACTTTACTTACTATGTGATAGTCACGCTTTGCTCTGAGCAATACCAAATGCAGAATATTACCACTCAGATCACATTTACATCAGCTAAATATTTGTACAATACGGATATCAGAGTATATTATGTTGAAGATGAAAAGAGCAGTGAGAATGTTGCAGAAGACTGTAAATTAACTTCCTTCTATACACAGACACTTACCTCTTTGATCCAGGGCATTGGAGATCCCTAGGAAATATGTTGCGAAGCTAACTCTAAATTGGTAAATGTCGAATATCTAGTGGATTTCAATACGCCATTTCCTCACAAATGTTTAAAGTTAAGGATAGATAATGTGCTTGTAAATGTCTAACAGCTAGCTTAGGGTTTGGGTGGGGAAATATAATTCATAGCATTTGCTGATCTTCATACTATATATATGTATTCTCAACATGGCCAGTTTCAAGCTACCAATAGGAATGTAGAGTTAGGAAAAATACAAACATGTCTCATGAAGAATTAAGAACTGGCTCCTGCACAGCACTGTATATGTGTCTATGTACAAACACACACACACATAGAAAGCATTCCATTTCACAGGAAACAAAACCATCATACAGTATGCTATGACAAAATGATCTTCTATAGTCTATATAAAGTATTAAAAATTAGTGACAGCTCTTTTATTTAAAAGCAAAAGCAAGCTCTTCTATCACCCAGCCCACAGTTCAAAAATCATTCAAAGGAGTGAAACAAACGAACGAACAAACAAGAAATGCTACTTTTTAAAGTACAGTCTATGGAAAAGCCATTTTATACACTAATTAGTACACTATTATTGTGGTCACAAGTCAGATGCTTGTTTAAAAAATAAGAAACAGTCAGTGGGCAAATGACGCCACTTGATTGAGTCCTTCACTCAAGACAATGCAAAACTAGGATGTTCTTAGAAGGACTTTATAAAGAGTGACCTCTCATGTCATGAAAACAAAAACAAACACACTTGGCATGGATGCTCAATCTGCTTAACATGCTTTGTTAAGTGAATGAAGAGAATAAACATCACAAAGCTTATGAATGTCCTTTTCATATTCAGCGAACTGAAACTATTTGGGCCACTGAGGGACAATGTAGCATAAAGCAATATATTAAGTTTGTAGGAGAACAGGAACCCCATGACCTACACATTTTACACTCATTTGTATGGCAGGCACTGTCATGCTGGCCATTTGCATTGAGACAGCAATTTTTTTGCATGACCAGTCTTCTCTTACTGATAAATATAAATCTCCATTGTCAGAGACTCATAAAACGGCAGGAATGGGGGGGTTTTGATTGGAGAGGAGTTAGATATTATCACAATCCTGCAGAGAACATAATTAGAGGGGAGAGTAACATGGTCAGATGCTGAAAAAAACAAAAACGTTTCTCCTAAAGTCCAATAGTCCGTATACCTCATTCAACATTCCCTTTGTCCCACCCCTTGCCACTACAGGAAGATCATCCACATTGTTGAATATACTACTACTCGGCTGGGCACGGTGGCTCATGCCTGTAATCCCAACAGTTTGGGAGGCCGAGGCAGGTGGATCACTTGAGGTCAGGAGTTCAAGACCAGCCTGGCCAACATGGTGAAACTCCGTCTCTACTAAAAATACAAAAATTAGCCAAGTGTGGTGGCACATGCCTGTAATCTCAGCTATTGGGAGGCTGAGGCAGGATAATTGCTTGAACCTGGGAGGGGGAGGTTGCAGTGAGAGGAGATTGCACCATTGTATTCCAGCCTGGGTGACAAGAACAAGACCCCATCTCAAATAAATAAATAAATAAATAAACAAACAAACAAACAACTACTCAATCTACATTGAAACTTCTCTCTAGTCTTTGAGTTGCTGAATCTGTGGCTGACTTACGTCAGCCAGTTGGTTCTGAGGAGCTTAGCATCACCGTAATGCATTGACACGAATACAGCAACATTCAAAGAAAGTGCTCGTCTGCTTCAGGCTCATTTGCTTCACCGATTAATAATAATAATTTAATTGTGGGTGCTTTCTAGTGTTATCTATTTTGTAAATGGTTTACAATGCTAGATGTTTTCTTTTAATCCTCACCACAGTGCCATACATAGGTATTATTATCCAAATTTTACACAGAGAAAATTGAGACTTAGTGAGGTACAGCTGACAGGTGAAGGAACCAAATATAAATTCATTTTATCTGGCTCCAAAGCATATAATTCAACTCTTTGAGCCACTTAAAACCTTAATTATACTACACACTTTCCAGCAGTGAATAGCTTCAGAAAGGATAAATGGTTGCAGGAAACAATTTGTTTCTTACAATTCTGTTGGCCCGTCTCTAATTTTGAAAATAAATAATTCCAACTTTTTGAGGGCAAACAGTAGTTAATCAGGTGCCTTTAAATAAATGTATGGAGCCAAAACTGAACTCTCTTTAAATGAATGAATGAACACGAGTGCTCTAGAGGTCAAGGCAAACGTCTTCTCTGGAAGAACGTCTATTTTCTGGGGCATATTTGCTATGTGACTTCTTTATTTTGAGCCATCCTACATAGCCACAGAGTTTATTTTAATTTCTTGAGGCCAATAGCTGAGGAAATCTCTGATGCATTCAAAAGCCATAGCACTACAAATGTTCTTAGGTGACTTTAGCCTTTGAAATATGTGTAACAATGGTAAATACATGGATGCAATAGTATCCACCATCTCCCTGGCTCCTTCATGTTAGCTAAGATGCAGTAATTCGCTGTTCATTCCATACTCATTTGAAAAAATAATATACCATTTTAATATTTTATTACTTTCAAAAATAATACAGATGATGGAGAAATGGGAAGAATTAGTATAAACTTTTTGAAGTTCTCTTAAAGGCTAATATTACAGGAAAATGTAATATTATTTTTCTGAAGACAGCTGCAGAACGTGGGAGGGAGTGTACCTTTTTATACGATTGGATCTTGAACCACTTAATGGGTGTCCTAAATAGACACCACCACTTAATAACATAAAATTAAACTTTAGTAAATACAAATATTCCTGCCTGCAAGACTGGATTATTTAAACCCCAAAATTTAAACTTATGCTGGGCACTGTCCCGTTTTCTGTTGTGTAACCAAATTATTTTGTGTATGAAGCAAAGAGTTGCCAAGGGCTGAGGATATGACAGCAGAAATGTGATCTGCATATGTTTGAAAAGCCCCCACAATGTGAGTAAATGTTTTGAATGAGATACTGCAGCCTGACAACACGCAAAGCGCTTTGCATGGGCGCGTGGTAGATGTCATGAAAGGTTTGAGTGTTGGAGTGAATAAATAAACCACTTAGTCTAGGTACCCATGATATTTTTCCATCCTCATAAAATGTCCTGATACATCTTTTCTTTCTAGTAAGATACCAAAAGGGGGCTTCAAGAATGTTGACTCGCATTGCAAGACATACAATGATCATAAAGCATTGATTAGATCCACATTCTTAATCCCTCCTTTTCCTGATCTTCAAGAGAGAGTGTAAAAACTAATTGTTTCATAGAGCTGAACCAATGTGAGGCACCATCATAGACACTTTACAAACATGATCTCAGTTAATCTTCATAATGACACCAAGAGGTAAGTATCATCTACTTTCTACAGGTGATGAAACCTAGCTTCAGAATGTTTAGTTTAGCATGTCCCAGATCACACAGCCAGTAACTGAACAGCTGAGCTTTGAGTTGGGTTTTAGCTGACTCCTCAGTTAGACACAAAGATGATGAGGACCATAAAATGTACTATATATTAACTGCATTCAGTGTGACGTATCATTTGCAATCTTCCAAAAAGTACTTAAACGTATGTTTTATTATCTCATTTCAAAGATGATACAAAAGTGAGGCTGTGAGAGATCACATAACCTTCCTGAGGCCACACGGCTAATATACAGAACAGTGGACATATGAGTCCAGATATGTCTGTCTTCAAAACCTCTACTGTTTACCGCATAACACCTCCGGTCTCCAAGTAGAGCTATATAGCAGAATTCCTACAAAAACTCAAACCCCACCCTTAACACACTCTGCCCCACCCCTCCCCCCACACACGAGAACACAGTGGTCATTATAAAAAAGGACAGTTTATCATCAGATACCCTGGAATGAAAAACAATATCATCATCCTTCTAGCTGTTGGACAATAATACAAAAATTAGTTGGCCGGGCGCGGTGGCTCAAGTCTGTAATCCTAGCACTTTGGGAGGCCGAGATGGGCGGATCACGAGGTCAGGAGATGGAGACCATCCTGGCTAACACGGTGAAACTCCGTCTCTACTAAAATATACAAAAACAAAAACAAAAACAAAAACAAAAAAAAACTAGCCGGGCGAGGTGGCGGGCGCCTGTAGTCCCAGCTACTCGGGAGGCTGAGGCGGGAGAATGGCGTGAACCCGGGAGGCGGAGCTTGCAGTGAGCTGAGATCCGGCCACTGAACTCCAGCCTGGGCGACAGAGTGAGACTCCGTCTCAAAAAAAAAAAAAAAAAAAATTAGTTCCATCTTAATCATAATAGTATTTCTTTCCATTTGAAAGTAATCTTTATTGCCCTGAGAAAGAAAAAATGATATAAAATGTTAATTCTGTTTTGCATCATTTATAGACAGAGATTCTTGTAGTTTGAGAGAAATCACGTAAAATAATGATATAACAAGTTTCAAAGTTAATACGATTTTAAGATAATATTCTGCATAGAAAGAATATCAAGAAAATGAAAAATGCTAGGTTTTTACAATAATTTCCATTGAGAGCTGTTACTAAGGAAAAAAAAAATCCTAGTTCAGGAATAACAAAAGCAGTTGCCAGCAAAATGCACTTTCTTAATTGAGGTCAATGGCTCTTGATTAGAAAAAAAATAATGGAAGGAAAAAAAGCCTGTGCACAACTCATTTTCTAAACATTAATATTCTACAAGAATTATCTATTTTGTTTTCAAATGTAAAGAATTATGTCAGTGTAGAGAAGACTCACATTTCTTAATTTTTTTTGTTTAATAGATCAGAGGAGTTATTGGAATGATAAATGCAAAACCCAAAGAAACAAACAAAAAACTCCCTAATCTTTGTAATGTAATGAATGAATGAAAACACAATAATATTTCACCAAACCAGCAATTTCAATGGTGTGGACCGTAGCCAAGGACTCATAAATAAGGGAAAATCACTTAGGAGTGACCAAAGAGAGGTTGTGATAGCTAATAAAGTTGATGAACTTGACTAATAGTAGATGTTCCCTTGTCCATACTAAGTATCTTTAAATCTTATTTCAGCTACAATACTAATGAATGGGGGTTATCATGTTTCAAAACCCAGTCTGCATTGGAAACAGCAAATTAGGAATGAATGAAATTTCTAAAGGTTGAGATGCTGGCTGAAGTAATAGTGATAGTTGATGGAGAACAGAATGTAGGAAATACATAAAAATATACCTCAAAACTATCTAGGACAAATAATCCTATATAAGCATCAATAGTCTGAGGAACCCAAATTATATTGTAACAACTGGTATCCATATTCAATACCTTAAGGCAATAGGAAATGATTAACTTTCCTTAAAACTTCTCATTTTATGAATGCAAGGATGAGTACAATCTATTTTAGAAATATTTATATGTTAAATGATTAAAATGTTTATTTTTTTACTTTTTTTTTGAGACGGAGTTTCGCTCTTGTTGTCCAGGCTGGAGTGCAATGGTGTGATCTCGGCTCATTGCAACCTCTGCCTCCTGGGTTTAAGCAGTTTTCCTGCCTCAGCATCCCAAGTAGCTGGGACTACAGGCATGCACCACCACACCTGACTAATTTTGTATTTTTAGTAGAGACAGGGTTTCACTATGTTGGTCAAGCTGGTCTCAAAATCCTGACCTCAGGTGATCCACTAACCTGGGCCTCCCAGAGTACTGAGATTACAGGCATGAGCCACTGCACCTGGCCAAATACTTATTTTTTAAGTAATATGCCTTTAGTTATCCAGAAAACCTTGTAGTTTAGAATACCGAGTCTCCAAGACTATGAAATACTGGCATTCATTGACGAACTCATACTTCATTAAAATACTCTCTTCTAATATCAGAAAAGCGTGTTTGTCATTATTACAGAAGCAATACACACAAAGAATTTGAATGACGTGGTGTGGGTAAAATTTCACTTATTTAGCAAAAGATGGCACGTTTCAATAGTCACTGCGCAGCTATGGTATTTCTTTGTATCCAAAGAATGGCTTTGCGGAGAATGAGAAGGGGTTTGGATTTGGAGAAACAAATGGGAGACAATTGAAGAACACTGTCATTTAGGTCCTACAAATTGCAACTGACTGCTGGGTGTTAATTTGAAGGTATTTAGCTGTCTCTGCCTTTCAGGCTGTCTGAAGTGACAACAGTTCTCCCAGGTGCTCTTGAACTCATTCTCCTTCTCTGGGAATGAATACAGCAAGGGCTGCTGTACACTGGGTTCCACTGGCTGGCTCTCAGCTCATGCCACAATCTTGTTGCTTTCCCACAAAAACATCGCACCATCCTCAGTTTTTCTCCACTAATTTGGGATTTGCTATAATTTGTCAACTTGAGGAGCTGCTGTTCTTTTTATGTGTTTTAAATGGGACATGTTTTGTTCTGTATAGTCAAACTATGCTTTTAAATGTTCCGAAGAGGGAAAAGGGCAAAGTTCCTCAGAGAAGCAGTGTGGCTGTGACTGCAAGTCCAGTTATAAATTGCTCATTAACTTTTGGACAGATTGGTTTAAATAAGAGCAACAGTAAAAATGTACAAGTTGCTGCAGGTAGCTATGTGGAGCCATGAATGAAAATGGTCTTTTCACGACAGAAGCATATCAGGAGATAGTAGGGTCGAAAAGGGCAAAATGAGAGACAGAAAAGGGAAAGCAATTGTTACTGTCAGCTTGTATTGATGCCATGGGGAGTGGAATACAGAGATGACATTTTGCCAATTTAAAATAAAAAACTGGATGATATATATTATTGTTCTGATAATCCACAGGGATCAGGGATAGCTACTAGGTTTTATTATCAAATAATTCTAGTTGTACACTCCATTGCTATTTCCTTGATAAAGTGGCCAGCCTCCAGGGAAGTTTCTGTCTCCTTTCTGCCTGAAGGAAAAACAACTATTTCCTGTAGGTACCCTTAAACAGACAACTGTAGAGCAGGCTTTGAACTAAACCTGTTATGTTTTTGTTGTTTTTTTCCACCTATGGATATACCAAGGAGTTACAGAGTCTCATTTTAGACTGTGAATATACTAACCTTAAAGTTAGCTAAGTATTAATTTATAGCTCTTGAAAGAGAGGCAATTTAAGCTGAGTTAAGTGTAGCTAATCATGTAGTCTAGTTCTAAATGTAAGACCTGCTCTAAATATAAGAGGAGAAAACTGTCTCTTTGGGCTACAAAAGCACAACAATCATTTTAGAAAATGTTTGAGCTGATGTTATTTAAATAAGAAAAAAGTGGGCTTAGTAATCGGGCAGAAGAGGTGGTACTTAGATTGTTTAAGAGACCAGATTGCTTCCAGTATTCTTGGACACTCTCAAAGTAGCTCCTTGCATAAAGTCATCCATCAAAAAATTATTATATATAATCTTATATGTTCCCCAAGGGACCTATACAAGGAAATACTTTTTCTAATTTGAGTTATGGTATGGACTTGAAAATATTTTACTAATTTTTAAAAGCATAACTTAGAGATCTTATTTTTAAGATATGTTCTACAGGTCCCCAGGGGTTCCACTGAACCCTATTAAGGCAGTGGATATGGAAAGTGACTTAGAAAAGTGATGACTATAAGGAATAAAATGTTAATCATTTGCCTCTGGTCCAGGGTTTGTTAACTGCTATTCAAATGTGGTATTTATTGTGGAATGATTTGTTAGTCACAAATTGTTTCCTAGCAGGTAATAAAATAATGCATGTAATGAACATTATTAGGAATAAAAGACTTGAAACCATAACCATCTTATCTTTTATAAGGCTAAGCTTTGTAACTTAGGCAAATTCACAGAGCATATTTTAAAAACCTGAGTTAAAACCACAGAACCATTTTCTGTAGTTCCCATTAAAAACAGAATATACATTCTTCTCATCTGCACATGGAACACATTCCAAGATCAACACCATGCTCATCCATAAAACAAGTTTTAATAAATTCAAAAAAATCAAAATTATACCAACAATACCCTCAGACAATAGTGAAATAAAGATAGAAATTAATACCAAGAAGATCTCTCAAAACCACACAATTACAGGAAAATTAAGCAACTTGTTCCTGGATGACTTTTAAGTAAATAATGAAATCAAGGCATACATTTTTAAAAATTGAAATAAAAACAGAGACACAGCACAACAAAATCTCTGGGATGCAGCAAAAGTGGTGTGAAGAGGAAAGTTTGTAGTATTAAACACCTACCTCAAAAAGTTATTGAGATCTCAAATTAATAATCTAATGCCACACCTCGTTTTTCTCAATATATTCATAGCTGAATTCCAAAAGACATTCAAAAAAGAATTGGTAATAGTTGTATGAAAACTATTCCAAAAGACTGAAACAAGAGAATCCTCCCTAAGTCATTCTATGAAGCCAGTATCACCCTGACACCAAAACCAGGAAGGGACGTAACAACAACAACAACAACAACAAACCCGACAAACTGCAGACCAGTATTCTAATGAACATAGATGCAAAAATCTTCATCAAAATACTAGCTAACTGAATCCAACAGCACACCAAGAAGATAATGCATCATGATCAAGTGGGTTTCATTTCAGAGAGGCAAGGATGGTTTAACATATACAAGTCAATAGATGTGATACACCACATAAACAGAATTGAAAACAAAAAAATGTGGTCATCTCAACAGATACAAAATAAGCATTCAATAAAATCCAGCATCCCTTTATGATGAAAACCCTCAACAAACTAGGCATAGAAGGGACATACTTCAGAATAATAAAAGCCATATAGACGAACCTATAGCCAACACTATACAGATTGGGAAAACATTGAAAGCATTCCCCCGAGAACTGGAATAAGACAAGGATGGCCACTTTTGCCACTTCTATTCAACACAGTACGGGAAGTCGTAGCCAAAACAATTATGCAAAGAAACTAAGGGTATCCAAATTGGAAAATAGAAAGCTAAACTATTACTGTTCTTTGATGATATGATTATACACCCAGAAAATCCTAAAGATTCCTCCAAAACACTTCTAGATTTGATGAACAAATTCAGTAAAGTTAGTTTACAAAATCAATGTACAGAAATCAGTACCACTGCTATACACCAATGACAAAGCTGGGAATCAAATCAACAACTCAATCCATTTTAAAACAGCTGCAGGAAAATAAAATACCCAGAAATACACTTAACAAAGGAGGTGAAAGATCTCTACAAGGAAAACTACAAAATATTGCTGAAATAAATCACAGATTACACAAATGAATGGAAACCCACCAAATGCTCATGGATTGAAAGAATCAATATTGTGAAAATGACCATAAAGCCCAAAGCAATCTACGGATTCAATGCAATTCCCATCAAAATACCAACACCATTTTTCACAAAAATAGAAAAAAACTATCGTAAAATTCATAAGGAATAAAAAAAGAGCCCAAGTAGCCAAAGCAATCCCGAATAAAAAGAACAAATCTGAAGGTATCGCATTACCAGATTTTAAATTATACTACTCTAGTATATAGTTACCAAAACAGCATGGTACTGGCAGAATAGTAGGCAGATATACCTTTGCAACAGAATAGAAAACTGAGAAATGAAGCCAAATACTTACAAAAAATGAATCTTTGAGAAAGTATACAAAAACAGAAATTAGGGAAAGGAGGCTCTATTTAATAAATGGTGCTGGCAGGACTGCCTAGCCACACGGAGAAGAGTAAATCTAGATCCATATCTCTCACCTTATAAAAAACCAACACAAAATCGAACAAATACTTAAATCTAAGTCCTGAATTCTAGAAATATTCTACAAGATAATCTTGAAAAAAATCTTCTGGATAATTGCCCAAACAAAAAATTAATGCTAAGACCCCCAAAAGCAAATGCAACAAAAACGAAAATAAATAAGACCTGATAAAATTTAAAACCTTCTTCACAGCAAAAGAAATAATCAGAGTAAACAGACAACCAACAGAATGGGAGAAAACGTTTGCAAATTATACATCTGACAAAAGACTATAATTCAGAATGTACAAAGTGCTCAAATTAGCAAGAAAAAAACAAGTAATCTCATCTAAAAGTGGGTAAATGACACAAATCAACATTTCTCAAAAGAAGATATATAAATGGCCACAAACATGAAAATACACTCAACTGATGATCAGGATAAAGTAAATTAAAATCATGATGAGATACTACCTTACTGCTGCAAGAATGGGCATTATTAAAAAGTCCAAAACTGATAGATGTTGCATTGGGCATGGAGAAAATGGAATGCTTATACACTGCTGGTGGGAATGTCCTTTACCTTTTTAAAAATCCTTTATTTAAAAATTTATCATTTTTAAACAAAACACTTATCTAAGATAATTATTAAAGTCTGCCATCAGAGAAGTCTTAGAACACTTGGGCTATATGCTTACGTGCATTTTTCATCTAAGAATTTTTGAAATATTTTCCCCATCTGGACTTTTTTTCCCTTCCTTCCTTGTGTCCTTGCTTTCTTTTTTCTTCTTTTTTAATTTTTTTTTTTTTTTTTTTTGCTTGACAGAGTCTCGCTCTGTTATCCAGGCTTGAGTGCAGTGGCAGGATTTGGGCTCACTGAAACCCCTGCCTCCCATGTTCAAGCAATTCTCCTGCCTCAGCCTCCAAGTAACTGGGATTACAGGCATGCGCCACCACACCTGGCAATTTTTGTATTTTTAGTAGAGACAGGGTTTCACCATGTTGGCCAGGCTGGTCTCGGACTCCTGACCTCAGGTGATCCATCCACCTTGGCCTCCCAAATTGCTGGGATTACAGGTGTGAGCCACTGTGCCCGGCCCCCATCTGGATTTTAATATAGTCTTCATTTTACAAAATAGGGTTAGCTTTTTTTAGTTTTTTAGAGCTTCTTTTAGTGTGAACACTATTTTGCAAAGTGATGAAAATTTAGTCAATTTGGGATCCCCCATTTCTTTAAGTTCTGTAGAGTTTATGTTGTGCCAAGAAATTGAGGATGAGATGTGCATCTGCTCCTCATTCTTGCACTCCTCCAAACACTGGCAGCTACTGACTTATCCTCTTGTCTGTCTATTCTCCTTTTTTATGCCCTCACAAACACTTCAGTCTTGTTGGTTTTCTAGGCATTGTGCCTTTCCTATTCACCCACCAATCTCCCCAGTCCAAGCTGTCTTTGAATCTTACCTTTTGAAACATGTCCTCTGCAGGCAGATGAATTGACAATGCCAAGGGACGTCTACCTAAATATTCTGTGTAGGCCAATGTCTTTCTTCTGAATCTCAGAGACTAAGAACTGACTTCTTTGTCCTTCCTGTCCTGTGGTAAACCCTCTTCTTTGTTCTAGTTGTCCAAATTTAGAGGTGATAGAGGGGTATGTTAGAGAATAAAAAAAATACTGGCATTATAGTAGTCCATTCTCACACTGCTATAAAGACACATCTGAGACTGGATAATTTATAACGCAAAAAGTTTAAATTGACTCACAGTTCTTCAGGCTGTACAGGAAGCATGGTTGGAGAGGCCTTGGAAAACTTACAATCATGGAGGAAGGTGAAGGGAAAGCAGGAGTAGTCTTTACATGGCCAGAACAGGAGAGAGAGACAGAAGGACAAATTGCTACATACTTTCAAACAGTCAGATCTCATGAGAACTCACTCACTTTCATGAGAAAAACAAGGGGGATATCTGCCCACATGATCCAATAACCTACCACCAGGTCCCTCCCCCAACATTGAGATTACAATTCAACATGAGATTTAGGTGGGGACATAGAGTCAAATTATATTATTCCACCCCTGGCCCCTCCCAAGTCTCATGTCCTTCTTACATTTCAAAACACAATCATATCTTCCTAACTGTCCCCCAAAGTCTTAACTCATTCCAGCATTAATTCAAAAGTTCAAGTCCAAAGTCTCATCTGAGACAAGGCAAGTCCCTTCTGCCTATGAGCCGGTAAAATAAAAACAAGTTAGTTATTTCCAAGGTAAAACAGGGGTATAGGCATTGGGTAAATGCTCCCGTTCCAAAAGGGAGAAGTTGGCCAAAACACAGCGGGTACAGGCCCCATGCAAGTCCAAAACCCAGCAGGGCAATAATTAAATCTTAAAGTTCTAAATTAATCTCCTTTGACTCCATGTCTCATATCCAGGGCATGCTGATTCAAGGGGTAGTCTCCTAAGGCCTTGGGCAGCACCACCCCCATGACTCTGTAGAATAGAGCTCCCATCTTGGTTGCTTTCATGGGCTGGCATTGAGTGTCTGCAGCTCTTTGAGGCACATGATGCTAGATGTTGGTGGATCTACCATTCTGGGGTCTGGAGGATGGTGGGCCTCTTTGCACAGCTCCACTAGGCAGTGCCCCAGTGGAACTCTGTGCTGGGGCTCCAACCCACATGTGCCCTCTGCACTGCCCTAGTAGAGGTTCTCCATGAGGGCTCTGCCTCTGCAGCAGACTTCTGTCTGGACACCAAGGCATTTCCTTACATCCTCTGAAATCTAGGTGGAGGCTCCTAAGCTTCAACATTTGCCTTCTCCATACCTGCAGAACCAATGCAATGTGGACACTGCCAAGGCTTGGGGCTTGCACCCTATGAAGCAATGCTGCAAGCTGAACCTTGGCTCCTTTTAACCACAGCAACAACCATATCAGCTGGGACATAAAGTGCCATGTTTTGAGCTGCACAGAGCAGCAGGGCCCTGGGCCTGGCGCACAAAACCATTTTTCTGTTCTAGGCTTCCAGGTTTGTGATGGGAGGGGCTGCCATAAAGATATCTGAAATGCCCTGGAGACATTTTCCCCATTGTTTTGCATATTAACGATTGCAAGTATTAATAATTTTGAGTTCCTCATTACTTATGCAAATATCTGCAGCAGGCTTGAATTCCTCCCCAGAAAATGGGTTTTTCTTTTTCTGCCACATGGGCAGCCTGCAAATTTTCTAAATTTTTATACTCTGCTTCCCTTTGAAATATAAGTTATAGTTTCAGGTCATTTCTTTGTTTATGCAAATGAACATAGGCTCTTAGAAGCCACCAGGCCACATCTTGAACACCTTCACGCTTAAAAATTTCTTCCACCAGATACTCTAAATTATTTTTCTCCAGTTCAAAGTGTTACAGATCTCTAGAGCAGAGGCAAAATGCTGTCAGTGTCTTTGCTAAAACATAACAAGAGCGACCTTTACTTCAGTTCCCGGTAAGTTCCTTATCTCCATCTGAGACCACCTCAGCCTGGACTTTACTGCCATATCACTCTCAGCATTTTGGTCACAACCATTCAATAAGTCTCTAGGACATTCCAAACTTTCTCTCATCTTCCTGTCTTCTTCCGAGCCCTCCAAACTGTTCCAGAGCTGCTTCCACATTTTCAGGTATCTTTATAGCAATGTCCTACCTCTCTGGTACCAATTTTCTGTATTAGTTCATTCTCACATTGCTATAAAGAACTACCTGAGACTGGGTAGTTTATAGAGAAAGGAGGTTTTACTGACTCCCAGTTCCACAGGCTGTACACGGGGCATGGCTGGGGAGGCCTCAGGAAACTCACAATCATGGTGGAAGGTGAAGAGAAAGCAGGCATGGTCTTCACATGGCCAGCAGGATAGAGAGAAAGGAAAGAAGGAAGTTACACACTTTCAAATGACCAGTTCTTGTGAGAACTCACTCACTATTACAAAAACAGCAAGAGGGAAAATCAGGCCGCATGTCTTAATCATCTCCCACCAGGTCCCTCACCCAACATTGGGGATTACAATTCAACATGAGATTTGGGTGGGGACACAGAGCCAAACCATATCAGAGGGTTATAATGTTCAAAAAGTAAACATTTCAAAGTAATTTCTCTACTTCACTTGTTTTTGAGAAGGCACATTACAGAAATGGAAATTTGTCTAAATAACAAGATATTTTTTAGAAGACTTTGGGAATAACTGAGGTAGCTAAAAAGAAGCACTAAGATAATCTTGGTAGGGATAAACAATGCTTGCCAATGATATTATATTGTGGAACATTAATTTTCTTATTATTTTATGATTCAACTGTCAAGTGAATTCAGTTCTGATGTATTTCAGAGTGCCTCAAGGCACATTTTCCATCACCATTTGAACACAGGAAGCAGGAATGCATTACCATGCAAATACAGAAATGAGAAAACCTGACATCTATTATCTAAGTTTAGGAATTTATGCCAAAATTCATTAACATTTAAAATTATAAATTAACTATCATGGAACATGACCTCAATAACCAAAGGACTATACAGATTCTTAAATACCCAGGTAGCCCGATTTTGATTTTAGGGACTCTGGTAACACATTAGTTAGGAGGTAGTCAGACAGTTTTTTTCAAACATTTTCTAGGTTATTTACAGTCCTTGGAATCAACTCATGTGATAGTAGTATCCTCGACAAACTGCATGGCAAATATTATTTTCCTTGGGGAAACAAAGCAGCAAAAAGGAACGTGAGTAAACTGAAAGAAGAAATATTTTAAGATTTCATCTAATACATACTGTGTTTTAATAATTATTCTTCGGTATTATTGAAATGTCATTTTTTAAAATGTGTTTCAGACTTTCTATATTTCATTACCTTCTTCAGATTGTTTTATGTGAGCTTAAGTTTGAGGTCCATTAACCTTGAGAAATTTATGCATATTATTCATTGATTCACCTTTATGTAGTTGTCTGTGTATGTGCAGGTACATGTGTGACTATTCACATTCATTCATGGCGATAGAGCCTGACTTCGAGGTGTACTTAAAACTTTCAGAATCCCCTTCCCTCCTGCATCGCTTATCTCTCTCTGTGTCTTGTTCTCTCTCTCTCTCTCACTCACCCCCTCCTTTATTCTCTCCTTCCCTGACTCCCTTATCACTTCTTTCCTGCCTGCCTATTGTTCTTTTCTTCCTTACTTCTACAAATATATTTGTTAGGTTTCATCATTCTAAAAAAAGTGCTTTTCTCAGTCCTCCTACGTTTTTGAGCATATTTCTTTGCTTTCCATCATTCTAACTATTCCTATTTCCATGTCTTATCCTCTGTGATTGGAAGTCAACTTTCATCAATTTCTAACGCTTCTTTTTTTAGGTCACAAAATACTTTTGAATTTTACATCTAACAATGATTTCTTAGTTTTCACAATCCTGGACTTCTTTTTTGAGGATGATCAACAAAGACCACTGAGCAGAGAAGAATGAACTAGTAACTTGGTCGTTTAAATGTATTACTAGCCTGCTTTTTAATCTGTTTCTTATTTTGTATTTTCACTGTTTTGTTGTTGTCATTGTTGTTCTGTTTTTTATTGTGTTTTGTTTTGCTTTGTTTTCCCTCAGAGGCCAAGACTTTGCCACATTGGGCAGTGTTGCTTGACCAGGGGTGCACAGGTGCACATGAGTAGCAGCCCTGAGGACTTTTTTTTTTTTTGAGACGAAGTCTCGCTCTTGTCCCCAGACTGGAGTGCAATGGCATGAACTTAGCTTACTGCAACCTCCACCTCCCGGGTTCAAGTGATTCTCCTGCTTCAGCCTCCCGAGTAGCTGGGATTACAGGGGCCTGCCACCACGCCTGGCTAATTTTTGTATTTTTAGTAGAGACGGGGTTTCACCATGTTGGTCAGGCTGGTCTCAAACTCCTGACCTCAGGTGATCCGCCTGCCTCGGCCTCCCAACGTGCTGGGATTACAGGCGTGAGCCACAGCACCCAGCCAGTCCTAAGGATTTTGATTCGGGGTTCTGGGGTGGAAAGAGGCATGCACATTTTCAACATGTTCTTCAAATAATTCTGCCTTCCACTAAATATTAAGATTAGCTACTGGACTATTAGCAGCTATGTGCTTTTATTCTTAAGATGTGCTATAAAAATAGTTATTTGGCCTCTATGTTTTATTTGAAGAAGGTGCTTTCTTATCTATATATTTTCATATATTCAATTGTTCTTTGAGGTATATGGATATATTATTTATTCTTGTTTCTGTGGCTTTAAAATCTGGTGGAATTATAGTCTTAAAAAGACAAATAAAACATATAGATATTTACTTCATGAAGCTTGGAGTTTAAAATAGTAAATAGGATGACCATGAATATAACTCCTCTTGGAAATTAGATTATACTACCATTTATTTTTTCAATGATAACTTGTGATTTTTTTAAAGAATTATTATGTAAATTAAAACATATTGTAACTTATCCTTGATGGCTTAATTGACAGGTAAAAATTAAATCTTCTATATCTTTTCATTACATAAATGTACTTTTGCATCTCTACATGACAAAAATTTTTTTAAAATGATAAAGAATTACTTTTCTCTGGAGAATGGCAAAACCCAATCCAAGGAAACTAAGAATCAAAATAAAATGATACATGAGCTGAAAGATGAAATAGCTGATTTAGAAAACAACCTTACTGATCTAACAGAGCTGAAAAACACACCATAAGATTTTCACAATGCAATCATAAGTATTGATAGCAAAATAGACCAAGCTGAGAAACGAATCTCAGACCTTGAAGACTGGCTCACTGAAATACGACATTCAGACAAAAATAAAGAAAAAAAAAAAGAATGAAAAGGAAAAAAAAAAAAAAACTGAGAAATATTGGATTATGTAAAGAGACCAAATCTAGGAATCACTGGCATCCCAGAAAGAGATGGGGAGAAAGCAAATAACTTGGAAAACATATTTCAGGATATCATTCATGAAAACTTACCCAATCTTGCTAGAGAAGTTAATAGTCAATTTCAGAAAATGCAGAAAATCACTGCAAGATCCTACACAAGAAGATAATCCCCAAAACACAAAATCATCAGATTCTCCAGATCAAAATTAAAGAAAGAATGTTAAAGGCAGATAGAAGAAAAGGCAGTTCACCTATAAAGGGAGCCCCATCGGACTAACAGTGGACCTCTCAGCTTAAACTCTGTAAGTCAGAACATATATTCAACATTCTTAAGGAAAAAAATTATCAACCAAGAATTTCATATCCAGCCAAACTAAGCTTCCTAAGCAAAGGAAACATAAGATCATTTTTCAATAAACAAACGATGAGGGACTTTGTTACCACCAGACCTGTCGTACAAGAGATCTTGAAAGGAGCAGTATATACAGATAACAAAGACTGCTACCAACCAATACAAAAACACGCTTAAATACAAAACTGGTGATACTATGAAACAACCACATAACCAAGCCAGCGTAATAACTAGCTAACAACACAATAACAGGATCAAATTCACACATATCAATACTAACCTTGAGTGTAAGGGAGCTAAATGCCCCTTTTAAAAGGCACAGAGTGGCAAGCAGGATCAAAAAGAAGACCCAGTAGTATACTGTCTTCAAGAGACCTATCTCACACATAATGACACCCATGGGCTCAAAATACAGAGATGGAGGAAACTCTGCCACACAAATGGAAATCAGAAATAAAAAATTGCAACTTAGGGTTGCCATACTAATTTCAGGCAAAAAAGATTTTAAACCAATAAAGATCAAAAAAGACAAAGAAAGGGATTACATAAGGGTACAGGTTTCAATTCAACAAGAAAACCTAAGTATCCCAAATATTCATTCACCCAATATGGTAACAAACATATTTATAAGTTTTATAAAGATCTCCAAAGAGACTTTGACTCCCACACTATAATTATGGGAGACTTCAATACTTCACTGAGAGTATTAGACAGATCATTGAGGCAGAAAATTAACAAAGATATTTAGAACCTGAACTCAACATTGGACTGAATGGATCAGATAGACCTCTACAGAACTCTCCACTTCAAAACAACAGAATATATTTTTTTCTCAGTGCCACATGGCACATACTGTAAGACTGACCACACAATTGGACAGAGAACACTCTTAAGCAGATGCAAAAGAATGAAAATCACACCAAACCCTCTCTTGGACAACAGCACAATAAAAACAGAAGTCAAGATTTTAAAAAAATGCTCAAAACCATGCAATTACATGAAAATTAAACAACATACTCTAGAATGACTTTGGATAAGTAATGAAATTAAGGCAGAAATAAGAAGTTCTTTGAACATAATGAGAATAAAAATACAATTTTTAATATTTTAGGAGACATGTCAGTGTGGATGTGCAATGAGAATTAGTCCCAGCTGGGCATGGTGGCGCATGCCTATAATCCCAGCACTTTGGAAGGTTGAAGAGGGCGGATCACCTGAGGTCAAACAAACAACAAAAAAGAATTGGTCCCAACCCCAGATTTGTATAAAACCAGAGCATTGAGATGAAATTGAGATGAATCCACTATAAGACAGAAAATCACTAATATTTATTGTAATTCAGCTAAGAGGAAGAGGAAATGATGAGGTTATATCCAATTATTTCAAAAGCTCAGGCCTTATAATACCTGCTATTGAGGAAAAAACATTTTTTTTTCTGTTTCGTTTTTTTCTTCTTCTTCTTCTTGTCTTGTCTTTTTTTTTTTTTTTTTTGAGATGGAGTCTTACTCTGTTGCCCAGGCTGGAGTGCAGTGGCGAGATCTTGGCTCGCTGCAAGTTCCGCCTCCCGAGTTCAAGCGATTCTCCTGCCTCAGCCTCCACCACCTGACCAGACGAATTTTTTGTATTTTTAGTAGACACGGGGTTTCACGGTGTTAGCCAGGATGGTCTCGATCTCCTGACCTCATGATCCGCCTGCCTTGGCCTCCCGAAGTGTTGGGATTATAGGCGTGAGCCACCGCGCCTGGCCTTTTTTCTGTTTTGTGTGGGCAAGAAATCAGGAAGAAACATGAGAAACGTGTCTAAAAAATCTGATTGACTATTGAACATTTCTGTTTTCAGAAAGCCATGGTCACTACATGGGTGACCGATCCATCTGGGAATACCCGGAACTGTCCCAGCTTTAAAACTGAAAGACCCACATTCTGGGTTCCCTCAGTTTCAGGCAAACCAGGATGGTTTGTCACCCTACATTTTTGTTTGTCCTCAACATAAAGCAGAACCCAATTTTACCCATTAAATTCTTCATGGATTTACTCATTTATTCATGATTTTAATAAATTTTTACCAAGGGGACTGCTACGATCCAAGCAATGTGCTATTTGCTATGGAGAAAATGGTAAATGAGGAATCATTTAAGCCCTTGAGGAACTTACAATCTAGTGAGGGAGATGGATGTTAAAAAAAAAAGTGGAAACATTACCAAAGGGGAAATTCAAAGTCATAATTTAATTGTAAGAGATAGGATTCTGGGGATTCTAAAAAGGGCCTCTCTATGTATATGACTGAATGAAGGGGCAGAGAGAATGATGGAAAATGTGGCTGGAAATGGAGGCAGAGATCAGATAATACAGGTCGTGTTAGTCATCATAAAGACTCTGGATTTTATTACAAGAGCAATGGAGAGTCAGATGTTTTCTTTGGAGAATATTTCACCTTTAAAAATATTTGGTATCTGTCATACTACGTTTAGAAGAGAGCCACTCGAATGGTAAAAAGAGACATTTCTAGGTTCCTGGCTATACCTGACCAAAGTTGACCCAGCTATTTACTTTTTGTCAGAACCAGTCAGCTGCAGTACACTAGGATCAACTCAGAATTAATAAAACTACTACTAAGTGTGTCAGATGACCTGCTGGAAAGAAAAAGCATCCAGAGGAAGTGCTACCTTCTATTTCTGACAGTATCTTCAAATTCTGTTTTACTAGTCAATTTATTTCAACCGGCATCTGAGAGCAGAATCTCTGTGCTAAATGCATGGAGTTCAGAATTAAGGTTACTGGCTAAAACAATCTTATATTTACTATGCAAGTAGGTTTTTCGTCTGGTAGAACTGTGGCCTGTACTGCTTAGCAGTCACACATTGTTCTCTGTATTGAGATAAATAACTGTCCTTTCTTACAGACCGTTGTGTAACTGCTAAGCCTTGTAAAGGAAGCTGGTATGTATCAATGATAGGGTATTGTGGTTACATGTATCTGGCAATCAGACTGGGACTCTTGTCTTCCTCTTTTATTTTAAAGATCATGAGACTAAGTTGACTAATAGTGTAAGTAATTAAAAGTTTTCTGAATTTGGAAATGTTGATGCTGTTTAGACAAAGCATCTGAATACTTTTCAAAGTTTTTAACTTTCAGTCAGAATTTGGTATTACAGACATAGGCTACATGTTGCCACCCAGGCAGATCTATCAAGCTTTTGCAGCTGCTCTCACAATCCATGCCAACGTCTATACTCATATTTATTTAGCAGTGATCTCCATTGATCGCTCAGACGAGAGAAGTTTGTTGGTTTTTTGGCTTCACCATATTCTGGTTGCTTTGAATTCATAGCTGTAGCCTGAAGAACAATTGGTGGTATTAATGCCATATTTATTGAATCATTGTTCTACCTCCCAAAACATGATAACAGAAGGACAAAATAAACTGTTTTTAGGGAACACTCCAAGAAATACATAAACTCTTTTGCAATTTTGATGAATAGCCTAAAAATTTTAGTCACCAAAGCTAGCAAGCTTTCATTATTCCCATACATTTTTATTTAAAAAATTATAATTTTTCAGTAAAAATTTGTTATACAGGCAGCTGTCAAATATCAATGTATCTTTTTTTTTTCTGCTTCAAGGTTTTCTAATGGTGAAAAATGGAATAGGGGAGTCTATGCATTTTAAGTATATAAGTAATTGCATGATAGGCATGATTTTCTGTAGAGGAAAAAAGTTTCCTGTCTTATCTGCTGAGCACGGATTGTTGATTACATCAATTTATTTTCTAGCTTGAAAATTATTAGTATCTACATATGTTTATTTTCATTAGGACTCCCTATTACACAAGAAAACAGCCCGTAAATGAAAATAAAGCCTGCAAGATATCATTCAGACGAGTTTCTGTGATCCATAAATGTGTCCATACTTAAACTTAGAGGTCACTTAACTCTTTGAACCACAATTTCTTCATCTGGAATATGACAAGCAGAGTTTCTGTTACACGGAAGGTGTAAAGACACTTTGTACAATGCCTAGAACATAATAGGTACTCAAGAATGTTACTTAACTCAGAATCAATTTGAATATTACTCAGAATAGGTCTAGATATCTCTGATAGATGACTCCATTTATCCTCACCATATATTATTAAAACTGTTCTGTGGGAGTCCTTGCTCTCTTGTATTTGAGTACTTGGGTACATGTAAAGCCAAATTAAAATGTATCGGACAAAGCATATTATTTAGCCATGATTACAATAAAGTAGTACTCGCATAGCCAAAGTTCTCTAGATGTCCAGTTGACCTGATCTGGTGTTATAAATTATAAACAATATCTGATATGGTTTGGCTCTGTGTTCACACCCAAATGTCATCTTGAATTGTAAACCCCATGTATCAAGAGAGGGAGCTGGTGGGAGGTGATTGAATCATGAGGGCAGTTTCCCCCATGCTGTTCTCATGATGGTGAGGGAGTCCTCATGAGATCTACTGGTTTAAAAGTGGCAGTTTCCCTTCTGCTCTCTCTCTCTCTCCTGCCAGCATGTAAGAGGTGCCTAGCCTGCCCTTCCACCATGATTGTAAGTTTCCTGAGGCCTCTCAAGCCATGTGGAACTGTGAGTAAATTAAACCTCTTTCCTTTACAAATTGCCCAGTGTGTAGTATCTTTAGAGCAGTGGGAAAATGAACAAATAAAGAAAATTGATACCAGAGCAGAGTTGGGTACCGGTATAAAGATAACACAAAAATGTGGAAGCAACTTTGGAACTGAGTAATGGGCAGAGATTGGAACAGTTTGTAGGGCTCAGAAGACAGAAAGATGTGGGAATGTTGGGAACCTCCTACAGACTTGTTGAATGGTTCTGACCAAAATGCTGATAGTGATATAGACAGTGAAGTCCAGGTTGTAGCGGTCTTAGATGGAGATGAGGAACTTGTTGAGAACTGGAGCAAAGGTCACTCTTGCTATGCTTTAGCAAAGACACTGGTGGCATTTTGCTCCGGCAAATGCCGGAGATCTGTGAAACTTTGAATTTGAGAGAGATGATTTAGGGTATCTGACAGAGGAAATTTTTAAGCAGCAAAGCATTCAAAAGGGGACCTGGCTTTTCCTGAAAGTATACAGTTCTATGTGCCCACAAAGAGATGGTTTGAAGTTGAAACTTTTATTTAGCAAGGAAGCAGAGCATAAAAGTTTCAAAAATTTGGCCAGGCGTGGTGGCTCACACCTGTAACCCCAGCACTTTGGGAGGCCGAGGCGGGTGGATCACGAGGTCAGGAGATCGAAGCCATCCTGGCTAACATGGTGAAACTCCACCTCTACTAAAAATACAAAAAATTGGCCAGGCGTGGTGGCGGGTGCCTGTAGTCCCAGCTACTTGGGAGGCTGAGGCAGGAGAATGGCGTGAACCTGGGAAGCGGAGCTTGCAGTGGCCGAGATTGCGCCACTGCACTCCAGCCTGGGTGACCAGCGAGACTGTCTCAAAAAAAAAAAACAAAAAAAAGTTTCAAAAACTTTGCAGCCTGATCATGATGTAGAAAGGAAAAAAACTGTTTTCTGGAAAGAAATTCAAGCCAGCTACAGGAATTTGCATAAGTAATGAGAAGCCTAATGTTAATTTCCAATGGAGAAAACATCTCCAGGAATCTCAGAGTTCTTTACAGCAGCCCCTCCCATCACAGGTCTGGAAGCCTAGAGCAGAAAAAATAGTTCTGCGTGCTGGGCCCAGGGTTCTACTGCTCTGTGCATGCTTGGGACATGATACCCTCTGTTTCACCCAGCCAATCCAGCTCCAGCCATGGTTAAAAAGGGCCAAGGTACAGCTGTGACTGTGGCTTCAGAGGGTGCAAGCACCAACCATTGGCAGCTTCCCTCTGGCACTGGGCCTTTGGGTGCACAGAAGACAAGAGTTGAGGATTGGGAACCTCCACCTAGATTTCAGAGGATGTATGGAAATGCCTGGATGTCCAGGCAGAAGTTTGTTGCAGGAGTAGAGCCTTCATGGAGAATCTCTGCTAGGGCAGTGTAGAAAGAAAATATGGGATCAGAGCCCCCCACACATGGTTCCCACTGGGACACTACTTAGTAGAGCTGTGAGAAGAGGGCCACTATCCTCAAGACCCTAGAATGGCAGATCCACTGACAGCTTGCACCTTGCACCTGTAAAAGCTGCAGGCACTCAGTGCCAGTCCATAAAAGCAGCCACAAGACCTGTACCCTGCAGAGCCACAGGGGCAGAGCTGCTGAAGGCCTCTGAGGCCACCCTTTGCATTAGCATGCCCTAGATGTAAGACATGAAGTCAAAGGAGATTTTGGAGCTTCTTTAAGATTGGATGACTGCCCAGCCAGGCTTCCAGACTTGCATGGGGCCTGTGGTCCCTTTGTTTTGGCCAATTTCTTCCATTTGGAATGGGAACATTAATCCAATGCCTATATCCCCATTGTATCTTGGAAATAATTAACTTTCTTTTGACTTTACAGGCGCTTAGGTGAAAGGGACTTCCCTTGTCTCAGATGAGACTTTGGACTTAGATTTACAAGTTTATGCTGACATGAGTTAAGATTTTGGGGGACTGTTGGGAAAGCATGATTGGTTTTGAAATAAGAAAAGGACATGAGATATAGGAGGGGTCACAGGCAGAATGATATGGATGGGCTCTATGTCCCCAACCAAATCTCATCTCAAATTGTAATCCCCATGTGTCTAGGAAGGGACCTGGTGCAAGGTGATTGAATCATTGGGACAGTTTTCCTCCATGCTGTTCTCATGATCACGGGGGAGTTCTTATGATACTTGATGATGTAAACATGGCAGTTTGCCTTGTGCTCTCTCTCTCCTGCTTCAATGTAAAACGTGCCTGCCTTCCCCTGTGCTTTCTGCCATAATTTTAAGTTTCCTGAGGCCTCCCTAGCCATGTAGAATTTTGAGTCAATTAAACCTCTTTTCTTTATAAATTACCCAGTCTGTAGTATCTTTATAGCAGTGTGAAAATAAATTAAAACAATACCTAATATGACTAATCCATGTCATCTTATCATTACATATTTTATTAAAAGGAATTGCTTACAGTTACTACTAAGTTACCACTCAGTTAATGATAAGAATAACTGGTTAGGTAATTATACACAGTGTAACCCCAAAAAGTTCATTCAATGTCAACATCTTGCCTCGAATTGGCTACTTATGTTACATGGCTCCATCAGATCTATGAGTAGAGGCACAATTTGTTGGATGTGTATAAAAAAAGTTATTTACTTTGAACCAGTTGTTTTTAAGTGGCAATATCATTTAGCATTTCTAGTATATGGGAGAGAAACTACCCTTATAATTTTTTTAAAAACGTCTTCCCTTAAAAGGTCACTATACTAGAGAAGAAAAAGATAATGATCAGAAATTAGCTCTATATCAGGTAATTTTAACTCTTTGAAACAAAAGGCCACCAAATTTAGAATCTCTGAAATTAGCTTGGCAGCACAGTATAAAATGTTTCTAAACATTTTTGTAAATTATATAACTCTAGGAATAAAAAAGCAAAAGTACACTTTTGTCTATTTTTAAATTTGTACTTTATAAAGAAAAATTGAATATTTTCTTTTTTAAGCATTTGCTCTTGGAAAGCTCCATGGAAACATATGCTTGGTTTGGTTATATAGTTAGTTTTTAATTATTCATTATTTTAAAAGGTTCCATTTATACCTTTGGGTAGAGTGGTTATCACATCCAATTGTCAACTCTTAGGGTTGGAAAGAGGATACAAAAAATTAAGAGTGCTGCTCTATGTGATGTTCTTTATTAGTATATTTTATTTGATCT
Source organism: Colobus angolensis palliatus (assembly GCF_000951035.1). Classification (NCBI taxonomy): domain Eukaryota; kingdom Metazoa; phylum Chordata; class Mammalia; order Primates; family Cercopithecidae; genus Colobus; species Colobus angolensis. Next base: position 1,158,535 of record NW_012119432.1, on the reverse strand, counting down.
TTAGTATTTTTTAGTCATTTATATTTTACATCAAAATATTCAACAGAAAAATATAACTGGTAAGTATTCTATTGTCAATATGTTCTGGCCGAAAGATGGATTTCAGGTTTAAATATCTATGTCAGTACTCAAAATATACTCTCAGCTCATATACCTATAAGTATATATATATATATATATATATATTTATTTATTTATATATATACATAAATATATATGTACATACATTGTACATTATTGATCAATTATTCCCAACATCAAAGAGTACAAGAAGCTGATCCCCATTGCTATGAAATAATATTCAATAATGTATGTGTGGGTATCTATTGATGTGTAAAAAAACACAACAAAAATTCAGTGGCTTAAGGTAACAAATATTTATTAACATACCATTCTGCTGATTAACATTTGGGGATGAACTCAGCTTGCTGCTTATATTAAAGCTCCCTCATAAATTTGCAGTCATCTGTAATTCAGCTAGGGGGCTCTGCACTGGAGACTGATCAACTGTTGGCTGGGGCAATGGGAGTAATGGGGTAAGCTGTCTTTCTTCATGTACAATGTTTTACTGGGCGTATTCACATGACAGCTGGCCAGAGTTCCAAAAGAGGGAGCAGTAGCTGTCGATACCTCTTGAGGTCTGGGGTCGATGTGGAACACTATCATTTCCACCACTTTCTATTTGCAGTAGCATACTGGTGCTATCCTGTATCAAACCATGAGAGCTGATAGTACACATCTCTTCACAACTATGCATCCAGTGAGGACATGTAGGTACCTTGAAGTTGGCCATGGGAGAACATTTACATTTTAGAAATCAGCAAATGCTACCAATCAAGACTTTTGAGGAGAGCAATTTATTTATCATTTATCAGAACACCACTGTTTATTGGTTTAAGCGTTACAAGGCCATCCCAGATTGAAGAAGTGAAGAAATTCACCGCACTGCTTGATTAGAGAAGTTAGTGATATTTTAAAGGGCCCAGTTACAAAAAATGTCATGATAGTGGCCTTTTCTTTTCTCCTAAATGATCTACTGTGCATGGCATCCCAATTGTGTCACGCTGTTGTCTAAGACGGATACATCATCAAAAAATAAAGTAAATGTAGCACAGATAACATAACTGATAATCATGATGGTTTACATTTGAGTAGAAATTTTCATTTATTCAAGTGTTTTCATTTTGGTGATTTTATATGTAAACTTTAAGGGCGGCTATTACTCCAATTTTACTGATGAGGAAATTGAGATGCAGATTTCATATGACTCTCCTAAAGCATGCAAAGCAAGTAAAAAAATTCATTCCAAACATAAATTTTGGTCTTTTAACTCATTATTTCCAAGCCTTCACAGTAACCACCTCGATTAAATCAAATTCGAAGTGCTATAGTGATGATGTTTAAAAAATATTAGTGATAAATGCCTACTGTCTATTCTTAATATTATAAATTAATATTATGTTAATGGAGTTGTTCTACCAACTGACCATAGATGCCATAACACCAGATTAACAACTCTAAAGGTGCTGACAGTGCTTTAGCAAATCATAGCTCTGGATATCAGTTTAATCTGTATATATTGAACTGCAAATGCATATCTCATTGGAATGCAAATTAACTTATTACGGGTAAATTTTGGGGGTTTTTAGTGATTTCTATACAATAAAATTGTTTATGAGGCACCAGAGTTTCTGAATGAATGTTGGCTAAGGGTCACCTTTTAATTTATAAACTCTCTACCTGGGCTTGATTTTAGAGCTGGGTCTAGAACATAACTGCCTAAAGGACCAAATTATTATCATAACTAGAACCAAACAATCATCCCTTCAATTATAAATTTGAAATTTTCTAGTCTTAACATGAACTTGATCGAATTTTGGCTTCAATCTTTTGAAAATTTAAGCATATTTGTCCCTGTCTTTTTAGGATTTTTAAAAGACACTATCTGCTATTTAAGAGATGTTATTCTTGTGTGTATATGTGTGATAGTTTATGTGTGTTTCATTAAACCATTTAGCCTGCTGGGTATATCAATGCCTGCAACATTCCCTATTCTGAGATAAAGTAAGAGGGATAACTAATAATGCTAAATTTACTTATCTGTTTCTACTCTTACTCATTACTTTTAAGTAAAACATGTTTTTGAGTAAGTGGCTAACAATTGATTAATGTAATTTTATGAATTATTTTCAAAAGTACAATTTAATTTGCTTTATTTTAATACTCAAGACTATTTTGTCTTGGTAGATACAACCTCAAATTCTGTTAAAACCAAAATGTTGGAGGTGATTTAAGAATTTTTACAAACTTAAGAAGCTTGCTTTTCTGACTTCTCAAAATGCTTTTGCCAGATAGAGAAGTAGAACTGTTGTTTTCAATGCTAATCATAATGAAAAGTCACCACTAAACACCAATAATAATAACAGAAAAAATAAAGTTGTTTCTTAGTAGAGACGCACAAAAGAAAGTATCCTAACTAGAATTCAGACTGCCAACATTCTACAATTTTATATTGAATATAAGTCTGCCATTCACCAGATGTGTGATTAGAAGTGGAAGTATGTGCAGATACGCCTCTATAAACACTTAAGAGAAATAAGAATTAAAACATGCATAAAAGTTGGTATTAAGCTGTTTTTAAATCTATTTACTTTGGAGTGTCATTTATAACAATGATTTTAAATTTTTCCTTAGACTTTCCAGTTGTGCCTTTATTAAGCTGTAATTAATTCTCTATAACACATTAATTCTTAGCCATATTAGAGTAACATTCAAATTAAGCATATAGTTGATGTAGTTACGGTTATGTCCCCACATTTAACATAATTTAATTTAATAAGGTTTTCTACTTGGCTTTAATAGAGTTTCTGAATGAAGAATTTGTGTCAGGTTTTAGCCAGAATGAGTATATTTCATTTTAGTCAGTTTTGTAACTATGTATTTATTAGGAATTTGAATATAGAGGCAGGAGGCAAAAAATTATCTCTTTCACATGATATCTCTCTGAGAGGTATAAGAAAACATACTGTATAAGAAATCCTAACAGTTGGTTCTATATTCAACTCCTTATTTACCCAATATGTGACATTGGAAAAATCAATGTAACTCACTTTCCCCAGTATAAAGTGTGAAAAACTTTTCTCATACACTTAGGAAAATAACGTAAAATTATGTACGGTAAGCAACATAAAATGGTTTTTAGTAGGCATTTCTTAGCAGTGCAAGAGTACAGACAGATAAGATTAAAATGAAGCATTTTCATGAAACCACCACTTAATATTGTTGAAACTACTGATATGTTTTTTCCATATCCGATCCCACTGACTCATTTTTACTCTCAGCTGCTTTTAAGACCCTCTCTTTGCCTTTGAGTTTCTGAAGTTTTATTACAATGATTGATTGTTTGTGGAGTTCTTGTAATGTATCTTGCTTTGTATCCATTGCTTTTCTAGTAAGTTTATACAAACATATGGTAGTCCTTCTTACTCTGTGTATTATCTCTTCAATTTTTTCATCTAATTAGTTTTCCATGCTTCATTCTCAATAATTTATTCAGTTCTATCACCAGATAGAACTGATTCAGTCATTGGCTGAGTGTAATCTGCTGTTCAAACTGTAATTTGTTTCTGATTTTGACGATTATACCTATTTTAATTAAACGTTAAAACTTGCTTTATTTTCTTAAGTTCCAAGAGTATTTTGAATATTTTGTATACAAGTACTTTATGAAATATGTGTTTTCCAAATATTTTCTCTAAGTTACCGCCTTGCCTTTTCATTCTCTTAATTATGTCCTTCGTAGAGCACAAGATTTTAGTTTTAATAAAGTTTTTTTTTTTTCTTTCATGGATGATGCTTTTTGTGCTGTGTCTCAGAAATCATTGCCAAACTCGAGGTTACCTATATTTTTGCCTGTGTCTTTTTTTTTTAGAAATTTTGTATTAGGTCTGTGTTCCATTTTAAGTTAGTTTTCATTAAAAGTGTGAGATCTGTGTCTAGGATTTTTTTAAATCAAAGTCCAGTTTTCCCAGCACCATTTGCTGAAAAGATTATCCTTCTCCATTGAACTGCCTTTGCATCTTTGTCAAAGATAAGTTGATGATACTTAAGTGGGTAGATATGTCTTCCTTTTCAAAACACTGGTTCAATGTCATAAATTATCCTTTAAATATTCTTCTACACACTTATTTTATGCATCCAGCAATATTTTTTTTACTATAGGGTGGGGAAACATCCTACAAATTTAAGAAGTTGTATTTTATTTACTTCACTATTTTTAAAAAGATTAATGGATATATAATATTTGTACATACTGGTGGGGTACATGCCATATTTTGATACATGCATACAATGCAATGTGTAACGATCAAGTCAGGGTACTTAGAATATCCATCATCTCAAGCATTTATCGTTTCTTTTTGTTGAGAATATTTTGAATATGCTCTTTTAGCTATTTTGAAATATACTCCATATTATTAACTACAGTCACCCAACTGTGCTATTGAACACTGGAACCAATTTCTCCTATTTAACTACATATTTATATTCATTAACAAATCTCTCTTCATCTCCCTACCAAAACACACAGGTTTTCCAGCTTCTGGAAACTATCATTCAACCTCTACCTCTCCAAGATCAACATTTTTTAGCTTCTACTTATGAATCAGTATATGTGAAATTTTCTTTCTGTGCCTGGCTTATTTCACTTAGCAAAATGACCTTTAGGTTCCACACGTGCTGCTACAAATGACAGAATTTCATTCTTTCTTATGACTGAACAGTATTCCATTGTGAATATATACATTTTATTCATCCATTCTTCTGTTGAAAAATACTTAAGTTTACTTTTTTTTTTTTTTTTGAGACGGAGTCTCGCTCTGTCTCCCGGGCTGGAGTGCAGTGGCCAGATCTCAGCTCACTGCAAGCTCCGCCTCCCGGGTTTACGCCATTCTCCTGCCTCAGCCTCCCGAGTAGCTGGGACTACAGGCGCCCGCCACCTCGCCCGGCTAGTTTTTTGTATTTTTTAGTAGAGACGGGGTTTCACCGTGTTAGCCAGGATGGTCTCGATCTCCTGACCTCGTGATCCGCCCGTCTCGGCCTCCCAAAGTGCTGGGATTACAGGCTTGAGCCACCGCGCCCGGCCAAGTTTAGTTTTTAAGTTTCCCCCAAAACTTCCTTTTTTGTCCCATGTATTATAGAGGAGGGTGTTTTTTAACTTTTAAATATTTTGTGAGTTTCCAGCTATCTTTTCATTGTTGATTTCTTGTTTAAATCAGTTGTGATCCATGAGCCCACTCTGTGTGATTTCTATTCTTTTAAAATTGTTACGGTATGTGTTATGGCCCAGAATGTTGTCTACCTGAGTGAGTACTGTCCCATGTGATTATGAGAAGAATGTGTGTTCTGATGTTTTTAAATGAACTAATCTATAAATGTCAGCTAGATCAAGTTTATTGATGGTAATTTTTCATAAAATTATATCCTTACTGATTATCTGCCTGCTGTACCTTTGAATTCCTGATTGAGATTTGTTAAGGACTGCAATTATAATAATGGACTGGTTTATTCCTCCTAACGTTCTACCAGTTTTTTCCACATTTTGATGTTCTATTTAGGTACATGCATATTAAGGATTATCATGTATTTTTGGAGGATTGGTTTCTTTATCATTATTTAATACCCCTCTTTATCCCTTATCACATTCCTTGTGCTGACATATGCTTTGTCTGAAAGCAGAATAGTGATTCCAGCTTTCTTTTCATTGGTGTTAGAATGATATATATTTCTCCATCCCTGTACTTTTAATTGATTTGTGTCATTGTATCTAAAGTTGATATCTTGTAAACAACATAAGGTTAGATCTTGATTTTTTTTTATATCTTCACTCTCTCTCAAATTTGTGTATGCAGACCATTTACATTCAAAGAGGTGGTTGATATTTGGGGTTATTACATATCATATTTCTTACTGTTTTCTATTTATTGCATTTGTTCTTGTTCTTCCCCCTTTTCTACCTTTACTAATTTTAATGGAACATCTAATATTATTCTATTTTCTCTTTTCTCTTAGTCTATAAAGTTTGCATTACAAACTATTTTTAGAATTATCAATATACATTTGAAGCTAATCAAAGTTCACATTCAAATAGCACCATGCTTGCTCATGAGTAATACAGACACCTTATGACAAAGTATTTCTTTTTCCTCCCTGCTGTTTCTCATAATATTGCTGTCATTCCTTTTACTTATCTATAAACTATAATCTCTCAGTACATTTTTGTGATCGTTTTGAACAATTATCTACTGCACCAAGTAAGAATAATAAAAATAAAATATTTAATTTTAGTTTTATTTCTTTTCTAATGCTTCTCCTTTTCCAAGCAAATCTGAGTTGCTTACCTATATAACTTTCTTTCTTTCTCTGAAGAATATTTTTATAAAAATTTCTTGCAAGGCAATACTACCAGCAGCAAATTGATCAGTTTTTGCTTGTCTGAAAAAGTCTTTATTTCTTCTTCGCTTTTGAGTGATAATTTTACTGGGTATATAATTATAGGCTGGTGCTTTACATTTTCTTTCAATACAATTAATTTTCACTACTCTCTTCTTGCTTGCATGTTTTTGAAGAGAATGCAATTCTTGTCTTTGTTCTTTTATGGTTAATCTGCTCCCTCACTTCAATTTCTTTCAAGTGTTTTTTTGTTAATACGATATACTTAGATACGTGTGTGTGTATGTGTGTGTGAATGTGTGTGTGTGTATATATATATATATATATATATACACACACACACATATATATATATAATTTTCTTGGTGTTCTCTAAACATTCTGAGTTTGTGGTTTCATATCTGTCATTAATTTTGGAAAAAGTTATTTATTCTGCTATTATCTCTCTTCTACTTTTGATATTCCTACTATACCTATGTAATATCTTTTTAAAATTGTTTCACAGTTCTTGGATATTCCATTTATTTTTTTTAAATTTTTTTTCTTATTTATTTTCAGTGTTGGAAGTTTTTGTTGATATGTCTAATCTCACTGAAGCGTTCCTCAGCTGAGTACATTCTACTCATGAAAACATCAAAACATTGCTTATTTGTTCCTTTTTAAATTTTTTGGCATTTGTTTTTATTTTTTGACACATTCTATAGGTTATGGCACTCTATTTCCATTACCCATTTTTCCCTGCATGTTTTTTGATATTTTTTCATTAGAGCTTTTAGTTTGCTTAGAGCTTTTAGTTTATTAATCACAGTCATTTTAAATTCATGTTATGACCATTAAAAATTTCTGCCATATCTACTTTTGGTTTTGATCTTTGTTTTATTGCTTCAGACTGTGGTTTGTGTTGCATTTTAATGTGACTTGTAATTTTTGTTGTTGTTGTTGAAAGCCCATCATGACACAAAAAATAATAGGAACTAAGGTAAATAGGCCTTTTGTGTAAAGTTTCGTGTTTATTTGGTGAGAAGTCAGGCTGTGTTTAATGTTCACTGTAGCTGTACGCATCAGAGACTTCCATTTCGCCTGGTGTACTTATTATTGTCTTTTCTGCTTTATTCGGGTTTCCTTAGACATTCTTTCTTAAACAATGTCGTTTTTTTTGTAGATCTCTCAGGTGTAAACTACTGTTTTATACTGGATCCCTGTTTAAGTGATGGCAAGGCACTCCAAAAGGAAATTGTTTGATAATATTGTGATTAAATTTTAGAGTTCTTTGAGTGGGCCCGAATTCCTAAGCTGACCTTCAGAAGAGTTTCCTACATTTTTATCTCTCCCATGTAATATGTGAAGGTTAGAGGGGGTCCAGTTGACTAGCTGACCTTTCCTTATAATGAACTGTCTCTGATAAAGTAGTTTCCCTTGGGAGTAAGTCTCTGTGACTGAGAATAGGACACCTCATATTTCTAAGTGGTTAGCTTCTGCTGAAAGCATGAGAGGATTTTTCTTTGATTTTCACTGTGAGAACCCGGTGGGGGACCTCCTCAGCAGTATAGTTTTGGTGTTCGTATTGCGGAGTTATTGTTCTTTGTGACTTTTTTTTTTTTTAGCATAAAAACAAATGTCCCATTAGAAAACTATCTAAAAAATTTTCTCATTTTTTATTAGTCATTTATAGTTATTTGTGATATCTGACACCGTTAGTCAGTCCCTTTAATAATAAATACTTCAATCACAGAATTCTATTATTACATGCAAAAATTACATTAATCATGCCAAAGCAATTTATTACAAGAAAAAATGTTATTCATTATGTTTATCCTATGTCATACTACCAGCTAGATCCCACCCTTCCAATTTTACTATTTAAATAATAATATTCCACTAATATTTTAGTGTTCTTTATAAGATAAATTAATTTTTACTAAGAAATTGTCTACATAATTAAAACAATCTTCTGTGAAGAAATTGGAATTGTTATGGACACATTCACACATTGGATAAGTCAGGGTCAACATCTAATATAGCTTGACAAAAAACAATATCATGATGCAAATCCTCTGGCTGTGTCTATGCAATTTCAATCAATTCACAATGAAAATGTTAAGAGAAAGGCTTTGAACTGCTTGGGATAGTATGCATATAATTAATGAGAAACTTCATTTTTTCCATCAAAATAGTCAAAACTCCTTGGATTGCTGGTTTTGGTTTAAAATATCAAAGTAACCAAGGCTCAATTAACTAAGAAGTTGGAGAATGGGACTGAGTTACAGAAGAGATTCATTTGCTATCACAACTTTATCAGCCAGCCTGGCCATCTCATGGCTTATCAGTGCGAGCTTTGCTCATTCAGTGTATCATTATACGGTTGAGAACTTTCCCAATATTAACTTTTTTTGCACTCTTACATACTTGTGACAGAGAGAAAACTGGGCTTCCTCCTCTAATTTATAATGTGAAAATCCTCAGTGAATACAGGTTGAGTCATATGTCCATCCTCTGGACTAATCAATGCATTAGGGGTGTGGTAAGGTACCCATTAATTACCCATTAATTAGCCCAATCATTGGGGTTATGGAGATGGGGTCACAGAGCTTCCATCTGGGCCACTTACATGATTGGACAAGGGAGGGTGAATTGTTTCTCTAAAGAAGTACATGGATGCATCAATGGCATAGCCCCTGGGGAAATTGTTGTGACCTGGGCAGCCATCCAAATTTGCCTAGTATAGGCCTGGGATTCAGATAATTAAAATATATATGAAAAATCGGATGCAAATAAAATGATACTTAGACCATTTATCTTCTTAAAATATTCATTCCCCGAATCCCAGCTTTTCCATGAGGAAGGATGTGTTTGAACCACACATATGACACAAGAACTTTCGTAGTCCTCCCTAAAGGTCTTGACTCTTAAATCACCTGGTTCTGGGAGTGAATGAGACTCTGCATTCCTGAGTTTCTCTGGACCATAGAGAATAAAGAGGTAGTTCTGAATGGGGCATGTGAGTATTTCTAGTGACTGTAGAACCCAGGATGAGTGCAGAGAAAATAGATTAAAACACCCAGTTCATAGCTTCCCCTTAGCAAGGGGTATATCTACACACTTTTCCAACAGCTGTCAGAGGGTCAGGCCAGCCTACATCTGGAATCCAATAGCGCAGATAAACAATAGGCATCCACATGCCTGAAAGAGAGTATGGCACTTTCCATGCCTTCGCTCCGAGTTCACTCAAGTGATAAATCCAGTTCTCTAGGTTGTCCCGGAAATAGTTTGTGTAAACAACACATGCTCCAATGTTTGCAGCTGTCACTTGAAGTCTTGGCTGCAAAATCACCTCGCTCTAGGAATTGACAGTGCTCTGCATTCTTGAGTCTCTCAGGACTACAGACAAAAGAGAGGTTGTATTAGCCCGTTCTCAAACTGCTAAAAAGAACTGCCCAGGACTTGATAATTTATAAAGGAAAGAGGTTTAATTGACTCACAGTTCACATGGCTAGGGAGGCCTCAGGAAACTTAAAATCCTGGCAAAAGGTGAAGGGGAAGAAAGGTACCTTCTTCACAAGGTGGCAAGAAGAGAAGCACAGAGCAAAGGGAATACTTCTAAACTCATTCTGTGTTGCCAGTGTTACCCTGATAACAAAACCAGACAAAGATACATCAAAGAAAGAAAACTACAGACCAATGTCTCTCATAAATATTGATCCAAAAATACTCAACAAAACAGTAGCAAAATGAATTCAACAATACATTAAAAAGATTATTTGCCATGACCACATCAGATTTATCCCTTGGATGCAATAATGGTTTAACATACACAAGTCAATCAGTGTGATATATCAATAGAATGAGGGACAAAAAAAATATGGTCATTTCAATTGATGCTGAAAAAGCATTTGATAAAATTCAACATCCCTTCATGATAAAAACCTTCAAAAAACTGAAGATAGAAGAAACATACCTTAACAGAATAAAAGCCATCTATGACCAATCCACAGCTGGTATTATAATGAATTGGGAAAATCTAAAAGCCTTTCCTGTATGATCTGGACCATAACATGGATGCCCAGTTTAAACACTGTTGTTAAACATAGTACTGGATGTCCTAGCTAGAGCAACCTGACAAGAGAAATAAACAAAGGCCCTCCAAACCCTAAAGGAAGAAGTCAAAACATCCATGTTTGCAGATGATATGATCATATATTTGGAAAAACCTAAAGACTCAACAGAAAACTATAAGAACTGAAAAATAAATTTGGTAAAGTTGCCAGACACAAAATCAAAATATAAAACCAGTAGCATTTGTATATGCCAACAGAGAACAATGTGGAAAAGAAATAAAAAGTTATTACACTAACAATAACCACAAATGAATTTAAATATCTAGGAATTAACTTCAGCAAAAAGTGAAAATATCTATAATGAAAACTATAAAGCACTGATGAAAGAAATTGAAAAGGACACAAAAAATGGAAAGTTATTCCATGTTCATAGATTGGAATAATCAATATTGTGAAAATATTCATACTAACCAGAGCAATCTAGAGATTCAATGCAATCCCTATCAAATACCAATGACATTCTTCATAGAAATAAAATTACATAGAACCACAAAATATCCAGAATATCCAAAGCCATTTGAATCAAAGAAAACAAACCTGGAGGAATCACAATACCCAACTTCAAATAATACTACAGAAATACAGTAATCAAAATGGCATGGTACTGGCATTAAAAAAAACAAAAAACAAAAAAACAATAAAACAAAACAACAACAACAAAAAACCACTTAGACCAATGTGACAAAAGAGAGAACCCAGAAACAAATCCAAACACTTTCAGTCAACTGATTTTGACAAAGGTGCCAAGAGCATACACTAGGGAAAAGACAGTTTCTTCAATAAATAATACTGGGAAAAGTGGATAACCATATGCAAACGAATCAAACTGGACTCCTATCTCTCACCATATACAAAAACAAATCAAAATGGATTAAAGACTTAAATCTAAGACATCAAGGTGTCAAACTACTACAAGAACACATTGGGGAAACGCTCTAGGACATTGGTCTGTGCAAAAAATATTTGAGTCATACCCTATAAGCACAGGCAACCAAAGCAAAATTGGACAAATTGGATCACCCCTTTTGATTTTACAGGCTCATAGGTGGAAGTGACTTGCCTTGTTTCAGATGAGACATTGGACTTGGACTTTTCAGTTAATGATGGAATGAGTTATGACTCTGGCTGGAGGACTGTTGGGAAAGCATGATTGGTTTTGAAATGTGAAAAGGACATGAGATTTGGGAGCGGCCATAGGCAGAATGACATGGATGGGATCTGTGTCCCTACCCAAATCTCATCTAGAGTTGTAACCCACATGTGTCTAAGGCAGAACCTGATGAAAGGTGATTGGATCATGAGGGCTGTTTTCTTCCATGCTGTTCTCATGATAGTGAGGGAGTTCTCACAAGATCTGATGGTTTAAAAGTCACAGGTCCCCCTGTGCTAGCTCTCTCTCCCACCACCATGTAAGACGTGCCTGGCTTCCCCTTTGCGTTCTGCCATAGTTTTAAGTTTCCTGAGGTCTCTCCAGCCATGTGGAACTGTGAGTCAATTAAACTTCTTTCTTCAGAAATTACCCAGTCTCAGATAGCACCTTTACAGTAGTTTGAGAACAGATTAATATAGATAGTTACCAGAGGCTGGGAAGAGTTGTAGGAGGGTGGGAGAATGTGGGGATGGTTAATAAGTTCGAAAAGTATGCTTATAAATAACAAATAAAACTGACTATTTTATAGCACAACAGAGTGGCCATGGTCAGTTATAATTTAATTGTAAATTTTCAATAACTAAAAGAGAATAATTAGACTGTTTGTAACAAAAAGGATTAATGCTTGAGGGAATAAATACCCCATTATTCATAATGTGATTATTACACATTGTTTGCCTATATTAAAACATCTTATGTATCCCATAAATATATACACCTAATACATACATGAATTAAAAATTTAAAAAGATGTCAAAGAAACAGTCTAACTTTATACCTCAATAATCTAGTAAAATAACAAACTAAATCCAGTTATTAAAATAAAGGAAATAATAAAGATCAGAAAAAAATCAATGTATACAAAAACTAGGAAAAAATGTATAAAACTAAGATATGATTTTTTTGAAAATATAAACAACATGTAGGACCTTTAGCTAGACCAAAATATAAAGAGAAGACAAATGAAATCAGAAATGAAAAGAAGACATTGCAATAAATGCCTCACAGAGAAAAGAATCATAAGGGACAATTGTGATTAATTTTATGCCAATCAATTGGATAACCTAGAGTAAATGGATAATTTTTTAGAGACACACAACATACCAGGGATAAATAGAAAGTCTGAACAAACTACAAATGAAGAGATTGAGGTAGTACTAAAAAACCTGTCACCAAAGCAAAACCCAGGACCAGATGGCTTCATGGCTGAATTATATCAAACATTCAAAAAATAATTAATATGAATTATTTTTAAGTCTTCCCAAAAACAGGAGAGGGAATACTTCCAAACCCATTTAAAGGCCAGAATCACCCTGATACCCAAGCCAGGCAGTGACATCACAATAAAAGACAACTATAGGCCAATAGCTCTTTTGAGCATAGATGCAATATTCTTAACAAAATACTACCAAATCGAATTCAATAACACATCCAAAAGATTATACATGATGACCAAGTTGGAGTTATTACTGGGATGCAAAATTGCTTAACATGTACAAATCAATCAATGTGATGCATTACATTAACAAAACAAAAAATTAAAATCAGATGTTCATCTCAACAGATGTAGAAAAAACATCTAACAAAATTCAACATCTTTTCATGGTAAAATTCTTAACAAAATAAGTAAATAAAGAAATTTCTTCAATGTAGTAAAGGCCAATTATGAAAATCCCATAGTTGATTTTATAATCATTGGAGAAAGATTGAAACCTTTTCCTAAGAGATCTGGTACAAGGTAACGATGCCTGTTCTTCTAACTTCTATTCAATACAATACTGTAAATACTTGCAAGAACAATCAGACAAGAACTATAAATAAACAAACCTGTCACTGCAAAGATCTAATCAGAGACTGCACAACCCTATATAAATAAATAAATAAACATTCAACAAATATTTACTGAGAACTTATTATGTGTCAGTCTTCATTCTACGCCTTGGGAATACAGCAGAGAACAAAATCAAGATCCCTGTCCTCTTCCTCATGGAACTCACATTCTATATAGAGAGGAAAAGGAAAGAAATATAGATATAATCAATACAAATTATATGTTATTTTACAAAGTAATAAGTCTTATAAGAAAGAAATTAGTAGAACAGATTAAGGGAATGGAAATGCTGGGAAGGGGTGGTAATTTTCAAAAAGGTGGTCAGGTAGGGTAGATCTTGTTGAGAAAGAAACATCTGAAAAAAAATATTTCCAATGGCATGTTATATTCTTTCACTGAGTGAAGACTGGGTGGCCTCTAAATCCTTTCATCTCTAAGACTTTGAGACCACTATGAGTCTAAAACATTTACCAAGTCAGAGGGCTGGGGCAAGTCCAGCCTCTTTCCCATTTTTCAGAGGTGCTCCAGTCGGTAGTAAATCCAACAAAATTCTTATCCCCAAGATTAAAATGTTAAAGTGTTCGAGGAAATAGATCTTGTTAGATTCACAGGTGACTGAGCAATGAGTTACTGATGATGATCCTAGGGGTTTGTGGGATATAATGACATATTGAGGTTTACCTCTTGGGACCCCTGACCATGAGAGTCTCCTAGACTGAGCTAATTATCACTATGTAATATTACACATACTGCATGTATGTTAGCTTCTTCGTGACCATCCATTTTCACAATGATAATCCTGCTCTGAAATAGGTGATGTGAAGAAGGGCCATCTTCATCAGAACACATGAAGAGCTTATTAAGAAGGCATATTCCTGTTTCCCACATCTCACCCTAACCAAATGAGAATCACTGTAAAAGTAGCCCATGAATCTGCCTATTTAACAAGCTCTGCAGTGCTTTTAAGTTACACTGAAGTTTGTGTATCATTGTGGAGTGGACTGGTCTCGCTCATCGATCTCTTCCTCTGAGCCTGTTTTACCCTTGGGAAAGTGAACTAGGTCAGCTAGATGTCCTTTAAGACTCCTTCTAGTTTCAAAATTTGGTGATTCTTAATCATTTGTTCTCTCAGTGAGTTTTGTGGTTTGCTCATTTAATTTTGTTTCACTTTTAAAATGGGGTATTGGTACTGAAAAGGTATTTTCTTCAGCAAGCAGATTTCCTTTCCTCCAGTTTGCAGTTCCCACCTTTTACTCATTTCCTTTCCTCCAGTTTGCAGTTCCCACCTTTTACTCAATATGTCTTTTCTTACCTATTTATTTTTGAGCTGACAAACAACATTTTCCTGTAGTAATCCTAAATTCAGTTATATCAGTTATATTTAAATATTTAGCATAGTGTCTTGTCATTTGTGGCTTATATATGCTATGCTTGCCATTTCTGGCATAGGTAAATAAGTATGACCATCAAAATCAGACAGACCAGGTTCAAATACTGCACCACTCACTAGTTATATGATCTTGGGTACAATTCCTACACCTTATTTTTCTCATTTGGACTTGGAAGATAATAAGATAAATACTGTATTTTCTTCTACTTCTATTGTTGCAGATGTATTTATGTGTGCATTGTGATAATGTTTAAAAGTGTATGATAATACTTAGTTCATATTCGAGAATCCTGAAGCAGTTTTATTCATTTTCTTCTATTTCTCCAAACATAAAATAACTTTTATTGGGGAACGAGAGAGCTTTATCTTATTTGTAAGCATCAAAATCACTCCTATTGACATAGGCAAAATGATCCTTAGTGTATTTTTGGCACTGAAAACAAATTAGCTCTTCTGCCCCTACAAAGCCAAGATAGTGGAAGATTATAAAACTAACAAGAGCAGCATGCATGACAGGTGTATGATAGAGACTGGGGGAACATATTTACATAAAAACTCATCCACAAGGAGTTCCCTAAGGAGTTGAGGAGATGCACTTGCTTAACCAGGCAAGTATATTACACTGTGATAAGTGCTAAGATGGAAGTACATACCTTATGCCATAGGAAAACACAGAAGGACTCATCATGGGTTCTGGGGTCAGAGGAGACTGCCCCAAAAAGGTGACAGCTGAGCTATCTCCTGAAGGAAGAGGAGGCGTTTTGAAGGTAAAAGTGATAGCCGACAACATTCCAGAGAGTAGTAATAGTGCAGGAAAGGCTGCGACTTATAAAAAAGCTCAGTACATGAGGGAGGCTAAAAGGTTATTGTGCTACTTGCTAGCAATTCAGAGAAGGCTCCTCCACTTCAGTAGCTCTATTTCATAGAGAAGGGAAGACATCAATATACAAAGAAAAACACGATACACTGGTACAGACTAAGTGCCAAACCCGTGGTTAGGGATGACAAGAATGATGATGGATAACTGTGAACCAGGTTTAGGAAGGGGACTAATATTAAATCTTCTTTGGAAACTAAGACATAGACTAGAAAACAACGTAGAAAGCATTCACAGCCCAAGCTCAGAAGGTAGCACAATCACAGACCTTCTCAGGATAAACACAGTGGGCCTTGTGTACCCGGTGATTCTCACATTGAGGCTGTACTGTCCACAGAGTGGGTATTTAGAATTGTGGGGGGAATTATATTGTCAATATTCCTGGGAGGAGCTACCAACATTTAGCCTCTGATAAAAATTCTGCACAACTACAACTTCAACTACTCAAATTACAGAAACTACCCAAAATACCCTCATATAGAGAAACACTGCCATAAAGCAAATGCTTTTTGTAGAGGAGTAATGAAGAAGTAGGAAAGGTTTACAGAAGACAAATAATAAGATGTTTTGACCTCTACACAGGGGAGCGTGGAAACTATCATAAAGGCAATGAGGAGTCAAAAAGGTTACCACTAGGAGAGTGTCATATATTGAATGTTTTCTGAATATGGATTCTCATCATCACAGGAGCTGGAGGCAAGGTTTTTACCATAGTCCAGGCAAGGGTTGATTAGGGTATTGATATGGTTTGGCTGCATTCCCACCAAAATCTCATGTTGAGTTGTAGTTTCCATAACCCCACATGTCATTGGAGGGAACAGGTGGAGATAATTGGTTCATGGGGGAAGTTTTCCCCATGCTGTTCTCATAATAATGTGTGAGTCGTACAAGATCTGGTGGTTTCATAGGCATCTGGTATTTTCCATGCTGACACTTCTCACTCCTGCCGCCATGTAGAGAAGAATGTGTTTGCTTCCCCTTCTGCCATGATTGTAAGTTTCCTGAGGCCTCCCCTGCCCCGCGGAACTGTGAGCAATTAACCCTTTTTCCTTTATAAATTACCTAGTCTCAGGCATTTCTTTATAGCAGTATGCAAATGGACTAATACAGTAAATTGGTACTGGGGAGTGGGACGCTGCTGAAAAGATACCCTACAGTGTGGAAGTGACTATGGAACTGGGTAACAGGCAGAGCTTGGAACAGTTTGGAGGGCTCAGAAGTAGACAGGAAGATGTGGGAAAGTATGGAACTCCCTAGAGCCTTGTTGAATGGCTTTGACCAAAATGCTGATAGTGATGTGGACAATAAAGTCCAGGCCGAGGTGGTCTCTGATGGAGATGAGGAACTTCTTGGTAACTGAAGCAAAGGTGACTCTTGTTATGCTTTTGCAAACAGGCTGGAGGCATTTTGCCCCTGTTCTTGAGATCTGAGGAACTTTGAACTTGAGAGAGATGATTTAGGGTATCTGGCAGAAGAAATTTCGAACCAGCAAAGCATTCAGGAGGAAGAAGAACATAAACGTTTGAAAACAAATTGGAGCTTGATGATTCAATAGAAAAGAAAAACCCATTTTCTAGGGAGAAATTCAAGCCTATGGCAGAAATTTGCATAAGTAACAAGGAACCGAATATTAATCCATAAGAAAATGGGGAAAATGTCTCCACAGCATGTCAGAGACCTTTGAGACAGCCCTTCTCATCACAGGCCTTGAGGCATATGAGGAAAGCATGGTTTCATTCACCGGACCCAGGGCCACCCTGCTCTGTGCAGCCTAGGGACTTGGTGCCCTATGTCCCAGACACTCCAGTCATGTTTAAAAGGCGGTGAAGGTGAAGCTCAGGAAGGGTTTCAGAGGATGCAAGCCCCAAACCTTGGCAGCTTTTATGTGGTGTTGAGCCTGCGGGTGCACAGAAGTCAAGAATTGAGGTACCTCTGCCTAGATTTCAGAGGATGTATGGAAATGCCTGGATGTCCTGTGATGCTTCAGGGGTGGAGCTCTCATGGAGAATCTCTGCTAGGACAATGTGGAAGGGAAATATGGGGTTGGAGTCTCCACACAGAGTCCCTACTGGGGCACTGCCTAATGGAGCTGTGCGAAGAGGGCCCAGAATTGTACATCCACCATTCAGACACCAGAATGGTACATCCACCAACAGCTTGCACTGTGCACCTGGAAAAACCACAGACACTCAATGCCAGCTGGAGGGGGGCTGTACCCTGCAAAGTCACAGGGGTGGGGCTGCCCAAGGCCATGGGAGCCCTCATTTTACATCTGCATTACCCGGATGTGAGACATGGAATCAAAAGAGACCATTTTGGAATTTTAAGTTTTAAAGACTGCCTTATTGGATTTTGGCCGTATTGGATTTTGGAATTGGTTTTGGCCAATTTTTCCCATTTGGAAGGGGTGTACTGACCCAATGCCTGTACCCCCATTGTTTCTAGGAAGTAATTAACTCGCCTTTGACTTTATAGGCTCATAGGAAGAAGAGGCTTTCCTTGTCTCAGATGACACTTTGGACTTGGAACTTTGAGTTAATGCTGGAATAAGACTTTGGGGACTGTTGGAATGTGCATGATTGTGTTTTGAATTGTGAGGACATGAGATTTGGGAGGGGCCAGAGGCAGAATGATATCTTTTGGCTGTGTCCCCTCCCAAATCTCATCATGAATTGTAGTTCCCATAATCCCCATGTGTCATGAAAGAGATCAGAAGGAAATAATTGAATCATGGGGGTGGTTACCCCCGTGCTGCTATTCTCATGATAGTTAGTGAGTTCTTCATGAGATCTGATGGTTTTATAAAGGGCTTTTCCCCCTTCTGCTGGGTACTTCTCCTTGCTTCTGCCATGTGAAGAAGGACGTGTTTGCTTCTGCTTCTGCCATGATTGGAAGTTTCTTGAGGCCTCCCCAGCCATGCTGAACTGTGAGTCAATTAAACCTTTATTCTTTATAAATTACCAGTCTCAGGCATATCTTTATCAGCAGCATGAGAACGAACCAATACAGGTATGCACACATTCATCCCATAAAAGACACAGGCAAATTTAAAAAATGTTAAACTAATTGATATAATTACTAATCAGATCATTATTGTAGCTAACACCTTTAATTCAATTCTCAGTTGTATTTAACTTTGTCCATCTAAAATTTGGTATAAAAGTTGAAGTTTTGGGGTGATATTATACAATTGAGCCTAATTTAGTAGCTTATCACAGTTCAGATTTGCCATGTGTATTTGCCTCTGCTACTTAAAATGCAATTTCTTTGGGGAAAATTCTCAACCTTTAATCTCTCCCTGACCCTGTTTGCAAGGGTTTGTAGGTAGATAGAAGCCTTTGAACTCCACATCCTAATATACTTTTTCTTTATGTGACTGGACGGTACCTGTTAGAGATTTGGAAAGGGTGGCTGCCTTAATATGAAAATATATTAAATAAATGCAGGTGCATTTATCTATAGTTGTATCAGGTGATTGTTTCTGTTAGACCTCTATGCCTGACCCACCTTGCTAACACCCACTTTACACGAAAGTAAACCCAGTTTTCTTTATTCAGGTGTGTTTGGGACATTTGGATCATAGACCTTGTAACATAATAGATAGATGCAAGAAGCCGAATTGCTTCAGAAAAATCTAATTGAAAAGAACACTGGATGTTGGTGCCTCAGCCAAGATGAAAAAATACAAAATGCTGTAGTCTATTAACAAGTTATAATTCAGAAATGTGACACTCCCATTTCTTCTTTCTTACAACCTTAGACAGAACTTTGTAAGCTTTTGTTTGTTCGTTTATTTGTCTGTTTATCTTTCCAAAGACTGGCCAACCTAGTAGGCCTTCTATGAGAGAACTTTTACTGTTTTCCAATTATTAAAGAAATCAACAAAAAGCCAATTAATAAAAATAAATTTGGAGATTACCAGAATATAAAATAATAAAGGGCTTCCAAGATTACAAAAAACCAATGAGATGAAAATGTTTTATGAGTAGTAAATACCTATGTCAAGGCAATATGCTCTCACAAACATGTATCAAGCTTCCTGTTTTATGAGATGAAGAATAATATGCTTTCTCATTATGACGTGGAGAATAATTTATATGTCTATATGACTAGAATAAAATTATTTGACTAGAATTTCTTCTATAGGACTAGAAAAAAATTACTTTTCCTGTAAAAAATGAATTTGTACTTTCCTCCTCCTTAAATTCAGTTACAAAAGGTTTAAACATGGCTCTATGCCAAGTTGTGTTTTGTTTTGTTTGGTGATTTTATGAGCTTAAACCAGCAGTTGTGCATGTTTCTGCCATTCTAAAGTCAGGATTTATATATGTAATTTTTCAACTGAGGAAAAAATGTTAAAAATATCTTTAATAAATCACATAAAAAGCAACTGAAAGAAATATAACACCAAAGATGATGGCTTATTTATGTTCTTTTGTCAGCCTAACAAATTTACAAAATTTATAATGGAATTGATATAGTCCTCTCTTAGAATAAGACTTGCCTTCCTAAAAACTGGGCGAGTAAATTTTTAATGGAGTAATTCAGGAAATCAAGTAGGCTTTTGAAATCTTATATGGTGCCAAGAAGCAGGTTTGACTAATTTTCTGTTAAAAAAAAAAAAAAAGCTCAACATCCCTTCTCTGCACCCTTATCTTACTCAAATTCCTCCAAGGCCAAAGAAGGACCAGACTACAGCTGAACTTTTCGAGGATGAAGGTTAGAAAAGCGAAACTGCTGGCCCAGCAGAACTCCTTCAGCAATACCCGTATTTTGCAAGGTCAGCTTCAGGATTTTTTTTTAAATTTAGCCTCTCATTGGAAAGGATAAAATAAATTTGGTAAAGCATTATTATCTTTTTGGTAGGAAGTACTAAGTGGTGTTACGCCTCCCAGCATTTTGTTATGCTTGAATGAGAAAAGAAATGTTTCTTAGGTCTCTCATTCAATTTTCCTTCTGTGCCTTCACATCCTTCCCCCTTCTCTGCCTCTCTCACTCACACCCTGAATTTTTAAAAGCTACCTTTTCCTCATATGAAGTCTATAAGCCAACTTTGTTTCTCTACTCCCATACTTGGAGTTTGCACCGAAGTATAAGACATCACCTAGAATCCACACCAGATTTTATACTTTCTTTATTACTCTAAGAAGGTATAAAATAATGCTTTCTTTATTACTCTAGGAAAATCTTAGGGATAATTTAACTTAGCCCTTTGGAGACATTTTACTCAATAAGATGTACTCGATAAAGCTATTCATATGAATCTTTATTAATTCAAGGCTCTCAGTATTCAAAACTTCAGACACAGCAGTAGCTTTGAGGATTTCTCACCTTTATCCTTTTAAAAATAAATTTTTGTTGGTCACAGAAGCAGTGTTTTTCTTCTCATTTGATATCTACCCTGGAAACCTGGCAGAGGGCCATAGATTGTGCTAACTAAACATTGGTGTTGATCATCCACAAAATCATTTTAGCTTCAATCTTCCAGATGAAAAATGAAGTGAAAATGAATAGAAGCTGGTATCCTTTCACATTAACTTTTTAAATAAATTTGATTACATTGATTCATTATAAAGAAAAGCAAGAAAAGTTTAGCCTTCAAGTTGTCTTCAAACAAAAATCTGCTTGTTTTCTGCCTTCTACATATTCCATCAGTAAAAAGAGCCCAAGAAAGTTTCTCCTGCCTCCTTTTCTATACATGAATACACAGAACTCTGCTCAACAGATACAGGGAAAAAGAGATGGCCAGTGACTAAATAGTCTGACAATGATGCAGTAATACTACAACCAACCAACGGTGAAAACAGTTTACATGTGTTTGATGCCTTCTGCATATGAGGCATTGTGCTTAATGCTTACGCAAATCATCTCATCAGATCTTTATCATAGCCCCACTGAATGCAAGTGATACTATCATTAACCCGTTTTTCAGATTTAACAAAAAACTGAGACTCAAAAAGTAACAGATTCTCTTTGTATCTCTTACTTTTTAAGTCTCTTTTTTTTGTAATCAAAGAGGAGAACAACACATACCGGAGCCTATTGGTGGGGTGCGGTGGGGGGAGGAAGAGCATTAGCAAAAATAGCTAATGCATGTGGGCTGAACACTGAGGTAATGGGTTGATAGATGCAGCAAACCACCAAGACACACATTAACCTGCGTAACAAACCTGCACATCCCGCACATGTACCCCAGAACTTAAAATAAAAATAAAAATTTTTTAAAAAGTAAGAAATTGTCCAATGTGTGTAGTTGTGATTTATAAATGGTAGCCTTTTCCATAGAGGGCAAAAATATGGCATATAATAAAATGTAATAGAATCAAAGAATAATAGAATAGACAAAAACCAAAAGCATTAGCATTCACAGTACTGGTAATGTCTGTGATTTTTTTTTAAATTATTTTTTATAAAAAATGTTTTATGCAAAAATATGACATAAAATAAAATGTAATAGAATCGAAGAACAATAGAATAGACAAGAACCAAAAGCATTAGCATTCACAGTACAAGTAAGGTCCAGCTTTTTAAAAATAATTTTTTACATATACTTTCTTCATTCTAATTCTAATTACTCTTAAAGGAGTAAAATCATTAGACATGCATAGAACTAAGAACTTGAAGCAGAATAAAATATATGCAGTCAATTTACACAGATACATAGATGCATCTCTCATTATCAGATTAACTCAGAGGTTCACAGGATGTCAATTTTCTCTAGTTTTCTACAGTCAATGCTGATTTCGTGTTTAAGAATTGAGACACTGACTTATTGAGAAAGAAGGCACAGCTTTTTACTCTTCTAAGATTCATTCAGTTATCCTGAAGTCTCCATTTACCTACAAAATATTGATTTGAGGCACAAACTCTAACACAAAGCTAATGTTCCATTTTATCCCTAAAAGGATTACATTTAAGTTATTGCCAGATCACTTTCCAATGAAAATAATTCACAAGTTAAAACTGATTTACTCCATGAAACTTCACCTCCAGCTGCTGCCCATATTTTATGCCACCAGGCTAATCCTTAGCTTTCCCTCAGTGCACATTCAAAACTATGATATTTTAGGTCTGTATGCAAAGATATAGCTTCCACAGCAGAGCTGATCGGTTATCAAATCCACAAATTACGCTTCCATTTCAACATTTATTCCAAAATACATTTGGTCAAATACACTTGCCTTCTTGATAAAGACTTCTAGTAGGCATTACGTAAAAATGTGCATTAACTCAGGGGTAGTGATGAGAGTTTGAACTTGGATTATAGTTTTAGGATGACTGGGTTTCAATTCCAGTTGTGTTCTTTTGGACACGTCACATTAAGTCTCTAGGGCTTAACACTTTCTCTGGAAAATTAGAGTATCAGACTGTATGATAGTAAAGGTTCCATTCAGGTTTAAGATACTAGGAGCTCAGATTTCAGATTTTCGGGACATTGAAATTATTTATGTCCTGATTCTCATGTAAGCCAAAAAAAAAAAAAAGTTCCATCAATACCCTCAGGTACTCACATATAAATGACACACAATTTCATTGAAGTGAGACAGTGGTCATAGTTCATGCTTTTATTTTCATTATGTCCTGTCATGGGCAGTAGCTAACCTTTCGATTTTACATGTAATTTTTGTTAATTGCATGTTTATTATATTTTCCCTGAATTTGTTGGGCTTTTGACACCAGCAAGTCCAACTAATTATGGCTATGGATTGCATCTTGTGGCAACCCATTCATTCATTAACCCATTTTTCTGTTTAGAAAAAAAGTGCAGCTCACTGCCAGTGCTCATTTCATTTTACATAAACATGCTGTTTGAGGCTGAAGCAAACCTGACTGATTTT
Organism: Colobus angolensis palliatus; assembly: GCF_000951035.1. Lineage (NCBI taxonomy): Eukaryota > Metazoa > Chordata > Mammalia > Primates > Cercopithecidae > Colobus > Colobus angolensis. The sequence goes on along the minus strand of NW_012119432.1, from coordinate 1,134,884 downwards.
CAAGGTTAAGATAAAATATAATAACTGTTCTTGGAGTTATTTCTAAACAGAACTTGTCTCTAATCCTAATGTAACAGAAATATGTATGATGATCAATATTTAATTTTTTTAAGACTTACTCTCACTCTGTTGCCCAGGCTTGAGTGCAATGGCGCGATCTCCGCTCACTGTAACTTCTGCCTCTAGGGTTAAAGAGATTCTCCTGCCTCAGCCACCTTAGTAGCTGGGATTAAGGGGCCTACCACCATGCCTGGCTAATTTTGGTATTTTTAGTAGAGACGGGGTTTTACTATGTTGGTTGGGCTGGTCTTGAACTCCTGACCTCAAGTGATCCACCTGCCTCGGCCTCCCAAAGTGCTGCAATTACAGGTGTGAGCCACCACGCCTGGCCTAATAATTTTTTGTGTGTGTGTGGTAAATTTCAAAGCACAGAGCAACACAAGGTGGAACATCACATTCCTCACAAAAATATCACGTTTCTCTCGGGATCTTCTTGCCATGCTTGGCATTGTGCGAGCAGCAAAATTCGCAGTGACCGGTTGGATTCCGTTTCCCTGATGTTGACAGTATGGCCTTGGGAAAATATCTTCCAGTCAGGAGAAGAGGTGTGACATTATTAGAGCACAGAAAACCTCGAAGGCATTGCTGCCCTGGCTTGTGATGCTTTTCCAGCATTCTTTCAATCAACATCAGTCTGAAGTTTGCGTGGCTAATCATGCGCTCAGAATTGTTGTTCTTGAACAGGGTGTAGGAGTTCAGCACTGTAATGTTAGAAGGTGGTGAAAGAATTTCTCATACAAACCTTGTGCCTATTGTGCTCAGTTGGATAGGAAATGAGCATCTGATCAGTCAAGTCCACTGCTCCCACTGCTCCCACATTCTTGTTATAATCCTCCATGACAAATGGCTTCTTAGTTCTCTTTCCATTTCTGTTGTCTACTTCAATCACGGTATCGTTGTGGAATGTTGACAACATTTTCACTTCCTTCTTGTCACATCATTTCAGTGCCATAAGTTCACCACAGAATTAACATCGCATGTAGGAATGCTACTTTTTATACGATTTGACATTTTCAGCTATTGAGACTTACTGTATACAATGGGTAATTTTTTATGAGTCAGTTGCAATGTAGGATTTGAAATCACATTGATAAATTTTTCATAATCAGTTGCACTAGAATTCATTTTATTTTACTTTGGACAGATCTGATTTTGTATTATGATGCATTGGTTATTTGGGAAATACTGGCCATGGAGCTTAGAAGGCCTTCCAAATACTGACATTTTGTTATATTCTAACAAAAAAAAAATCACATTCATTAATATCAACATTAACTTAATTAAAAAGTCCTTATATATATTGGGACACTGTTAAGCACACAGTGGCAGATAAAATTTACCAACATTCTAATTTTCGTTTCAACAGTTAATTTATATCATCAGCAACATATCACTCATTTTCCTGGTAATGACAACTTCAGTTTGCTCATTTTCAGAAAATCCTCTGACAAATTCTTCGGTCTGAATAGTCATAGTGTGTCTGTCAGATTGTCTTTTAAGTGAAAATATATTTCCATGAAAAAAACTGATTAGTTTGTAATCAATTACAAAAGCGCTTTTGCTCAAGGCAGCCCTTAGACTTCAAAATGCAGAAAGAAGATGGGCTTCATATGTATTTCCCACTTTGTAACGTACAATATTAAAAGAGGCATTCAAAGGTCAGGTCTAAAATTAATAAAATTAACATGTTTAAGCTGATGCATCAAGGATATTCTTAACCAATACTGGCCCCTCCTCCTCTTCTTTCTTTCTTTCTACTGTGTATGTAATAGTGAAGAATGCAAAGCCTGCTAGTACAGTTTATTGCTGCAACTGCTTTTGCACCATCAGTGCAAATTTCAACACAGTGAACATGTGTACAACATTTTTTTTTTTATTATTATACTTTAAGTTCTAGGGTACATGTGCATAACGTGCAGGTTTGTTACATATGTATACTTGTGCCATGTTGGTGTGCTGCACCCATCAACTCGTCAGCACCCATCAATTCATCATTTATATCAGGTATAACTCCCCAATGCAATCCCTCCCCCCTCCCCCCTCCCCATGATAGGCCCCAGTGTGTGATGTTCCCCTTCCCGAGTCCAAGTGATCTCATTGTTCAGTTCCCACCTATGAGTGAGAACATGCGGTGTTTGGTTTTCTCTTCTTGTGATAGTTTGCTAAGAATGATGGTTTCCAGCTGCATCCATGTCCCTACAAAGGACGCAAACTCATCCTTTTTTTATGGCTGCATAGTATTCCATGGTGTATATGTGCCACATTTTCTTAATCCAGTCTGTCACTGATGGACATTTGGGTTGATTCCAAGTCTTTGCTATTGCATGTGTACAAAATCTTAATGTTATAAACGGTTTTGACCTGTCAGATCTCATGCAAAGGGCTCAGTGACCTCCAGGGGGCACTGGACTGCACTTTGAGACCCCCTGGTCTAAACCAACTCTGGTAATGTCAGGGCTTTTCTTACTTAATGGGAAAACTCTGTTCAGATTTTTGGCTACTGAAAGGAACAGAGAAATATGGTGTTAGCCTGGGGGCTTAAAGAACAACCGTCATTATGTATTGTAACAGAGGGGCTATTAAAATGTTCTTGTATCCTAATAATGATGATCCAGTAGAGAGGTAGGATTGATGATGCAGTAGAGATGGGGGAAAGCTGAGAAGACACAAGGAACTGAAACTGAGGCAATAAGCTTGATGGAAAGTGAGTGGTCATGAATTCAATGCAAGTAGTTCTGTAAATTAAATGTTGGTAAGAGGAGGGATATATCAGATTTAATAGATGACCTTATATCTGATGGCATCTATTTTTTCAATGAGGTGAGGTTATCAGTTAAGTGTGGGGTATAGGGGAATGATATAGTAGAAGTTGGTGGATGACAGCAATAAAGAGCAGAAGACAGTGCTTAACTGGATAATATGATTGTGAGCCACTCTTTCTAAGCATCAGGCAATTATGAATTTTACTTACTTTCATATAGTCAGAATGATTTTGAGATGACCCCCAAGATTCTTTCTCATCTTGTTAACATACTTTCTTCCAGTTACTTAATCAGACACTAATATAAGTGCTGATGTAAATTAAATTTACAGATGTAATTTAAGTGCAAAATCACTTGATTTAAGATAGAGGATTACAAGGTGGGCCTGATCTAAAGTCAAGTGTTCTTTAGGGCTCTTTTTAGTGAGAAAGATTTGAAGTGTGAGAGCCTCTTGAACAGATCCTACAGCAAGGATTTGACAGTGTCCTACGTGCTAAGGGTAGTCTTCAATCTACTGCCAGAAAAAAAAAACAAAACCCTCAATATTACAACCACATTGGAAATTAATTCTACAAACAATCTAAGGAAGCTTGGAATCACATTTCCCCAACCAAGCTTGCAGAGGACACACATGGCTAACATTAGATTTCAGTCTTATGAGGCCATGTGCAGATAACTCAGCTAAAATATTCTGAACTTACAACCCATGGAAATAGTGACATAATAAATGGATGTTCTTTTATACCTCTAAGCTTGTGGTAATTTGTTACAAGAAATATAAAACTAATATATTCCACAATCATGAATCCTCATTATACTGCACATTATTCCTCCCATCCTTTTGAGGGAAGAAAGATTAAATATTGGGTTGTAACAAAGGTGCTCCTCTTTAACAAACTCTAGTTAGGCTCCTCTAAGCCCTCTAGGATTAGACCTTGGCATCCATCCTTGTTTGACCTGCATCATTCAGTTGTAGCAACAATCTTGCTAAATCAGTTTTTTGAGAATCCTCCACCCTCAATATCTGATCACTTTCAATATCCTATCAAATATACCCTCATCCCCCATAATTCCCTAAGTGATATCTGATCACCTTGGCCTGCTTTTACCAAAAATTCTATTAGATCTCTTTAGTCAGAACCTTCCCCACCAACTCCTGATGTTTCTTCTGAGGACTTTTTTTATTCACTAATTCTCACCCTGCTTTTTGGCTATAAATCTCCACTTGTTCAATGCTATATTTGGAATAGAGGCTAGTTCTGTATTGAAGTCTCTTTCCCCTAATGCATTAGTTCCTAAATACATCCATGTTTTACCACTTTTCTGTGCAGCTTTGCTTTCTCTTTGGCAGTTGGGTAAAGGAAGTGATGACAGTCTCCTCTTTTCCACCATATGTTAAAAATCAGAACAGTTGTGACAGGAATAAGGCTTTTGCTCTTTATAAAATGCAGCATGGTGAAATACATTCAAGCTACTTGTATGATTCAGAAGTGTTTCTTTCATAAGTATAATTTAATGATTCCTTCTCTTTCCAAAATAGTGCATTTGGTGTAGCCAACTTAGAAAATATAAATAAGAAAAATTAGAAAATAAAAATTACCCACAATTCTACCATACAGAGATAATCACATTTTAATATCTTAATATATATATACTTCCCCCTTCTAGCCATATGATATATCCATACTTATATCTATATTTATAATAAAAATGGAGACATTCATGTATTTTTTTAAATAAATATGGAACACTTATAATAGTCAGTACTCTAGTAATGAACACAACCTTTAATGTCTTTTCATTTAGGAGTTTACATTTTAGTAGTCAAATAGGAGAGGATATAAAAAGATAAATAAATAAAATATTTGCTAAGTCTGATGGTGATAAGTGCTTTTTAGAAAAATGGAACAGAGTAAAGGGAATAGGTAGTGACAGAGGCTGCTATTTTACTTCACATAGTCAAGGAAAATTTCTTCAGTTAGGTATTACTTGAGCAAAAAACTTAAAAAATGGATGACATAAGCCAGGTGGACTTACGAGGGTAGATCATTTCAGACAGGGGAAATAGCAAGTGCAAGGCTCTGAAATGGAAATAAGATTGACATGTTTGAGGAACAGCAAGGAGGTCAGTGAAATTGGAACAGTGTAAGTAAGGAAAGATAGCTGGGAAATGAGGTCAGAAAGGTAGCTGGGGAACCAGATCAATGGGGCCCTACAGGCTTTATTAATGACTTTGGATTCCATTTTAAATGTGTTTGGAAGTCATTGAAATGTTTCAAGCCAAAGGTTAATACAATCAGATTTCTGCTTTAAAGAACTACTGCATCTGCTATTTGGAAAATATACTCCAGAAAGTCAAGTCAAAAACATAATCAAGCCAACTGAGAGTGGGAAGAATGGTGTGAGATGAGATCAGAGAGGTGGTAGCAAACCAGATCGGGAAGAAACTATGGAAAGGAATTTGGGCTTTATTCTCAGTGATATTTAGAATAAACTGTTAGAAGCTGAAAAAGAATCAAAGAGATTAATTAGAAAGTTTCTTCCACTAGTCCTTGGTTACTTGGACCAAGGTAAATGTGGTATTGACAACAGTCAGATTATGGAAGACAAATATCAAGATTTTCTCATAGTTTTGATGTGGGGTGTGGAAGAAAGAGAGGAGCAAAGACTGGTCGTAAGATTTTTGGCCTTACCAATTGGAAAAATGGAGTTGTCACTTACTAACATGGAGAAGACTAAGAGAACAGATGTTCCTTGGAGGGGTTGAAAATAAGGTCCCATTGATCTGGTCCCCCAGCTACCTCTCTTGACTTCACCTTCTAGATATCTTCCTTTACTCCATCTGTTTCAACTTCACAGTACTCGTAAATCTTCTCAACCGAGTAAGTGTAAAAAGAGAAGTTATTAGGACTGATATCTGGGGATCTCCCACATAAAGAGGTCAAGAAAATAAAGAGGATCAAGCAATGAAAATCAAAAAGCAGCTTGGATCATGTGAGTGTCCCTATGGCCAAGACAGGAAAGATGTATCATTATAGCTCCTCAAAGAAGGGAAAATAAACAGCTTCCCAAAGGAAGTATGAGGGCTGAACAGACACAAATAACGTAGGCTACAAAGTTGCCTGTACTATTTTGATTTAATTAAAAAATGCATTAAATGGCACTGTAGTTGTATCTTTGTTAACTTGCTTAATTATTTATTTATGATGAATTCCTTGAACTAGAAGCTCAGAGCCAGTGAGCAAAAATATTTTGACGTGCTTATTGCCATGTTGCCTTCCAGAAAGGAAGTATCCATTTATATCTCCACTAACGACGTATATGTGCTTATTTTTTATTTAATATCTAACAAAAATGTTATTAAAAATACTCTGCCAATTTTACAGTTGGATAACAACCCACTGTTTTGTAAATGACATTTATTTTACTGGTTATAAAAGAATTCATTCTTTTTACAAATATTGATCAGTCAGCTACATGTCTTTTTTAAATGAATTGCCTGTTTGTGTCCTTTCTCTAGAATTTTTTTTTTACTGTGTGATTTTAATCTTTTACTTTTAATAACACAAGTAACCCATGATCATTACACAAGATACAGAAAACATAGATAATCAAACATATTAGTTAGACTCCCAGTATAAGGAGATAACAGTGTTAAGAATTTTGTTAATATACAGACATAGTCTCCTTCTCATCCTCCCTCTCTGTTTGTCTCTAATCTCTACAAACAATTCTGATTTCAAAATAGCATCATTCCACAAATGTTCTTTAGTAGTTTATTTCCCTTGCTAAAAATAACCTTTATTTGTACATGAATATATATATTTAAATGTGTGTGTGATCAGAACTTTCACAATAATACAAATATCATAAAGAAGAAAATAGAAATTGCACATACAAATATCAATGCAATTTTATTATTTATCCTTTTGCATTTTTACATGTTTGTGTGTGTGTATATGTGCATGAGTATATTTGGAACCTCATTTTCTACTTAACAACTGTCATGATTACCATTTCATGTCAATAATACATTGTGATTTTTCAAATCTATATGATATTCAACAATTAAAGAAATTGGAAAAAATAAGTCTAAAAGAATGTACATTATCGTTCTTTTTTATATCTGTCAATCTTAGAGAAGAAAATTATTTAATCCCATTTTCTGAATTACTACTGAGTTTGAACGTTTTTAAAAAATGTATTGTCATCATTATTTATTCTTTTGTGAATTGCTTGCTCATTTCCTATTTTCTTTTGAATTTTTCTATTGTGTATCTATTTCCTTAAAAATCAAACCTGATTTGTAAAGGTTATTTAAGTATTAGGAATATTATAATTTCAGTGTATGTGTTGTAAACCGTTTTCTAGTTTGGGATTTATGTACTGTATTAATTTTTGTCTATGCGTTTTATAATGAGTGAAGGGTATTAATTTCATGTATTCCATTTTATTGGTTACGTCTCTTATGATTTATCTTCTTTAATATCTTATTTAGAAAGTCCTTCATGGCCGGGCGCGGTGGCTCAAGCCTGTAATCCCAGCACTTTGGGAGGCCGAGATGGGTGGATCACGAGGTCAGGAGATCGAGACCATCCTGAGCTACACAGTGAAACCCCGTCTCTACTAAAAAAAATACAAAAAACTAGCCGGGCGAGGTGGCGGGCGCCTGTAGTCCCAGCTACTCGGGAGGCTGAGGCAGGAGAATGGCGTAAACCCGGGAGGCGGAGCTTGCAGTGAGCCGAGATAGCGCCACTGCACTCCAGCCTGGGCGACAGAGCTAGACTCCGTCTCCAAAAAAAAAAAAAAACAAAACAAAAAAAAGAGAAAGTCCTTCATGAGTTGAATATTTACCTGTATTTCTTTTTTGACAGTTTGACTAAGGAATAATTATCATACAAATAACCACATATTTAAAGTATAAAATGTGATAAATTTTAATTTGTATATATACTCGTAAGACTATTACCACAATCAAGAAAATAAATATATCCGTCACCCCACAACATTTCTGTCTGCCCCTTGTAATCCTTGCCTTTTTTCCTTTCTTGCCCCTTTCACATTCCCTATCTCCTGTCACCAGGCAGGCACTGATCTTTCTGTCAGCATAGATTGCAGAATTTTATATAAATGGGATCAGTTTGTAGCCTTTTTGTGTCTTCTTTCGTTAGCATGAGCATTTTGAAATTCATCCATTTTCTGCATACATCAACCGTTCATTCATGTTTATGACTTAGTAGTACCCCCTTCGATGAGTGCGCCGCACTTTCTTTACATATGAATCTACTGAGGGACATTTGAGGGGCTTCCAGTTGGGATTTACAAATGTAGCTGCTGTGGATCCTGTACAAGGTTTTGTGTAGAGTATGTTTTCTTTTTTCCTGGGTAAACACTGAGTATGGATAATATGGTTGGTTTATGTTTCGCTTTTAACAAGGTTGCCAAACTTTTCTAAAATAATTGTGCCATTTTCTGTTCTCAACTAGCATTATATAAGAGAGTTCAGTTGCTTTATATCTTCTCCAACCTTGTTGCAGACAGTTTTACCAAAAATTTCCATTCTTATAGATGTGCAGGGGTATCTTATTGTGGTTTTTATGTGCATTTGCTTGATGAATAATGATGCTTGAGGTTTTTCTATGCTTATTAGTCACTTGTGTGCCTTCTTTGGTGAAGTATCTATAAAAACCATATGTCTATTTTAAAATTTGCATTGTCTATTTTCTTATTGAGTTTTGAGAGTTCTTTATGGGTTCTGGTTGTATATCTTTTATCAGATATGTAATTTTCAGGAGTTTTCTCCCAATATATATTTTTTCCATTTGCCAACTTCTTCCGTGTGACCAAATGTTTCATAAAAAGGGCAGAGGAAACCATTCTCAGCTCCAGAAGATAATCTATATTTGGATTAAGTCAATTATGGCAGTCCTATTCTCCTTGCCAGGAATTTGGGCAGAAACATTTTATCCAATTATAGCAGATGAGAACTGAAGAAATATCCCCTGAAAGGGAGGGCTTCTGGGAAAATTTCACCCACTGTTAAAAAGAGATATAGTTTATCTTCTTCTATTGTATGTTGCCATGTCCACATGGGACACTTGGAATTGTGGCATCCATCCTGCAGTTTAAGGAGACTAAATTGAGGACAAGCTAGCAAGTTAAGGATAGGACACCAGAATATTTAAAATATCAGGTCATGTATGATGTGAATTTGCTGAACTAAGCAATGTAGAATTGCACTACCTGGGGTCTTCTTGACTGTGAGAAGAAACCTTTTAAAAATGAGTTAGGTTTTCTTTGTTGCAGCTATGTACATCTTAATTCATACAATTAAAGCAAAATTCATGTTGCTTTAAATGCTTTATGGCATAAAGACATAAGCAAAGGGGTAGTGGGTTCAAGGATTAAAAATAAGTATGCTGCCAGAACTCCAGGAAGAGGTTGAAAGAATGGGGATTACTGTTTCAGGATGGCAGTTAAACACAAATTTCCAGGGTATGGAGAAATCCCTGAAACTGTAAGTGAGTGTAGGCCTTTTGAAAATACATTCTTCTTGAAACTGAGTTTTTCAAATTTGTTAGCTTCATATGATTTGCTTTCCCTGGATATTCAATAGACAGTACTAAGCATTATATAATCATTAGTAAATTAATATATACTAAGCCCCTTCGTGTCTGCAAGAATTTTAATTTTTAAAAATTTTTTTAATTTTTATTTTTTTGTGGACACATAGTAGGTGTATATATTTATGGAGTACATGAGATGTTTTGATACAGGCATACAATGTGAAAGATGTACATGATGAATAATGGGGTATCCATCCCCTCAAACACTTACTTTGTGTATTACAAACTATCCAATTGTACTCTTTCAGTTATTTAAAAATGCACAATTAAGTTATTCTTGACTATAGTCACCCTGTTGTGCTATCAAATACTAGGTCTTATTCATTCTTCTATTTTTTTTGTACCCATTAACCATCTGCATTTTCCCCTACATCTCCCACTACCACTACCCTTTCTAGCCTCTGGTAATCATCCTAGTACTCTCTATCTCCAGGAGTTTGACTGTTTGGATTTTTGGATTCCACAAATAAGTGAGAACATGTGCTTCTGGGCATGGCTTATTTCACATAATATAATGCTCTCCAGTTTTTGCCAGATATACTATTGTAGGTAAATGTTTTCCTTCAGCACTTGAAATATGTCATGCCACTCTTTCTTGGCCTGTAAGATTTCTGCTGGAAAGCCTGTTGAAAAGCCTGTTGTCAGATGCATTGGAGCTCCATTGTATGTTGTTTCTTTTCTCTTGCTGCTGTCAGAATCCCTTCTCCATCCTTGATGTTTGAGAGTTTGATTATTAAATGTCTTGAGGTAGCCTTCTTTGGGTTATTTCTGCTTCGTGTTCTATAACCTTCTTATACTTGGATATTGATATCTTTTGCTAGGCTTGGGAAGTTCTCTGTTATTATTCCTTTGAATAAACTTTCTCATATTTTTCTCTACTGTTGTAGGACTTTCTCCTCAGTTCAGCTAAAGACAGGATCCTTGTCACAAAGCCATGAAATATGAGGCTCGCAGACACTTTGAAGGGTGAGAAAAATGGAACTTACTGGGCAAAAAGAAAAAAGAGGGAAACCAGGGACCATCAGCAGAGTGAGAGTCCTGCTAGTATATGCTTCCCACCTTGCAGACTGAATTCCAGGTTCCACCCAGGAAGAGGAGGGGCCAGGCCTCTCCTCACGTGCAAATTGCGAGAACTTCTATGGCTCCACCCTACTGTGCACTCTCAGTGCGTGGACAAGTTGGAGTTTTTCCGGGAAACCCTTTACACTTGGCTGTCTTACTACCTCCACTTTAAGGGCAATGACTCTTAGATTTGCTCTTTTGAGGCTGTTCCTGTAGGCATGCTTCATTGTTTTTTTTTTTTTTTTTTCTTTTGTCTCCTTTGACTGTGTATTTTAAAATAGCCTGTCTTCAAGCTCACTAATTCTTTCTATTGCTTGATAAATCCTGTTACTAAAGGACTCTGATGCATTCTTTAGCATGCAAATTGCTTTTTTTCAGCTCCAGAATTTCTCCCTGATTCATTTTACTTATTTTAAACTGTTTGTTAAATTTAACTGATAGAATTATGAGTTCCTTCTCTGTATTATCTTGAATTTGAGTTTCCTCAATACAGCTATTTTGAATTCTCTGTCTAGAAGGTCACATATGTCTGCTTCTCCAGGATTGGCCCCTGATAGCTTATTTAGTTTATTTGGTGAGGTCATGTTTTCCTGGATGATGTTAATACTAATAGATGTTCTTCTGTGTCTGGGCATTGTATTTCTTTTTATCTCCATTGTCTGGGCTTATTTGTACCTGTCCTTCTTGAGAAGGTTTTCCAGATATTTTCAAAGACTTCGGTGTTGTGTTCTAAGCTCTGTCTTATTTAGGGGTGTCCCAAGACCAGTAATAATATGGTTCTTGCAGAGTCATAGAGGTACCACCTTGATGGTCTTGGACAAATCAACCATTCTCTGGATTACCAGGAAGAGTCTTTTGTTTTTGTCCCTTACTTTCTCACAAACAGAGTCACTACCTCTGTTCTGAGCCACTTAATCTGGGAGTGGAGTGGCACAAGCATCGTTGTGGCCACCACCAGTATGAGCGCCCTGGATCAGACCTGAAGCCTGCACAACACTGGGCCTCACACAAGGCCTGTTCCAACAACTCTATGGCTTTGGCCTATGTTCATTTAAGGCCCTGGGGCTGTACAATCAGCAGGTGGGAAAGCCAGCGAGGCTTGTGTCCTTCCCTTCAGGGTGGCAAGTTGCCTCAGGCCCAAGGCGGGTCTAGAGGTGTCATCTGGGAGTCAGAGACTACCTGGTGTTCTATTGTACTATGGCTGGGTTGGCACTCAAACCACAAGATGAAATTCTTCATACTCTTCCCTCCCCTTTCTAAGGCAGAGGAAACTCACCCCATAGCCAGTGCTACTTCAGGTCACAGGGATTAGTGACAGGCTACCTATTAACAATACCATCAATGTTCCCTTAACACTCAAGGGCTCTTAAATCAGCTTGTAGTAAATGCTGCCAGGCCAGGGACTCAATCTTCAGGACAGGGGGGTCTCCTCTGGTTCAGGGTAGGTCCAGAAATGCTGTCCAAGAGCCAAGTTCTGGAATCAGGGACCCCAAGACCCCATTTGGTGCTCTACTTTCCTGTGGCCACGCTGGTACCTAAGATGTAAGATAAAACCCCCCTTTACATTTCCCTCTGTTTTTCTCAAGCAGATGGGGTTTTACTCCATAGCCACCATAGCTGGGAATATGCTAAGTCTAACCTGAAGCCAGCAAGTCTCAGAGGTTCACTGAAGGGCCTTGTATTAGTCCATTTTCATATCGCTATGAAGAAATACCTGAGACTGGGTAGTTTATAAATAAATTAAAAAAAAAAAAAGGTTTAAAGGACTCACAGTTCCACATGGCTGGGGAGGCCTCATAATCATGGCAGAAGGTGAAGGAGGAGCAAAGGCATGCCTTACATGGCAGCAGGCAAGAGAGCATGTGCAGGGGAACTGCCCTTTATAAAACCATCAGATCTCATGAGACTTATTCGCTATAATGGGGATAGCATGGGAAAAAAACCCACTCCAATAATTCAATTACCTCCCACTAGGTCCCTCCCATGACAAGTGGGGATTATGGGAGCTACCATTCAAGATGAGATTTGGGTGGCGACACAGCCAAACCATATCAGACCTCCATGTAGTACCTGAGTATAGCTGCTGTTTATTCATGGCCTAAGGGCTCTTCAGTTAGCAGGTGATGAATGCTGCCAAGACTAGGTCCTTTCCTCCAAGGCAGTGCATTCCCTTCTAGCCCAGGTTGTGTCTAAAAATGTCATCTGGGAGCTAGGTCCTGGAATGAGGGCATCATAACTCTCACCAGTGCCCTATCCTGATGTGGCTGAGCTGGTATCCAAGATGCAAGGCCAAGGCCTCCTCACTCTCCCCTCTCCTTTCCTAAAGTGGAAGGAATGGGTCTCTTTTGGAGCTATGAGCTGTGCAGCTTAGGTTTGGTGGAGGGGTGATGGCAGCACTCCCTTGTGCAACCCAGCTGGTGTCTCAGTATGTCACCTCTCCCCCAGTCCAGTGTTTCTGGGCCCAGTTCAGAACTAAGAGTCGCCTGAGAGTTGCATTCTTTATGACCTAGAGTGCATTTTAGATTTACTTGGCAACACAGAATGCTGTAGCCCTAGGTAGTGAGGTTAACAGGCACTCAGGTAAAGACTGTTGGGATTGGTGACTGGCCTCTGGCTAGGGCTGGTTTAAATGGTACCTCCTGGGTGGGCGTCAGCTGAACTTGGTCTGGTTTTCCTTTCTGTTCTAATAGGACAGCACTGAGTTCAGTGCCTCGGAGTTGCTGTGCTCTCCCCCAGCACCGAGAGATGCTCTCTCCAGGATGCTGCTGCTGTCAGACGTGAAGGAGGGGTAGCATCAGCAATTCAAAACTGTATTTTCTATCTCTTCAGTGCTTCTTTCAGTAATACAAAGATAAAACCAGACATTATGAGGGCTCACCTGATTTTTGGTTCTTATAAAGGTATTTTTTCCATGTAGATAGTTGTTAAATTGGTGTCTTCGTGGGGAGTTGATGAATGGAGTTTTCTGTTCTGCCATCTTGCTCTGTCTCTCTCTGTCCATATCTGCAAGGTTTTAAATATTTATTGAATTTTCATAGCAACTCCAGGACATAGGAAGTGCAATTATCCCAATTTTACAGATGAGCAGAGACTAAGGCATAGAAAAGTTTAGTTACTCGTCCAAGTCACAGAACTAGCAAGTGAAAGAGCTAAAGTTTGTTACCAGGCTTTTCATTTTACAGGAAAGGTAACTGAAGGTAAAGGAAGCCAAACAACATTATGATTTTCCTTTTTTTTTTTTTTTTTTTTTTTTTGAGACAGAGCCTTTCTCTGTTGCCCAGACTGAAGTGCAGTGGCACAATCTCAGCTCACTGCAACCTCTGCCTCCCGGGTTCAAGCAATTCTCCTGCCTCAGCCTCTGAGTAATTGGGACTACAGGCGCCTGCCACCGCGCCAGGCTAATTTTTGTAGATTTTTAGTAGAGACGGGATTTCACCGTCTTGGCCAGGCTGGTCTCGTGATCCACCCACCTCAGCCTCCCAAAGTGCTGGGATTACAGGTGTGAGCCACCGCGCCCGGCCATGATTTTCCTTTTAAAGAGTTTCTTAATTTAATCTGATTTCAGCCTTTTTCACACCTTTATATCCTTGAAACCTTGACCTGTTAATAAACAGCCATGAAAGTATGTCCAGCTTTACTTATGATCCCCCTTACACAGATTCTAAGATGTGTGTGAGCTTTCGTGGTGTGTTTGTTTTTCTCAATACCACTGAATTCACACTTTCTGAGATGCTTATAGATTTAGGGTTTATCCTGAAATTACTGTCCTTCATCTTACATTTGGCCCCAGTATCCACCCATCAGAATTTTGGGGGTGTTAGTATTCTTTCGTAGGATTTTCCTCCACTTATTTCCTAGGAGGGACTTTGCTTTGAATGTTGTCCTTCCTCCAATCTACTTGCACCTGTACATTATCTTACAGAAATGATGCATATTTCTCTTAGTTTGGAATCGCTTTGCTCATGGGAGTGGGAATTTTGGAGGCAGGCAATTTAAATCACTTGATGGTGGATGTTATATTAATCAGGATGACTCCTGATTCAGGTATAGAGATTGATTTATTTATAATACAGATTATAGAGGTAGATTATATGACATCAATTTGAGGGGAACTGAAAAGGCAGGCTTTTGTTTCTCAAGAGACTCAGAGAAATTAGATTAATCAAGCAAGGAGGATTTAGACTAACGACAATTCACTGATGGCGAATTTTGTCTTGATCATCCACCCCCAGTTTCTGGAGCAACCATCTTACTTCAAAGGATTGAAATAGGCTCTATAGATGCCTTGTTTGCCTTGCAACTGTGAAAAAAATGTGGCATTTTTGCCTGAAGAAAAAAAAAAAACAAATCTTAGTATGGACGGCAAAGAACAATTTATATGGACAGGAAAAACAAATAAGTAGATATTTGTCAACCAAGTATAAGGTTAGTTTGGATATATGTGTCTTTTATTTTGGCACTTGTTGTCTTGTTTTGTAGAAAATGAACTCTTTGGTAGTTTACTATTATATATAGAGATCTTGCAGGACAAATAGCTTCTTACTTAGGGCTCATTGCCCTAGAACACAAGGACAGTTTAAAGACTTTTTCCTCACAAGAAAAGCCTTTTGGGATAACACATTTCTACATGTTAAGGGACAATTTGGAAATGAATACATCCTAATTGGGGCTTTGCTAATCCAGAATTTATAAACAATCCAGAAGCTGACAACTCTTAAGCCTCTTTGCCTGTATTTTCAGGTAAATTTAGGAAGTAAAATATTTATCATTCAGCATCTCCTTGGTGATATTTTGAGGACTAACATTTCTTCTCTTTTTTTTTTTTTTTTGGAGACAGGGTCTCGCTCTGTCACCCAGGCTGGAGTGCAGTGGCATGATCTCAGCTCACTGTGCAACCTCAGCCTCCCGGGTTCAAGCAATTCTCCTGCCTCAGCCTCCCAAGTAGCTATTACAGGCACCCATCATCATGTCAGGCTAATTTTTGTATTTTTAGTAGATACGGGGTTTCACCATGTTGGCCAGGCTGGTCTTGAACTCCTGACTTCAGGTGATCCATCCACCTCGGCCTCCCAAAGTGCTGGGATTACAGGCATGAGCCACTGTGCCCAGTCTAACTTTTTTTTTTTTTCTTTTGAGACAGAGTCTCGCTCTGTCACCAGGCTGGAGTGCAGCGGCATGATCTTGGCTCTCTGCAACCTCTGCCTCCCAGGTTCAAGCAATTCTCCTGCCTCAGCCTCCTGAGTAGCTGGGATTATAGGCGCCCGCCATCATGCCTGGCTAATTTTTGTATTTTTAGTAGAGACAGGGTAACTCCTGACTTTGTGATCAGCCCACCTTGGCCTCCCAAAGTGCTGCGATTACAGGCATAAGCCACCACACCTGGCCTAACATTTCTTTGTTTGAAATTGTTTCTATATGTTGGTAAGTACTAATTGTGAACAGATAACTCTCTGTTTAGAATTAACTGGCTAAAGATTTACTAATAGTTACCTTATTTATGGTGTTTTATCATTTAAGCAAGGATACTCTGGGGAAAAATATGGCCTTACTTTCTGTTTGCGGGAGACTATGACCAAATAATTGGAACACACAGCTCCATATTTAAGGACTGAGCTAACATGATGACAATGTCTGTTTTATCTGTGGTTGTTTTATCAATTTATACAAAGAGTCTGAGAAAACTAAGTACTCAGAGTTTTCACGTTGCCTCATGTGTATAGGTACACTTAGGGAACAAATTGCTCCACGTTCCTTACTTGTAATTACTCATAGTGACATTGACAGGGCATACACTACTTTAAATGAGATTATTTATCTAAGCTATCAGGGACTTTTGTTGGTAAATAACACCTCATCTCTGGGTTTTTTGCCCAAGCATACAAGAATAGTTAACACAGAAACAACTTTTTAATAAAACCATACAGGACAATAATTTGAAGAAAAAACAACTATTTATTCCACATTCACTCTCCAAATGTAGGGGAATAATTGAATGGGTGCAACATCTTAATTAAGGTTCTTTGTCAAAATATGAACGGCATTAAAGACAATGATGGGTGGACATCTTTGTGTGGGTCTCTCAATTTATAGCATTAGCATGAGGCGTGGAACCGTACATTTGGAGAACTCTTTGAAAACGTATTAATAACATTTTGGAGAATGAGAAATGATACCTTAACTCGTGGTTTTGCCTCTGGGTGAAGCAATTACATTTGAACAAATGTTTCTCTATTTGAGTGTGTTTGTCTAAGCTTCTAGGTGTAGTATGTGGCCAACATCTTATTTATTAGGTTGTCTTTTGTCCATATTTTTAGGAACAATTAAGTGATCAACAGTTTTTGATTTGCGGATATTTGACTTCTTGTATGAAGACACTTTGGATATCAATAACTTTTTTCAGGGCACTTTGGATATAAACAAATTCTTTGATGGGCTTCTTCCTAAATGTTTATAGCCACCGTTTATTAGTATATTCTTAATTTGGATTATTTGTCGCAGCAAGCAGAGGAAATTTTGAAAAAACAATTCTGTGTTTAAGATTTATGTTCAAGCATATGACCACACAGTGGTGTACAAACACTTCATTCTTTGTTTGTTAGTCGTTAACAGGGAAGAGAAACCTGGGTTCAAGTCTACCTCTATCACTTAATAGATGAGTGGTACTGCAAAAATTACTCAAAGTTTCTGAACCTCAGTTTCCTATCCAAAGAAAATGGGAAACTAATAGTCCCAAACCTGTAAGGTTACTGAGAGGATTGAATGAGATATGCATGTAGACTACTTAAAACGATGCCTGACATATAGTAAATGCTCAATGAGGTTTGCCATTCTCAAATAAATGATAAATGCTACTTTACATACAGCTCTTTACAATTTATACCCTTTTTCCCATTCAGACATCTTAGGGTTTTTACTCAAAAGACTGTTTTTATTTCTATCCTATTATTGAATGCTTTCAAAATGAGTTTTTTAAGGACACTACGTATCTGTAACTTTTTCGTTCTTCCTCTTTCAAACTGATAAGATGATAATAAGCAGCTTA
Organism: Colobus angolensis palliatus; assembly: GCF_000951035.1. Lineage (NCBI taxonomy): Eukaryota > Metazoa > Chordata > Mammalia > Primates > Cercopithecidae > Colobus > Colobus angolensis. Next base: position 1,117,332 of record NW_012119432.1, on the reverse strand, counting down.
TTTCATAGTTTTGTAAGAAGTCATCTTCAGTATATGCTGTGAAAATTTAACATAATATTAGGGTGGATGGTTTACCTTCAGTATCTCAGTTAATCTATCTAGAAGTGCACCATATAAAATATTAATACTTTAATTTTATTCACAATGAAGGTGAGTTCCAGAAAAGATAAGTAACTTGCTCAAGATCATATAGCTAGTAAATGACACTGTCAAAACTTTATAACAGGTCTGTTTGACTACAGAACTGTTTTGTTAACCATCATAATTATTTCTCCATTGTAAATTTAAAAGTCATATTGAGTTGCAGAATCCTATTATTAATGGTACTGTTATTTAATATAACACACAATAGCAACTAGAGAATTTAATTACTCTGTAAGGAAGATTTTCTTCCCACTGTTTATGTAACAGCTGAAGAAAAGATAGACTGAAAGTAAACAAAAAGAAGTAGGGAACAGTATAATATTCTGAGAAAATATTTGTGAGAGCCTGGACTATTGTAACAGCTGCATGTCTGAAGATAAAGAGATATGTGTGACCTATTATATTAGAGACAAGAGTATTCCATAATGGAATACATGTGTTGGGTGTAGGAAAGAGAATATAGAATGTGACTATGGGTATCTGAATGACCAACCAGATAGTGGTATTATGGAGTAAGTTGAACTGAATTCAATTGGAAGGGTAAGATTTCAGAGAAAAGATAACAAGTTTCGTTTTCAAAATGTTTAATTTTCCAATAATATAGCTTCCAAAGGTTAATTAATTTAAGAAAACTAGCTAATGGTTAAATATTTCCAGGAAAGATGAGATGCAATCACTGATATCAGTAAGATCTTTGTTTCCCTACATCATTATTTTGTATTTGTGACAAGACATCCATGATTTTACAGATTAAATTATTCCTCTCTCTAGCTTTAAAACTTTCCTCATAGCGTCATATCTTACTAGAGAAAAACAAGTTGGAGTCTTCAATTTGTCACGCCCTAACCATGAGGCCTCAGTCATAATTATTTTTTCTGAAATATGCTCTCCTCATCTAGCAAGAAAGCATAAATATAGTACGAAGATAAAATGAGATTATATGTATGAAACTGTTTTAATACACAATATATGTCCTTAGAAATGACAGAGAGTTTTACTATATCATGCCTTCCATTGCACCCCAAGAAAAATCCTCATTTAGACTGGCATCAATCCTACATTTCTCCATTTTCTCATAGTTTTATGTTCATTCTTCCTGGACTGCTCATTCTCTTTCTCTCCACTAATATAAGTTCCATCCATCTCTTTATGCCCAGCTAAATGTATAATCTTCTGATAATTTTTAACATTGGGTACACACGCACACTTTTGTTATTTAAATGTGTCAAGCAAGGGTGCTTTGTTCTGTTCTTCTGCATTTAAGTGCTACAAAGCACCTTGAAGATAGATCATCTTCTCTTTTCTTCGAAGGGCTTAGCAAATAATAAAACAGGATTACATTGCACCTAAATTTCTTTTTATATTTCAAAACATTACATTTTGTTTCATCTTCAATGAATGGAGAACATGATTCTAGAAATGAAACTCTTTTCGCTCCTTGAGATCTGGTATTAAATCCTCAATGCCTTCTTTCACAGAGCTGTACTTGTCTAGGAGCATTAAATTCTCCTTTGCTCTTCCCCATCAACTTTATTTACATGATGGGTGATTTATGGTGCTATAATAATTTTTAGCAGGAAATTTTCTATATGCCATATATGTCTATGCATTTGTTATCCTTAATGACTACTGGAAGTGTTTTTGCCATTAACATCAAGAATAATTGCTGTCTCACTAGGTATTACTCAATAGACCCCCAAAGAGAATATGATTGGAGTATATCAGATAACATTAGATTTTCTTTCAGTAATGGAAATAGATTTGCAGTTTTTCTATAGTGTCTAATTAATTCAATATAACAGTATGATGAATTAATTTACTTTATTGGTAATTGCTACACATTTATGCGAAATAAGATGACTGAAAACAATATCCTCTTCCTGTAGGTATACTGATATGTGAAAATTTTAAAACTGTCACCCAAAGCCAGGGAACATCATGTTGAGATACAAATGAAAGCGATTAAGTTTGCTTGCAGTAAAGGTTAGTGTGGCTAATTTTTCGGTTCCCTCCTCCTTTGATAGATAAGAATAGAATGCTTGCAGCACACTTAAAATATTCTTGAAATTACTCTTTGAGATGTTCATATTTCAGCTCTTTCCTTGTACTTTCAAGTGGTTCAGAGTCACTCTTACTATTCTTAGAATTTATACTCACCTGAACTATGACATTTTCAAAGATCCATCTTTCTTCCTCCACCAAACACATTAAAGTCAAGTCATATTTCAAAAATTTCTCATGATTTGTGGGATTCAGTGTCTTGCGTCCTTCTTAATATGCACATTGTTAAAGCATCATTCTCCAGATAATTGGCTTTTAGGCCAAGAACTAACATTAACCTATACAAGGCTTTGGAGTCATCACTCAAGGTAAAGGTGGTGTATATGGCGTCATAAAGATACACAGGAGCAGCTGTTTCATTGAATTCAACCAGGGACTTATAAAAACTACCTGTCATTTCAGAGAATTCTTCATTTTAAGAGTGAAAAAAATGGGCTAGTTTCACTTCTTTGTCTTCCTAGATTCCTAAATTTTGGAAACAGAAAACAGGAAAAATCTGTTTCTTCCCTTGCCAAGTATATAGTTGTTACATTTTAAACATTGCTTTTTTCATTTTGACATTTCAGTTCAGAGGCTTAACCTTACCAATTAATGTGCTCAGAGCAGCAGCTTTCAAAGCTATTCACTGAAGCTTCCAGATTGATTTATTCTTCAATACATTTTAGAGTTAATGAGGTAAATGTTAGGAAAAATGTCTCTGTCAATTTTAGTGTTTGGTCTGATTTTTAGCTTTTCCTGCTATTTTAGAGATTTTGCGTAGGCTGCTATGTAGAGAATTTGTTGGTTACCCTTGGAAAGCTATTTGAAAATGCTGTTGTGAGAATGAAACATTTAAATGATATGAAATAAAGCATAAAATGTGTTGTATTATACAAAGATTTATACAAATTTTGAAATTATTAATAAATATCACCAAAATCTATTTATAATAAAAAAGCTTCAGGAAACACTTGATTTTGATTAATAGAATTACTAAGTTCATTATTCAAATATGTTTTCTGATATATTTGAATACAATAGATTATGTAACTGGGTATAAAATATGAATATAATACAAATATTCTTTTTTTGTTTTTTGAGACAGAGTCTCGCTGTGTCCAGACTGGAGTGCAGTGGTGTGATCTCGGCTCACTGCAACCTCTGCCTCCCAGGTTCAAGAGATTCTCCTGCCTCAGTGTCCCGAGTAGCTGGAACTACAGGCACCCACCACCATGCCCAGCTATTTTTTTTTTTTCGTAATTTTAGTAGAGACAGGGTTTCACCATGTTGGCCAGGATGGTCTCCATCTCTTGACCTCGTGTTTCACCCACCATGGGCTCGCAAAGTGCTGGGATTACAGGCGTGAGCCACCACACCCAGCCCCACAAATATTCTTAAAAGCAGAAATCTGTGCCTTCTTATTGGAGGCGGAAGACATTTTACTTCCTGTCTCCTTTCCTAAACGCATTGAAATGACATTAAACACAAATAAAAGAGGGGAGGATTACCATGGTAGATGGGAGGCAGGACTAGATCGCAGCTCTGGACAGAGCAGCGCGTGGAGGCTCGCATCGTGAATTTTAGCTCCAGATTGACTGCAAGAAAAAAACAACAGTCCTGAAAGGACTCATAGACGCCCTGAAGGAAGCAGACTGCTCCTGCAGGACCTGGGAGACATCTCAAGTACGGTGAGTGCCCCAAATGCGGAAGTGGGAAAAGGAGAGCCTCCTTCCCCAAACACACGCCCTCGCTGGAGAAACCAAAGGTCTGTTTGTGTGAGAAGTTTCTGAACTTACTGGGAACTGAGCCAACTTAGTGAGCCAAGTGAAATACACGGGTAGAAGTAGCAGCAGAAAGGCTCTCAGAGCTCGCTGGGCCCCCCCAAGTAGGCCAGTCCTGCCTGGCACCACAGGGATCCATCCATCGGGAGGGTGGCCAGAGGAGTCGGGGGTAAAGTTCCACAGGGAGAAGAAAATCTCTAGCTGAACCGGGTAACAATTTGGGTGGGGAGAGAAGCCTTCTGGCTAGAACTCAGGGCAGGGTGTGAATCCAGTGTGTAGACTCCACAGGTGGGGGAACCAAGCCGTTTTCTTTGACAACTGGGAGTCGGGTAGCCTGGGCAAGTTTTCAAGCTGGGCTTACCCACTGCCGGGAAACAGACTGGGGAGTGTTGCGGGGGGAGGGGCATTGTAGGAGTGAGACTGGCTCTTCAGTTTGCATGGGAGCTAGGTGAGGGCTGTGACTGTAGGCTTTCCCCCACTTCCCTGACTGCATGACTCAGGAGAGGCAGCCATAATCCTCCTAGGTACCCAACTTCAATGACCTGGGAATCTCACCACCCCACCCCTCATCACCCCCACAGCAGCCACAGCAAGACCCACCCAAGCAGACTTTGCCCAAGCAGACTTTGAGCTCAGATACACCTAGCTCTGCCCCCACCAGATGGTCCTTTCCTACCCACCCTGGTAGCAGAAGACAAAGGGCATATAATCTTAGGAGTTCTAGGGCACCACACATTGCCAGTCCCTCTCCATACTACCGCAGCTGATGCTCTCTGGAAAGCACCACCTCCTGGCAGGAGGCCAACCAGCACAAAAGTAGAGCATTAAACCACCAAAGCTAAGAACCCTCACGGAGTCCATTGCATGCCTCCCCCACTCCCCACCCCCTCCACTGGAACAGGTGCTGGTATCCATGGCCGAGAGACCCATAGACGGTTCACATCACAGGACTCTGTGCAGACAACCCCCAGTACCAGCTCAGAGTCAGGAGACTTGCTGGATGGCTAGATCCAGAAGAGAGACAACAATCACTGCAGTTTGGCTCACAGGAAGTCACATCCATAGGGAAAGGGGAAGAGTACTACATGAAGGGGACACCCCATGGGACAAAAGAATCTGAACAACAACATTTAGCCCTAGACCTTCCCTCTGACAGAGCCTACCCAAATGAGAGGGAGTCAGAAAACCCACCCTGGTAATATGATAAAACAAGGCTCTTTGACATCCCCCAAAAAATCACACTAGTTCACCACCAATGGATTCAAACGAAGAAGAAATCCCTGATTTACCTGAAAAAGAATTCAGGAGGTTAGTTATTAAGTTAATCCGGGAGGCACCAGAGAAAGGAGAAGCCCAATGTGAGGAAATCCGAAAAATGATACAAGAAGTGAAGGGAGAAGTATTCAATGAAATAAAGAAAAAACAATAAAAAATTCAGGAAACATTGGACACACTCATAGAAATGCAAAATTCTCTGGAAAGTCTCGGCAATAGAATTGAACAAGTAGAAGAAAGAAATTGAGAGAACTTGAAGACAAGGTCTTTGAATTAACCCAGTTCAACAAAGACAAACAAAAAAGAGTAAGAAAATATGAACAAAGCCTCCAGGAAGTCTGGGATTGTGTTAAACGACCAAATCTAAGAATAATTGGTGTTCCTGAGGAAGAAGAAAACTCTACAATATTGGAAAATATATTTCAGGGAATAAGCAAGAAAAATTTCCCTGACCTTGCTGGAGACTTAGACATCCAAATACAAGAAGCACAAAGAACACCTGAGAAATTCATTGCAAAAAGATCATCACCTAGGCACACTGTGATCAGGTTTTCCAAAGTTAAGACATAAGAAAGAGAGCTGTGAGACAGAAGCAACAGGTAACCTATAAAGGGAAAGCTATCAGATTAACAGCAGATTTCTCAGCAGAAACCATACAAGCTAGAAGGGACTGGGGCCCTGTCTTCAGCCTCCTCAAACAAAACAGTTGTCAGCCAAGGAATTTTGTGTCCAGCAAAACTAAGCGTCATATACGATGGAAAGATACAGTCTTTTTCAGACAACAAATGCTAAGAGAATTTGCCACTACCAAGCCACCACTACAAGAACTGCTAAAAGGAGGTCTAAATATTGAAACAAATCCTGGAAACACATCAAAACAGAACCTCTTTAAAGCTTAAATCACATAGGACCTATAAAACAAAAATACAACTTAAAAAGCAAAAACAAAAACCAAAAAGCCAAAGTACACAGGCAACAAAGAGCGCAATGAATGCAACGGTACATCACATTTCAATACTAACATTGAATATAAATGGCTTAAATGCTCCACTTAAAAGATACAGAACTGTAGAATGTATAAGAACTCACCAACCAACTATCGGTCACCTTCAAGAGACTCACCTAACATATAAGAGCTCACATAAACTTAAAGGGGCGAAAAAGTCATTTCATGCAAATGGACACCAAAAGTGAGTGGGGTAGCTATTCTTACATCAGACAAAACAAACTTTAAAGCAACAGCAGTTAAAAGAGACACAGAGGGATATTATATAATGGTAGAAGGCCTTGTCTTACAGGAAAATATCATAATTCTAAACATACATGCACCTAACTGTGGAGCTCCCTAATTTATGAAACAATTACTAACAGACTCAAGAAATGAGATAGACAGCAACACAATAATAGTGGGGGACTTCAGTACTCCACTGAGAGCACTAGATAGGTCATCAAGACAGAAAATCAACAAAGAAACAATAGATTTAAACTATGCTGTGGAACAAATGGACTCAACAGATATATACAGAACATTTCATCCAACAACTGCAGAATACACATTCTATTAAACAGTGCAAGGAACTTTCTCCAAAATAGATCATATGATAGGACATGAAACGAGTCTCAATAAATTTAAGGAAACTGAAATTATATCAAGTACTCTCTCAGACCACAGTGAAATAAAACTGGAAATTAACTCCAAAAGGAACCTTCCAAACCATGCAAATGCATGGAAATTAAGTAACCTGCTCCTTAAAAGAGCATGGGGTCAAAAACGAAATCAAGATGAAAATTTAAAAATTTCTTTGAACTAAACAACAACAATGACACAACCTACCAAAACCTCTGGGATACAACAAAGGTGGTGCTAAGAGGAAAGTTCATAGACCTAACCTCTAACATCTAAAAGGCTGAAAGAGCACAAACTGACATTCTAAGGTCACATCTCAAAGAACTAGAGAAACAAGAACAAACAAAACCCAACCCCAGCAGAAGTAAGGAAGTACCCAAGATCAGAGCAGAACTAAATGAAATTGAAACAAACAAACAAAAATAACAAAAGATAAATGAAACAAAAAGCTAATTCTTTGAAGAGGTAAATAAAATTGGTAGGTCATTACCAAGATTAACCAAAAAGAGAGAAAATCCAAATAACCTCACTAAGAAATGAAATAGGAGGTATTACAACTGACACCACTGAAATACAAGAGATCATTGAAGGCTACTATGAACACCTTTATGCATATAAACTAGAAAAGCAAGAGGAGATGGATAAATTCCTGGAAAAATGCAACATTCATAGTTTAAGGAATAATTGGATAACCTGAACAGACCAATAACAAATAGTGAGATTGAAATGGTAATTTAAAAATTACCAACAAAAAAATGTCCAGTACCAGATTCACAGCAGAATCTTACTGGATATTCAAAGAAGAATTGATACCAATACTTTTAACAGTATTCCACATGATAGAGAAAGAAGGCACTCTCCCTAATTCATTCTATGAAGCCAGCATCACCCTAATACTAAAACCAGGAAAGGACATAACCAAAAGAAAAAAACTACAGACAGATATCATTGATGAACATAGATGCTAAAATTCTTAACAAAATACTAGTTAATCAAATCCAACAACATATCAAAAAGATAATCCACCATGATCAACAGAGTTTCATACCAGGGATGCAGGGATGGTTTTACATATGCAAGTCAATAAATGTGATACACCACATAAAACAATTAAAAACAAAAATCACATGATCATCTCAATAGATGCAGAAAAAAACACTCGACAAATCCAGCATCGCTTTATGATTGAAACTTGCAGAAAAATCAGCATACAAGAGACATACCTCAATGTAATAAAAGTCACCCATGAGAAACACACAGCCAACATAACACTGAATGGGGAAAAGTTGAAAGCATTCCTCTGTTAACAGGAACAAGACAAGGATGCTCACCCTCACAACTCCTCTTCAACATAGTACTGGAAGTCCTAGCCAGAGCAATCAGGCAAGAGAAAGAAAGGGCATCCAAATGGGTAAAGAGGAAGTCAAACTGTCACTGTTTGCTGATGATATGATCATTTACCTTGAAAACCCTAAAGACTCCCTCAGAAAGCTCCTGGAACTGATAAAATAATTCAGCAAAGTTTCCAGATACAAGATTAATGTACACAATTCAGTAGCTCTTCTATACACCAACAGCAACCAAGCGTAGAATCAAATCAAGAACTAAACCCCTTTTACAATAGCTGCAAAAAATAAAAATAAATAAAATACTTAGGAATATCCATAACCAAGGAGCTGAAAGATGTCTACAAGGAAAACTGCAAAACACTGCTGAAAGAAATTATAGATGACACAAACAAATGGGAACACATCCCATGCTCACAGATGGGTAGAATCAATATTGTGAAAATGGCCATACTGCCAAAAGCAATCTACAAATTCAGTGCAATCCCCATCAAAATACCACCATCATTCTTCACAGAATTAGAAAGAACAATTCTAAAATTCACGTGGAACCACAAAAGAGCCCGCATAGCCAAAGCAAAGCTAAGCAAAAATAACAAATCTGGAGGCATCCCACTACCTGATTTCGAACTATACTATGAGACCATAGTCAACAAAACAGTGTGATATTGGTACAGAAATAGGCACATAGACCAAAGGAACAGAATAGAGAACCCAGAAATAAACCCAGATACTTATAGTCAACTGACCTTCAACAAAGCAAACAAAAACACAAAGCAGGGAATGGACACCCTTGTCAACAAATGGTGCTGGGATAATTGGCTAGCCACATGTAGGAGAATGAAACTGGATTCTCATCTCTCACCTTATATAAAAATCAGCTCAAGATGGATTAAAGACTTAAACATAAGACCTGAAACTATAAAAATTCTACAAGATAACATTGGGAAAACCCTTCTAAGTATTGGCTTAGGCAAGGATTTCATGACCAAGAACGCAAAAGTAAATGCAATAAAAACAAAGATAAATAGCTGGGATCTTATTAAACTAAAAAGCTTTTGCACAGCAAAAGGAACAGTCAGCACAGTAAACAGACAACCCCCAGAGTGGGAGAAAATCTTCACAAATCTATACATCTGACAAAGGACTAATATCCAGAATCTATAATATACTCAAACAAATCAGTAAGAAAAAAACAATTATATCAAAATGTGGGCTAAGAAGACGAATAGACAGTTCTCAGAGGAAGATATTCAAATGGCCAACAAGTCATGTGAAAAAATGCTTAACATCACTAATGATCAGGAAAATGCAAATTAAAACCACTATGCAGTACCACCTTACTCCTGCAAGAATGGCCATAATCAGAAAATCAAAAGACAGTGGAGGTTGGCATGGATGTGGTGATCAGGGAACACTTCTATACTGCTGGTGGCAATGTAAACTAGTACAAGCCACTATGGAAAACAGTGTGGAGGTTCCTTAAATAACTAAAAGTAGAACTACCATTCGATCCAGCAATCTCACTACTGGGTATCTACCCACAGGAAAAGAAGTCATTATACGAAAAAGATACTTGCACACTCGTGTTTACAGCAGCACAATTCACAATTGCAAAATTGTGTAACCAACCCAAATGCCCATTAATCTATGTGAGGATAAAGAAGTGATACACACACACACATACACACACACACACAAAACGGAATACTACTCAGCCATAAAAAGGAATGAATAATTAACAGCATTTGCAGTGACCGGGCTGAGACTGGGGACTTTTATTCTAAGTGAAGTAACTCAGGACTGAAAAAACAAATATCATATGTTCCTACTGATATGTGGGAGCTAAGCTATAAGGACACAAAGGCATAACAATGATACAATGGACTTTTGGGACTTGCGGGAAAGAGTGGGAGCAGGGTGAGGAATAAAAGAATAAATTTGGTGCAGTGTATACTGCTTGGGTGATGGGTGCACCAAAATCTCGCAAATCAGCACTGAAGAACTTATGTAACCAAATACCACTTGCACCCCAATAATTTAGGGAAAAAAATAAAAATAAAAAAGAATTGAAGAAAGACAATGAGAATATAGTAGACATTCAGATGGAAATGAGGAATTAGTGAACAAAGATCGTGTTAAATTTTGGGAGAATGAGAAGGCCAGGGGATCATATTGACAGCTAATTCTGAGTAGAGTGAACTTTGGCTTAGAGCATTCACAAAAGAAGGTACCAGTTGATGAAGGGACTCCTCTTCCAAGCGCAATTCTCCAGAATCAGTAGTAACGGACAACGGAAGTAAGAAGAGGAATATTAGTCAAGGGTTTTGACTGAAGAGCTGCTTGCAAAACGATGTGTAGTTTGGTCTGCCTTTCATGTTATCACTCCTCTTCTCACTGCCTTGCTCCTCCTCTAAGTAATGACATTTGCCCTCAAGTAAACCTGGATAAATACTCTCCAAAGATATCAGTCAGTCAGCTCTAGCAGGGGCTGGAGTTCTCAGTGGGAAGCTAGTGAAAGTAGAAACAACCACCTTGTTTAATCTACTCTGCCCTGCCAGCCAGAGAATTAGTCTGCCCACATGAATAGAACTGGGCATTAGTTCACTCTTTCAATAATAGTGAATGCAGACAATGAAGGAGATTATTATCATCTGAATTAACCAACTAGTCTTTCAAAACTCTATAAACAGAAAACCAATAATCATCAAGAAATTTAGAAAACTAACAGATGAGAGGGACCAAGATAAAGAAAACATTTGATTCTATAAAAGGCAAAAGACATGCATTCATAAAATAGGAGTAGTCATGTAGGTTAAAAGAAAAATCAGAGGCAAGGAACAGCTCAGAACAATTAAAAAATACATTATCAAAAATTCTTAAATTTCATATAAAAGTTGGAGAAACATTTGACAAAATCTTTCAGAACATAGAGAAAACAGGAAATGAAGTAGAATATATTATAGGAAACTTAAAAGACATTAACACCAATCTACAAGAACCAACAACCCTCTAATGGGGAGCTCTGGAAAGAACAGAGAAGTTGGGGAAGGATAGAAAGTACCAAAGAAATTAAAAAGTATATTCCAGTGTTGAAGAAAGATAAAACTTCTCAGATTGAAGGGGCCCATTGGGTTATGGGCATGATGGATGAAGTGACATAAAATCCTAGGCAACTTCTCATAAGACGTCACTATACCAAGAATTTAGAGATGATCAAAAAGCATCTAAAAAAAAAAGAGAGACAAAACCAAACATAGTAAAAAATCTACAAAGAAATAATGAAACATTTGGCATGAGTCTTCCAGATAGTGACATAGAATTGTAGAAGACAATGGAACAATATCTTAACGTTTTGAGGACAATGATTTTGGATTTAGAAGTCAATTCGCAGCCTAGCACCAGGCCTGCCTACCTGCAGAGCCTGGCACTGGTCCTGCCTTCCCTGATCTTGCCAGCTATCCCACCCAGAATCTCTGACTGGGCTGACTATTGAAAGACTTTCTCTGCTGAAGCCAGTTTTTTAAATATTGGAAGTGGTGCTTGTTTTTTCAAATGTGCAGACACAAATGTAAGCCTGCAAGTATCACAAAGAATCAGTGAAACATGACACCACCAAAGAAATGAAAATATTTTCAGTAACTGACCCTAGAGAAATGGAGATCTCTGAAGAGCCTAATGAAAAATACAAAATAATCATCGTAATGATGTCAATACCAGCCAAAGTGACAAATAAGAATAAGAAAAATAATTTAAAGAAAAAATGCAAGGTCTTGGTCATAAATTTTTTTAAGATGAAAAATTATTTGTGATTATGCAACAGTGAAATGAAAAAAGAAGATATTGGACAGAAGAAATATAATACTAATGATTATAATGAGAATGAACCTTAGGATGATAACTATGTAGTAGTCTTAATATAGTCGTTGGGAATTGTGTTTGGTTGCTGGTGACAGTACTGACTGCAATGACTAAAACATGCAAATGTTTGTTTTTTTCATATTATGAGCAATGTTAAGATACTTGATTACTGGTATTGCATCAACAGTGCAAATTTCTTGTTCCCAAATGGCTTCTGCAGTTCTAGCTATCACACTGACATTCTAGGCTGAAACACTGAAGTAGGGGAATAGGCAGACAGAAGTACTTCCCTATTTAGTTCTCAGAAACACCACTCAACAACTTTTATCTAAATATCATTGGCCAACTCTAGCTACAAGAGATTCTTTCCTGTTAGGAAACAGGGGAGAATGAATTCAGTGGTAGCTAACTAGCAACCCCTGGAATATCTTAAAAGCATTTTAGTGCATTCAATAAATAGTATGACTATTACACTCAATGAGCTTTGATGGTGAAGAATGCATATATTCATTTTATAAAGGAGAAATAGAAAGATTATGAGCAATTTAAGGGAGAACAACATTCTGTAGGTAAAATAAAAGCTTTAGTTAAATTACCTTTTGATTTCTACGATGTATTTGACTCTTCTCAGTTTTGTTTGCTTGTTTGTTCACAGAGTCAGAAAGGGGTATCTGCTTTTGCCAGATAGGTTAGGCAATGAAAGACAAAATATAAAGATAGCTGTGGTCACTTTAGACAAATGGGTTACTCAAGAGAAGGAATTAGAGAAAAGGAAGATCAAACATGTCTCAGGTCATTTGGTCCCCTTTCAAACTGTACAGTGCTTCTGCTTTCTGGAGCTTTGAACTATATCATGTGGATGCGTGCTGGGCATTAAAGGATTTTCCTGCCTCCCTAATATTATTTCTCGTTCTGATATAGTTCATCCATTGAAAATTGGGGACTTATTTTCTATTTCAGGAACAAATGTACCTTTCCCAATTTAATCCCATTATTTTTCATTATATCATTCAAATTGCCTCTATAATTTCCATCTCGTTAGAATTTTTAAATTTCTGTAGACAGTTTGCACAGCAGCTTCTTAGTCATTAGTCAGATGCACCTGTTATCTCTTCTTTGATCTTTTTACTAAAGTAAATTCTTGCAGTCACTCAATCCCAATGGTTTTATAGATCCTTTTCTTTTCTATTTCCTTTCAAATATCTACATTTTCTTGAAGATTCCTTCTCCCATTATAGTGGTCAGAATTTTTTTTTTAATATAGTACAGATTAGTGCTTATGTTCATGTGTCACCTGTGACATGTGGGATACTAAAGCTGATGTTTATGCTTTGAAGTGGGCAAAGGGATATTTGACTAGATAATCTTAAAATTAACTTTTAATCCTGTGATTTTATAATTTGCTTCAAAGATGACAAATTAGTTTTCATTTATAACTTGTGCAGCAAAGCAGTGATCTATCAAAAGAATTGAAAATGTCAAATGCCAAACTTTTCCAGCATACTCTTCCAATCTTTATAAGTGTAAAAATATGTTTTTTGAATGGTGTGCATAGTGTTTATGGATTATGTTGTATTTTTCTTCCATCAGTGGCTACTATTTTGTATAGAAATTCCCATGTAATCTACTATTCGCCTTCTTGTCATTTAAGAGTTAGGTATGCATCTATTGCATTACTATATCACAGCTTGTCTAACTATTTGAATATGCAACTTTTAAAAGCCATTTTCCCAGAGTTATAAAATGACAACAATATATGGCAGGTGACTGATTCATTAAAATGAGAAATAAACTTGATTTTAGTACTAAGTTTACCACTAATAATTCATAGAATGCCTGTAAAATACAGAAATGTCATTTTATAGTCTTAAATTATTTTTTTATTTTAGAAAAACACATATGAATTGCATGATTCACTGTCTTGCAATGCTGTGTTTCTATAGTTTATCCATTGTTGCCTTTTAAATTTAATATTTTAATGTTTCTGTAAAGTACAATGTTTTTACTGTATATCCCTTTGTGTAAAAACTAAGTTTACACATAATTTTTCTTTCTGTCCAGCCTCAAGGGAGCATTTAAAACACATAGAAATTCTGCTCTTAGATACACCACTGCAGTTTCCAGTGGCAAATAGCATGCTTCTAGTTCTTACAATGATGATTCCTAAATAAAAGTGTTTGCAACTTGTCTTTTGTGATTACACAATGTTACTGGGCAAAAAAAAAAAAATAGGTCTCTTTCCAAAATTAAAGTTGCCCTTGGCATGTGTAATTTTGTAAAATATGCCCTTTCCATTGATAGGCACCAATAAATTTCTGAAAGCATAGAGCAAAGGAATAATGTAACTGTGTGTGGGAGAAGCAAATCGTTTGGAAAAGTTGAATACTATAGATCAAAAGTTTGGACTCCTTTACCCAGGAAGTGTGTTATGCTTACTAACAAGATAGGGAAGTGTGCTCTGGGCCCAACATGAGCTTAATATGTGTATATCTATATGTAAGGTCAAGTTTAGTGTATAACAACAGAGACTGGGCCTGGAAAGAATTGCTAAGTAGCAGGAAAAAATGGAAAGGTAATGTGGCAGACATAACAATAACATTTAATTTTAGTATTTTGTTTGAGCAGGCAACAGCAGAGGAGGTTCTGGAATCAAATTCATTTTTTTAAAATAATGATATTGCTATTACCAAATATAAAATGTCAACATTAGGCAGAAATTGTGCCATATGCCTGATAGAGAATCATTTTGATCTTCTCAATGACCTATTGAAGTAAGTGTTGTCATCAGGCTCATGGTCATGACAAAACTGAGGCACAGAGAGATTAAGTTACTTGTTTAGGTTCACTCAACTACTATGTGGTAGAATATTCTGACTCTTTTTTTTTTTTTTTTTT
>NW_012119432.1:1090711-1097123 GCF_000951035.1 Colobus angolensis palliatus | reverse complement strand
AGGGGTCAGGGACCCACTTGAGCAGGCAGTCTGTCCCTTCTCAGATCTCAACCTCCGTGTTGGGAGATCCACTGCTCTCTTCAAAGTTGTCAGACAGCTGACTCATTTTTAATTCTAGTTGTCTTGGTCTCTGATTTCCCAAATTTGTGCTTTTCAGTGGGGCACGTAAAAAGCAAGTATGAGCTTATTTTGTACTTGAGAAAATAACAAATTCATTGATTGAAAGGAAATAAAACATTCCCTTTAAATGTCCTAGGAGGCTGAGACTAGTTTGTAGCCAACTAGCAGTCCCTGGCTGTAGAGGAGCATGTCAGGACCTATATCACAGATTTTTTTTTTCTAATACAGTAAAGTGCTGGGGTCATCTCAGGAATCAGGTTTGCTAGATCTTGAGTGTACACCATGACACCATGTACTGGGTGAACTTTCTGAAGTTCCATTTTCACTTATGTGATTAGAATTAACATGAACTTGATCACAGTTAAGATAAATGTAAAATGATGATAATAATAATGAAGATGCTACCAACAAGTAATGCTTTACAATACTTTTCTATTTGTAAAGCCCTCTCTCATATATAATGTTGTTTGATTTTCTCTATAACTCTTGGAAGTAGGTATTTGTATCCAACCACAATCTGCATTTTACAGATGAGATCAATGGGGCTCAGAGATGGTCAAATACAAATTTTGATTTGATATTTTAAAAACAACTGCAATACCAACAATCTAATTTACAAGAAGACTGGGTGTGACTCAAGGCTTATTCAGTGAAGACAACTATCAAGAATGTTTTAAAATTCAAATGAACACTTTTGAGTGCTCCAGCTAGGCCAAGATAATTATAACCTTTCAACACAGGCCAAAGTTAACAGTTGTGCTTAATATTTTTTTTCCTATACTTAAACTGTGATAATCGAACATGTATTAAGCTGATAAGCCAGATGTAGTCCCCTTAAAACTGAACCAGCTAAAGGGAAACTGAAGGTTCAAAATTGTGAAAAGTAAACATAGAATAAAATAAGAAGTCAAAGAAAAGAGTAGTGCAGTTGGTAGAAAACTTCTCTAATTGCCTGGGTATGTGCTTGTATCAGGCTTAAGAAAGATGCAGGGTAACGCATACTGAGAAAAAAAGAATAAGACATACATACCCTAAATGTCAATGCTTCTTAATTTTCTGATGGTTTTTGTCTTGTCTCCAAGTTTCTACCCAGTTACCCTTGAAAATCAAATTTAAATCCTAGGTGTCCATCAACAGAGGAATAGATTTTAAAAAGTGATGTATGTACACAACAGAATAATATTCAGCCTTAAAGAAGGAAATCTTGACATTTGAGACAACATAGATAAACCTGGAGGACATTACGCTAAGTGAAATAAGCCAGACACAGATCTCATTGATATGTAGAATCTAAACATTTGATATCATAGAAGCAAATAGTAGGATGATGGTTACTAGCCACTGGGGAAGTGGGGTACATGCGTTGGGGAAGAGACTAGGGAAGTGTTAGTCCAAGTGTACAAGTTTCAGTTAGATAAGAGGAATAAATTCAAGAGATCTGTTGTAAAACATGGTTACTATAGACAATAATAATGTACTTTACTATTGACAACTTCTAAAAGTGTAGATTTTAAGTGTTCTTACCACAATATAAACATAAGAATATGAGGTAATACATAAGTTTGTTAACTCAATTTAGCCATTCTACATTGTATACATAGAAGAAAACATCACAATGTACCCCATAAATGTATACAACTATGATTTATCATTTAAAAATATATTTAAAAGCTATTTTAAACAATAAATATTGAAAATCTGTGGGAAAAAAGACATAAATACTACAGTGAAGAACCATGTAAGACTGAATGGTACACTGTAAGAACATTAGTACATAACAGCAGGGTCCAGGGAGGAGCCACTTCATGTAATTGAAAGAAAGTCAGAGATATAAGCCTTACTTCTGCCATGTCATCATTCATGAACAAAGAGAACGGAATCTACCAAGATCCTTTGACTACCATAGCAAAGCATTCCCTAGATCTCTTCCTTTGTCTGCTTCTTCACTGTTTCAGTGACTTTCTATTCACCCACGCTCTAAATGTCAGTGCCCCTTAATGTTCTGATCTTGCTTGTCTTATATCTAACCCTCTACCCATTTACCCTGGAAAATCAAATTTAAAGCCAAGGATTACATTATAAATATTTTCCAAATCTCTATTCCTAATCTCCAAGTCTATATTTTTCACTGTCTGTGTATTTTTTGTCTCAAAATGTTGAAAACAGGACTTAAAGTTCCAGGCTAAAATATTCAGAGTCATCTTTTATTCATTTCTGCCTTGCCACCTAGCCATTTAATTCTGTTGCTTCTACTTCCAAAGTATCTTTTCTATCCATCTTCTCACCATTTCCACCAGTAATGTTCTACTGTAGGCCATTGCTATTATTTTTTTTATAACTATTACAATGCCCTCGCTTACCTGTCTGAATTCTGAATTCAGGCTCTCCAATGATCTTGTACACTGATACTCACTTCATAGGCTTAAAGCTATGTCCCTGGAACTGTGTTTTAAATACTGACAATTTTGAGGAATGTTAATAAAAGAAATTCTTTAATGGGAATTGTGATGAAATGTTATTAGGAAATGCTGGGTTAAACAAACTAAGATATGTCTCTTTATTACAGGACTTTTCAGAGCCTACAGCATGTTAATTTACTTTATGAAAATTCCATACGAAACTTACATGTGGGAAAATAATTTTATTTGCCTTTTTTGTTATATTTCAGGAATGGGTACACAATGTCCATCAAACAGAAGTTGCTTAGTAAATATAGTTTGAATGGAAAAAAAAATGATAAATTGTAAACAGCATTTTCACTTTTGCCTAAATGTAACAGTTTATCAAGTTACATTTCAAGGGAGTAATGTTTATCAATATTTTTCTGTGAAACGTTGGTCCAAAGTTCGGTTTCTCAACCTCAGCACATACTGTTTTGGGCTAGAAAATTCTTTATGGGAAGGAACCTACCCTGTACATTGTAGAATATTTAGCAGTCATGTTGACCTCCACCTACTAGATGGCAGTAGCACCAACACTCCCATTTGTGACAGCCAGAAATATCTTCAGACATTTCCAAATGTCCCTGAGGTGTGGGTGAGGGGACAAGGAGGGCAATATCATCCCTACTTAAGAACCAGTGGTTTAAAGTATAGTCTGGGCTTATTACTCTTTAGCTAAAAATTTTTCACAACCTTTTTATTGTCTATGGAATTATGCCCAAGTTTCATAGAATAATATTCAAGCTTCCATTTTGTCCCCAATCCTACAGGCACTTGTTCACACAAAAACATCCACACACACACATATACATATATATATACACACACATATACTTCGTCTACTGTAGGAATTTATCACACATATCTTCATTTCCTCCTTCTCTATCCCATACCTCCAGATTGTCAAGTGTTCATTTGAATATTTTTTTCTTTAATAATATGTATTACTCAAAGTTTCCTTTGTTATCCCTCCATAGTCCTGATTTCATCTGAGTATAAACATTTGGAGGAACACTGCACAATGTACCCCGGATCTTATATTCCATTAGGGGATCTCTGCCAATTTTCATATATGACCCAGAAATGTAATTCGTTAATCAATATATGAACATTTATTGAATATCTACTATGTGCTAAGCACTGTGCAGTCTGCTGGGATTGCAACAAGTACTGAAATACATTCCCTACTTTCAAGGAATTTGCATACTAGTGATTTATGAACTGAGATAAGTGCTATAACAGAGGCAAACACCAAAAGGCAAAGAGGTGAAGGAGAAGAACAATTAAATTTGTGTGAGAAGCTCTTGGCGGATAGTGTAGTGTGTGGGAGATTGGTCAGAAGTTGTGGGAAAAAGTATAAGGAAAGGACACAAACCTTCTAAAAGGTCAGAAGATTCTGTAGAGCCCCAGAGGAGAATAGCAGAAGGCAGCTGTTCTATAACCCTGAGGCAGAGGGCAAGCAGTAGGTACAAGGGAATGTGGGGGAATTTATCTGAAACTAGCTTGTTTACTTATGTTGACCAGGAACTGACCTTTGATCATCTGCGCACCTGAAAGGGGAACAATAAATGTTAATTACCTACAGGTTGTGTTGGCTCCAGGTTTTCAGCATTGTGCCTGCACTGAATAAAAACAAAGCAGCTCCAGCTTCTCGGGGCTGCTCTCAGACCACTAGATCCAGGCAGTCGTCTACCTGCTCTTACACTGCATACCTGTCTCTGAGTACTGATTTCATCCGTCGGCCAGGGTCTGCAGCACAGACCTGGCAATAGAGGTAGCAAGTATGAGTCATGAAAATGAGTAAGTGCCGATCTGAGGCCCTCAAAGAGTGATCACTCATATTAGGCCTAGTGAAGAGCAAATCCACCAGTATGAAGGCAGAATTGTGTTTTAGAGAGTTGCTGTTGTTGAATGTTTTACTACGTTTGGTCCCTGCAGTATTTCCCTCCTATATAGTAAGAAAGAAAATTTCACCAAGGATTTTCACCCAGGCATGTCTTTTTTTTTCGAGACGGAGTCTTGCTCAGTCGCCCAGGCTGGAGTGCAGTGGCACGATCTCGGCTCACTGCAAGCTCCGCCTCCCGGGTTCACACCATTCTCCTGCCTCAGCCTCCCAAGTAGCTGGGACTACAGGCGTCCGCCACTACGCCCGGCTATTTTTTTTGTATTTTTAGTAGACACAGGGTTTCACCGTCTTAGCCAGGATAGTCTCGATCTCCTGACCTTGTGATCCGCCTGTCTCGGCCTCCCAAAGTGCTGGGATTACAGGCGTGAGCCACCGTGCCCGGCCACCCAGGCATGTCTTTTCACTCATCCATAATTCTTGCCTTTATGCTTAATAACATTGGACAGAACATTCAGATACATTGCAAGAACATGGTTCAAGGGGATCCTATGGGAACAGTGGAAGGGGAGTAGGAGTGCATGTAGCAATAATCAGGACAGAATCTAGTCATTGTTTCCCCCCCCAGAAAAAATGTGTTCTGGCCACCACACAAAGCAACTTTCACCTCCTGTTCTCCTAGATGAGATTTTCAGCTCAGGCAAAACAAATCAACTCAAGATATTTGAACCAAAGAAAGTGTTAAATATATCAGGGTAGGTTTAAAGGTTAAACACACACACACACACCAACAACAACAACAAGGATTTTTTTTTTACCCCTACATTGAAGCAAAGTCTATTAGCAGATATTTCCACATTGGAAGAAATTTTCAAATCCTTTTTAAATATCATGTCAGTGATAACTGCAAATGCATATTTTACCTGAATAAATTATTCAATGAAATAATGGAAGCTATATGGCCAAAGCAAATGAAACATAGAATTTATCAAGCAGTCCTTACTGTATTTTCTGTATTTTCATTATGTTTTCTCCAAAATGTTTAAAATTAAATTAGATTTGTACTTGCCAGAATTTTGCTTAGCTTAATTATGTGCAGAAAGGAATTTGACAAATCTATTTAAGACAAGTCTTGGTCTAAAGGAAATGAAGTTCTGGATTCAGAGATAAATGGGATTTTGGTATCTGCTGCTTTTATTTTTTTTTTATCAGAGATCGTCTCCAGTATCTGCTACAGAGAGCTATATATTGGCTGTGGATGCCACAGGGATTTCATCTTATGAGAAGATTCTGAGATATTGATAGTAGCTCCCAGGAATTCTGTGAAGATAAGGAAAGAAGGTCAAGTTTGATTAGTGATGTCTGTCCTGGGTGCAGCCTTGGGAGCAGTGGTATGTAAGCCAGATAACCATGACAGACAGCTTTGTTTTCTCAATCTAGGGACTAGACTCTAAGCCCCTTTAGCGCCTTTGTCCATTTTCCAACATGATGATTAAAATTATCAACCTATTTGTCTTGATTTATTATTTCAAATTATAGAAAAAATAACTGAAAAAATCTGTTTTAAAACACAAAGATAGTCTATAGTCCCATAACTCTATCTTCTAAATGTATACATTTCTTTTTAGTATTAGTCTGCATTTCAATATTTTTACAGTTGTATATGTATCATTTTCTATGCTGCATTTTAATATAAATTTATATCATAAATGTTTCCATTTTTACCAAATAGTCTTTCAAACTAATGTTTAAGTGATTAATTTTCCACTTTCTGTTTGATTGTTTTGTCAATAGCTAGGCCTACCTAAAGAAATTTTAGGACAGTTTTACTTAGAATCTCAACTAAGCACATATCAACTTTTCCTTCAGTGTTTATAACTTCAGTTTGTTTCTGAAAATAAATGATGTTTTAATAAAGTATTTAAAGAGAAAAATATTTTACGTAGTCTTAATTCTGAATACACACACACACTATATAGATATATATATATATATCTATATATATATA
>NW_012119432.1:983260-1090456 GCF_000951035.1 Colobus angolensis palliatus | reverse complement strand
TGCTGGGATTATAGGCGGGAGCCACCACGTCCTGCAATAATATATTTCTAAGAATGATTTGGGCAAATAGCTAATGGCATTTTCATTTTCAGAATTTATTAGCCTCTCTGAACAGAGAAAACATAATGTCAGCATTTACAGGTGTTCTGTTTGTCCTGAACTCTAATACCTCCTTCAGATAAACCTAAACAAATGTCATCCATGCAGAACTCTCAGCCTTAAGATGTATTTGGACAATTCCTTCTTCCAAACCAAGTCTGGCAGTGCTGAACTTCCATAATCCAGCATGAATTTTCTATTCCCACTGGCTCCTGCTGCTTCCCTATATGAATTATTCACTCTTGCCAAACAAGTCTACTGAATGTACTCTGAACACTCAATGTTTGCCCATCTTCACTGCTTCTGCTTCTGCTACTTTGCCTGCCTTGGAATCTTCCCTGTTCTGCTAGGCTTGTGAAAATCTCAACCTGTGCTTAAAACAGCAACGTCTCCAGGAAATTTTCCCTGACTAACCTAACCCTTAGAGATTGCTCTCTTCTCTTATTTGCCTCACTAGGAACTTAACTCGGTTACTGTTTAGTTTTATTATTATTATTTTTTACTAGGTCACATTCTTAAGGGCAAAAACTACAAATCCTTGCACTGATCTATGTTAAATTAGTGACTTGCTATCAGTGAACCTCAAACTCGCAATTGGTATAAATGATTATACTTCCTGCCATAGCCCAGTAAGGCATTTTTTTATCAACCATTATGCATGTGTCTGAAGCTTGGTAGACCATCATTCTTTTACTTTAGATGGATTGTAATACTTCCTATGCAGAAGTACGCTTGTCGCATCTGCATTAGCTGTTTTGTTAGCACTCTGGGAAATGTTAGTCTTTCACTACCCAGAAGCTGAACAGAGCAAACTCTGTTTTCTTCCTTGCCTTGTAACGAGTGATCTGTTTCCAGTAAAATGTCAGCATTCTCAGGCAGCTTAACATCTGTTATGATGGCAATGGGCTAATGTCACCCACAGCAACTATAACCATCAAATGGGTAGCAGCCGTGATTCTGCCAACTGCAGATAAAATTTACTGAAATTAATAGAACTTAAAGGTACTGCCAGCAATTTAGGGCTCAACAATTAGTTTTAGACCTATCTCCCCAGGGAAACTTCCCCTAACTCATAGGATTTTCTCTTTCTTCCCATGAGAAAGATGTAAATTTCTCATCTGTAAAATCTTCCATATAGATTTCCATTTTTTACTTTTTTACACTGCCCCACACTCAGCTACAGCTTTTTGCTATCGGAATGGGTATTGGACGTGAATGTGAGGTTTGTGTGACTGCTGCTGAGGTTGACTGACTTGAGTAAGGAAGATGTAGGGGAGTGCTCATCTCTCTTTTTCTCAGAAAAGCATGGATTTGACTGCTGGAAACCATATCTATGAACACTTTGCTACGTAGCTCTCCTTCTCACTGTTTTACAGGTTTCACTGGAAGAACTAATTTGTTCCCAAGTCTTTCTACTTCTCTGCACCAACATTTTTGGTGGGACGTGGCAGGACATGAGATGGAGTACTTAAAACAATGACTTTTAAAAATGGAGGAAATAGCTAATTTATTCAGTGCCCCTTCTTTATCATATTTAAAAGCTGAATAATGTCTCATTGAAAAATATTTTATTATTCCATGTCCTTATTGACTATTTTCTCATCAAATCAGTATGGAAATTAACAATGGAGGTTTCACCGAAAAAAAGACAAGTTGTAAGACAAGAAGACAAGTTGTAGCTCCTGGCCGTAGGTTTTTTAAAATTTTAAATTTATTTTAGACGCAGGGGTACATGTGCATGTTTGTTACATGGTTACATTGCTTAATTGTGGGGATTGGGTTTCTATTGACTCACAAAATGAAGGGGTTGAAATAGATCTCACAGATTCTTTTCTATCATTATATATACCGTAATGGAGAATTTAAGTATAAGCAAGTTTTCATTGTGAGTTATACAATAATCAAGAAAGAAAGAAATCTGGGACTTTTCTGTACACTGTGCATTGGTATATCTGAAACATATTACTTTAGCATTTTTGCTTGGTGACCTTGCCATGGTGATATCTTGTTTAAGTTCTCAAGGCTATGATGTATTAGTATTTGTAAATCAATACATAACAAGAATGGTTTTAATTGGTTGAGTTGCATTCTGGGAAAAAGGTGAAAAAAATGACGGTATTCAGATAGAGCCAGATGCCCAAGAGATGTACAGCATCTGGCGTCTTTATTAGAAACCATAGGCCTTAAGTTAGATACATCCACATATGAAGTCTACAACTTATATGCTATTCCATAATTATCGAATCCTTTCATAATATCATGATTAATTGGAATGCAAATAGAAAAGTCATAAAAACTAACAACATTAAAAGTACTTTGCATAGCAATACCAATTATTTAAACTGAATGACAGAAATGAATATGTAAGAATTTAATTTTCATGCAGGTCCTGGGCTGATTTATATTTATTTCCAAATTCAGCATGTAGGAACTGGTTTGGGTTATTTAATTGGGAAAACAAAAAAGAAAACCTGGAAAGGAGATGAACAAAGTAGAGTTTGGGAAATGTTATGCTATAAATTATGTTTACAAATAAGCCTTTCAGCATGATTTTGTTACCGTTTATAATTATTTTTATGTCATATGGCTAGAAGTAAACTTTGGCTAACGTTTGCCTTTCATTAGACATTAATGGCATCAACTGACAGTGTGTTGGATGCCTCATGTATAAGTTTTATGTGCAGAAATTCAAAATTGTTTTGCTGTTTCTGTATGGTCAAAGAGAGTTAATACAGATTTTTTTTAATCAAAAATATTCACACATATAAAAGGGTCGTTTTTCATAGAAATCCAGTGACCTTTTTCTCAAGTAATATTCAGAATTTTTACATAATCTTTGCAATGATAGAGTCATTATGCCCTTAACCAGGGTTTTAAACCCAGTTTTTCCAAAGTTACAATGTCCGTACACCTTATTGTTTTTTTTGTTTGTTTAATGGTGAAACAGAACATGATAAAAACATGATGACAAGCTTTGTCATGTATTTATGAAGTAGTCCTAGTTTTGTCAGATGAGAGAAATGAGTGAGAAAAGGATTAAGCAGCTTACCTCGGGCCATGCAATTGTAGGTAGCAGAATCAGAACCCTACATCTGATTTGTCTGACTTCAATCATGGTGCTTTTTCTGCTACTATATGTGGCCATGTGTTCATGGAACTCATATTTTAAAACATTTTAATAGCTCGGTAAAATATTACACTGTCTATTATTTGATAAATTGATCAGTTTGAAATTTGTATTGACCCAGCTTCCTTTCATAAATCCTGAATGAAAGCCATATTCAGATCTAGACCTATCTAAACTGGCTGTCTGTACTAGTCAGATGAATAAACTGCCATTTTCACCTTCTTGAGGTTTTACTCTGTGACCTGACCTAAGTGATTCATTGTTCTTCTATCAGCTTGTCATGATTCAAGGTTAAATAACCTCAAATGATGACCTGGACAAATGTGTTCCGGCTTCATCTCTTTATTGGGTATCCATTCCAAAGATGCTGTTGAACTTCATAAAATCCTTGGAAACATTTTAAATTCTCAAAATATAAACCAAATATAAGATGTTCTTGTGATGGAAAATTACTACGTTTCCTAAAGCCATAGCAGAGTTCATATCCATATTAGTTCTTGAGTCATATTTCTGAATCGAGGCCTCCAAGTAGTTTAAGTCACTAAAATAATAGACAATACTTCCCTCAGGATTCTGCATGCAAAACATACAGGATTCATTGACTCATTCATCAAGCAATACAATTTTTTTTCAGGGCCTACTATGTAGGACTTTCTTGATCAACCATCATCTTTGTTATCTTGTTTCCATTGAATTAATTCAAGTCAAGATTGTTTCATTGTCCTATGTGTGTTATCTCTGTTTCATGACAAATCATCCTGGATGTAGTGCTCAGCCCTTTTCATGATTTCTTCAAAATGAGCAAAGAAAACACAAAGAGATGTGGCATTTTTCTGTGAACATCAGACTTCACCGAAGGTTGTATGAGGTGCAGATATTTTACCTTTCAAGTGTGGAGATAACTTAGAATATTGGTTATCCATGTTCTTAAGAAAAGTCCATGCACCATTGCTACAACTTGAGCTCTGCCTTCTCCTCTGGCCTTCCCAGTTGTATTTGTTGATCATGCGTTCTTCTCTTGATGTAATACAGAATAAGAATGCTTTCATCAGCCTCAACTGTCGTTGTTCCTGTCCCACCATTGCATATCCCTTTACTGGCCTTATACAGAAGGACCTTCATTTTAAAAGGTCCTGCCCCCTTAAAAGTAGCTGTAACCATTCTCCTTCTCCATTGTGCTTGCTCCCTTCCCTCAAGGGCTGTGCACTTCCAAATGCTAGAAATTTTATTCCGTTTTTTAAAGTCTCAGTACTTAGCATCATGCTTGGGATGTACCAGCACATAACCAATTTTTCTTCTTTCAATAAATAGACTATGTGCGCTTTGATGGTTTATAGACTTACTCTTTTTCACATTTATAGTAATAGAAAACTTTCATGTAGCTGTATTGATGTGTATATAGCAGTTACTATGTGTCTGGTGATGTTCTCAGTGTTCTACATGAATTAGCGCACTTAATTCTCAGGACAAACTAATGAAGTAGGTGCTTTTACCAGCTGCGTTTTACAGACAAGGAAACTAGCACAGAGAGTTGGGTAACTTGTGCTAGACTGCACAGTTAGTATGCACCAATTGGATTTGAACTTATGCCATTGAGTTCTGGAGTTCATGCTCTTAAGTACTAGATTATATTTGCTGTCTATGCCACAATCATGAAAATTATCACTGAAGTCTATTTATAATTTTATGAGCCTGGTATGCCCAGTATCTCCAATTCTTATAATAAGGAAATTAAGCACACTGCATCCGAGTATACATGTTTGGGTAAATGAAAGTTTTTTGCTTGTGTGTTGGTTGTTTTTGTTTTCTTTGCAAACAAAGAATAGTTTATATGAAAAGGACTATGAAAACCATGTATTGTAATCTCTTTCAATTCAGCTAATGTGAATGAACTGCCTTCTGTTTGACAAGAAAGTCCACTTGCATTATCTCATTGAATGTGTGCAACAAACACGTGCCTTACCTGCAATATTATTGTTAGTTTGGGGGCTCTTGTCCTAGAGTGTGTTAATAGTACTGTCACATGGAGGCAAGAGCATTTTATATCTCCCCTCTGGGGCATGATATTATCACTAAGCAGAAAGGTCAGTAGTTTTATCATGAATTAAGACAGAAGAAAAAAAGTAGAAAATCTGAGATTATGGCTCCATTTGGAATTGATGTTTCTTTCTTTCTAAAGTAAATGTATGTCAGTTCTTCACTCCATCATTTTTACAGAGGAGTTGCACAGTATGGTGGTTAAGAGTGTGGCTCCTGGACCTAGACTGTCTGGTGTGAATCTTAATGCAGCTTCACTGGCTGTGTGACCTTGGGCAT
This sequence comes from Colobus angolensis palliatus, assembly GCF_000951035.1. Lineage (NCBI taxonomy): Eukaryota > Metazoa > Chordata > Mammalia > Primates > Cercopithecidae > Colobus > Colobus angolensis. Next base: position 1,084,914 of record NW_012119432.1, on the reverse strand, counting down.
GTTATGTAGTCTCTCTATGCCACAGTTTTCTCAGCTGCAAAATGAGGATAGTAATAAGGCCAATCTCACACGACTGCTTTTGAGAATTAAGGAATTTAATATATGCAGAGGTTTTAGAATAAAGTCTGAAAGGAGCAAGTGCTTAAGTGTTAGTGGAATGAATTAAATATACCTTCTCTCGGAAATCTTTCTAGATAGTTCTAAATCTTCAATGGTTCCAGAATATATGTATTAAGTAATGATATTATGAACTCAGATTCTCTTTTCATAATTAAAAAAATGTTTTGATGTGTAGATTCAAGGACTAATAAATGTAGGCCTTGTTTTATCTTGAAAATGAAAGCAGATATTTTGGGATTAACAGTCAAGAACAGTTGGCACAAACACAGAACTTTTAAAATTTAAGTATGAATGTATTTTAAAAACACCAATTCCCCCCAAAATTTTATCTTTTCTTTGGAAGGTGGAAGGTTGAGGTTCTAATTTAAGTAAACATTCAAAAAGGGAAAAATTGGGGGAAAAAGTTTATTTCCCCAGCTGGGAAATGTCTGCAGATATAGTGAATACTTAGTCAGCAGATCTCTATTTTTATTCAAGCAACTTGCCAAGAAATACAGTGGCTGCAGTTTTCTCTCCTCTCTAACGTAAACTGCAGCTCAGCTAGGAATACTGAAAATGGATGCCCATCCTTTAATGTGCCTGAGTGGGCGACCGGTAGCACGTAGGTCAGCAAATTCTCCTCCTGCTCTCTACTGTGGGAATTGGCCCAGTTAACAAAGGCAAACTAGGTTAGGTCTGGGTTGACAATCTACTGTTACTATTTGAGTGTGCTTCATGAACCACAAATCTGAGCTGTCTTGCAAAAACCAGTATGCAATATTCTGGTTTCCTATTTGTCTTGGAAAGCAGTCATGTCCATTTTTTTTTCCTGTGGGATCCAAGAGTTTAAAGCCTTACAATGTGATGAGGAGCACTTCATAGTTTACATGATGATTTGATGTACACAGTCTGTTACCTACCTTCATACTTTTCTCACATTGTCTGACCACCAGGAACAGCTTTGGCTTTCCCTCTATATTTTTTATTTCCAAATCCTAGCAGTCCTTGAGGCCCTGAAGCTAATGTTAGCCCATCCATCAAGCCACTATGGATAGCTCCGCTGGGAAGTAATCATTTCTTTCCCTGAACTTCTGAAGTGTTTCATCTGCACCTGCTTTAGCACATGGTCACTTTCTACCATGCATTCTACCAGTTTATATTATGTGTTTGTTTTATCTCCTCTATTAGATTATAATCTTCTGGAGGGCATGTCCACATCATCTTGATATTATACACTGTGCATTGAATGACGCCCATCATGTAGTAGGTATATAATGGATATTGACCAATGAACGTATAAACAACAAATCATTTAATCCTGACAACAACCTAGGAATAGATGTTATTCCAGTTATAAATGAATGAGAACAATAATAACTATGGTTAACATTAATTGTTAAGAATGTGCTAAGCCCTGGTCTATATGTTTTGTGCGTGTCATCCCATCTAATCCTCATAACAATTTTATGAACTGGATACTATTAATATCATTGTATATCATTCATATACAAATGAAGTGATAGAGGCACATAGCAGTCACGTAAGTTGGAGAAAGAACAATGTATAGAGCCAGCATTTGAACTTTGGGCAGCTGGTTCTAGATCCTTTCTTTTGATTATAAGCATGCTATAATATTATATGCATGCTTTCATAGCACATCAGTATAAAAATTTTGATTTAAACTCAGGACTTCTGATTGCAAGTCCAGTACATTTGCTACTGTAAAGGCCTAGTACCATGATCATTGTAGATAGTTCAACTATAACGCTACTAAACCCTCCTCTCCAGTTTCTACTACCTACAACTGGATCTCCTGCTTTTATAGGTCAGTCCTTTCCTGGTCCACTATTAACCTTTCTAAACCAAGTCATGTCATAATCTAGAATATAAAAGTATAGGATGCCATTGAATTATAAAGTTAATATTTGGGGACTAAAATAAAATGCATGGTGTGCATGTCCAGGAAACTGAGAGCTTCATAGCCTACCCCAGACTCTAACTTTTATTTGAAAAGTCCCACAGGTCCAGATCAGTCAGGACAGTTTAGTACCACCAACCCAGTTGAGTAGTTGAATGGTTCTCAACCTTGGCTATATATCAGGATGGTCTGCAAAATGTGTTAAAATACAGATTCCCGGGCTTCACTCATATTAAATCAGAACTTGACTTACAATCCTATTTATATAATTGGCCAGTTGGTCACCATACTAAAATGATATTGCTGTGCCTACAACTTGAATTAAAAAGTACCTCTATTACAACATGAAATACTATTTAATAAATAGCATGCATTACAGTTAAAAAACTGTGCTACAGAGATATTAGAGATGTTTTAAAATAATTCACTATGTTATAGAATTGTATTTGTTATTTAAATTAACTGACACTAAAATTATTGTTAAAATGTAGTACATTTCATATACATTGCTTTTAAATACCATGAATTTTAAGTAAAAATATTGAACTATTATTTATATTCTTTTCCCCAGAAGTTAGAAAAAATTAAAAAAATTTTTATATTATGATCAATAAGCAGACATCAAAAGTCATTGGGAAAGATAGAAGAGAAAGTTACTTGGATCATGCTAGAGAAAATAGATAAATTACCAGGAAAATGAATAGGAAATAGATTCAGAGCTACAATTTCCAGCAGAATACAGTATCTGATTGATCAGTGTTGTATTTCTGTTTAATATGATCTTGAGATTTTTCTCTGCAGAGGGAGTGTAAACTCTAGCCCTGTCCTGATTAGGTTCCCTGGGGATTGTTTGTGGCTATTTACACTATGCCTTTCACAGGATACTTCTTTATCTATGCAGATAGCCTAATGCCTAGGTATCTGACCCATGCCAGATGTCCCTCTCATAGGAAACTTGTTTATACTGTCAACTGCCCTTGAGGCCCTTGTGTGACTTGTGTTCAGTTTATTCCTGCCAAGATAGCCACTCTTTAGGAGAGCTTTGACTGGGAGTAAAGTTAGGTCTGTGTGTATCAGTCAAGTGAGGCACAGGGAAGACAATGCAACAAAAACACATGAAGAAACAAAAGCAGTTCATTATTCATAGATCCCAGAGAGAAGACAGGTACCCACGGGCAGATCGTCAAACCAGTGAGAGGGGAGTGAGAAACACAGAAGACCTACACAGTGAGGCATTTATTGGGGCCCAGGATACTACCATCTCAGATTTCCATTCCAACTGGTGGAGTTAGAGAAAGCAGGCATGAGTTCCCTGGGGTTGCAGTGTAACAGAGTGGTCACTGCAGCATATCTGCACAGTCCCTGTTGAGGGTAGAGTAAGTGGGGTGAGTCAAACGTGTTGTATCTCTATGTCCTACAGGGAGATCATTACCAGGAGGTGGCTGTACAAAGCAGATATGTGGGTGGACCATACTGAGCAACTAGGAGAAGATGAAAAACTGGAAACTGTGTCAAAGGTGACTAAATCCTGCTTCTGGTATGAGAAAATTAAACCTATATTCAGAATGGATGCCAAGGAAACATAAAATTATTTCACTACAAGCAGGATATATGTTCCAGATACATGTAAAGCATACCTGATGAATTTCAAGGAAAAGCAGATAAGATAAACCAAAATAATAAATAAAAATTTAATATTTGTAATTCAAGAACATGACTACATAATTTTATTTTTCTTTTTTTTTTGAGACGGAGTCTCGCTCTGTCACCCGGGCTGGAGTGCAGTGGCCGGATCTCAGCTCACTGCAAGCTCCGCCTCCCGGGTTTACGCCATTCTCCTGCCTCAGCCTCCCGAGTAGCTGGGACTACAGGCGCCCGCCACCTCGCCCGGCTAGTTTTTTATATTTTTTAGTAGAGACGGGGTTTCACCGTGTTAGCCAGGATGGTCTCGATCTCCTGACCTCGTGATCCGCCCATCTCGGCCTCCCAAAGTGCTGGGATTACAGGCTTGAGCCACCGCGCCTGGCAATTTTATTTTTCAGTGATAATACACTCTTGTAGAAAATTATCTACTTCAGGTAGAAAATTTAAGTTTGAATAGGGAAGTTTCCAGAAACATTTGCATGAATTCTCTCCCAAATGGTAGAAGGGAGAAAATTACTAAATAATTGTTAATATATTCTACCTTGAAAGATTTAATACTGTCTATATTTCAAACACCTTGTGAATTGAAAGAATCAATTAAAAACAACTGGGTGCAAGAATTTGTTAGGAAATGTGAACAAAGTAAAATCTGGCCAGCTGCAGTGGCTCATGCCTGTAATCCCAGCACTTCAGGAGGCAGAGGCGGGTAGATCACTTGAGCCTAGGAGTTTGAGATCAGCCCTGCCAATATGGAGAAACCCCATTTCTACTAAAAATACAAAAAGAAAGAAAGAAAAAAACTAGCTGGGCGTGGTGGTGGGTGCCTGTAATCCCAGCTACTCTGGAGACTGAGGCATGAGAATCCTTTGAACCTGGAAGTTGGAGGTTGCAGTGAGGTGAGATCATGCCACTGCACTCCAGCCTGTACGACAGAGCGAGACCCTTTCTCAAAAACAAAACAAAGTGAAATCAATAGTAGGTGTCAGCATTTAAAATTGAATTCAGCTGTAGAAGAGAGACAATTTGTAGGAAAAAATCAGGGTACTTTGGAAGGCATATAATGTACATGTTTTGACTTTTTTATTGACAGCTTTATTGAAATATAATTCACATGCAATGCAACGTACCCATTTAAAGTATACAATCCATTGTGTTTAGTATATTTACAATTATGTGTCCTTCACCGCAATCAATTTTAGAACATTTTTATCACCCCAGAAAAGAAATCCTGTACCCATTAGCACTAACTCCCTTTTTTGCTTAACGCTCCCTGTAATCACCCCTGTGGATTGCCTTTTCATTTTGCTGGCTACTTCTTTTGCTGTACAGAAAAGTTCTAATTTGATGTAGTCTCATTTATTTTTGTTTCTGTTGCCTGTGTTTTTGTGTCCTACCCAAAAAATGACATTGTCAACACTAATGTCATGAGTTTTTCCATTCTAGGAGCATTACAGTTTCAGGTCTAATATCTAAACCTTTAATTCATTTTGACTTGATTTTTGTGTGTGGTAGTAGATAGGAATCCATTTTTTTAAATGTAGATGTCCAGTTTTTTCAACACTATTTATTGAAGCGACCATCCTTTCCCCATTGGGTCTTCCTGGCCACCTCTGTTAAAGATTAGTTGACTGTATATACATGAGTTTATTTAAGAGCTTTCTACTCAATTCCGTTAGTCCATGTGTCTGTTTTTATACCAGTACCATGCTGTTTTGATTACTACAGCTTTGTAGCATAACCTAAAATCAGAAAGTATGATTCCTCCAGCTTTGCTCTTCTTGTAGAAGATTATGTTAGCTATTTGGGGTGTTTTATGGTATCATATGAATTTGAGAATTGTTTTTTCTAATTCTGTGGTAAAACACCATTGGGGTTTTGACAAGGATTGCATTGAATCCATAGATTGCTTTGGGTAGTATGGACATTTTGAAAAAATTAGATGATCTGATCCATGAATATGGAATGTCTTTTCATTTATTTGTGCCTTATTCAAGTTTTTTCAATAATATTTTAGTGTTTTCAGTGTACAAGTCTTTTACCTCCTAGGTTACATTCCAAAGTGTTTTAATCTTTTTGTTGCTATTGTAAAAGGGATTGTGCTTTAAATATCTTTTTCAAATAGTTCATTGTTACAGTATAGAAATGAATTGATATTTGTTTATCAATTTTGTATCCTACAACTTCATTACATTCATTTATCAGGGTAAACAAGTTTTCTGTTAGGATGGCCATTATTAAGAAGTCAAAAGATAGCCAGTATTGATGAGGATGTGGAGAAAAAGAAACTCATGTACTGTTGTATAAACACTATTTGAGGGGTTAGGAATTCAATAATTTGAGATGGAGTCTCACTCTGTTGCCCAGGCTGGAGTGCAGTGGTGCAATCTTGGCTCACTGCAACCTCTGTCTCCCGGGTTCAAGCAATTCTTCTCCCTCAGCCTCCCAAGTAGCTGGGACTATTTTTGTATTTTTAGTAGAGTCGGGGTTTTACCATATTGGCCAGGCTGGTCTCGAACTCCTGACCTTGATCCACCTGCCTCAGCCTCCCAAAGTGCTGGGATTACCGGCATGAGCCACTGCACCTGGCCAATTTTTAAATTATGTACCGAAAACAATGAGTTGCAACAGATTATGTTGCAAAAAAAGAGTCTAGATTCTAAAGCATTCTATATTCCCTATGCACTTTATAAAGTGAATAAAATAGTAAATATCTCTTGACACTACTGACTTTTTTTTTTTTTTTTTTTTTTTTTTTTGAGACGGAGTCTCGCTCTGTCGCCCAGGCTGGAGTGCAGTGGCGCGATCTCGGCTCACTGCAAGCTCCGCCTCCTGGGTTTACGCCATTCTCCTGCCTCAGCCTCCCGAGTAGCTGGGACTACAGGCGCCCGCCATCTCGCCTGGCTAGTTTTGTTGTATTTTTAGTAGAGACGGGGTTTCACCATGTAGACCAGGATGGTCTCGATCTCCTGACCTCGTGATCCACCCGTCTCGGCCTCCCAAAGTGCTGGGATTACAGGCTTGAGCCACCGCGCCCGGCCGACACTACTGATTTTTAAAATATAATCCCAAAACAAGACAGCCACTTCTTAGTTTCAATGAATGTGGAGGTGTCTTGAAAAACTTTTACCCCACGTAAATTTGAAGCCATTGTCAAATACCTAATGGGAAATTTGAGTTGATGCCATCATGCCACTAAACCTTCAATTAGAGCCTTATGCTGTGATTTTTTAGACAATATTGATTCTATTAATAGTGACAAACATTTTTGGATTTCAGCCAAAAGTATACTTTTGAAAATATCTAGCTTTAAAATTATTTATTTAATACTAATCTGTTATAGTGTTTCAAATAAAATTAATATTATAAGGACAACTATGCAGAAACCAAAAATCTGAATACATAATTCTCTTGAATGCAGTACAATATTTAAAACAAAGCATTTGAAAACATAGTTTATGTTTATGATAATACATTATAGATGCTAAAAACTGCAGTCTTTTGACATCAACATCAACTTTTCCATTGTAGAAAATTATTTTATTTATTTATTTGTTTGTTTATTTATTTAATTTTAAGACAAGGTCTGGCTCTATTGGCCAGGCTGGAGTGCAATAGCATGATCTGGGCTCACCGCAGCCTCTGTCTCACCAGCTCAAGCCACTCTCCCACCTCAGTCTCCCAAGTAGCTGGGATTATAGGCACACAGCACCACATCCAGCTAATTTTTGTATTTTTTGAAGAGACAGGCTTTCGCCATGTTGCCCAGACTAGCCTCGAACTCGTGAGCTTAAGCAGTCCACCTGCCTCAGCCCCTACAGGTGGGAGCCACCATCTGGCCCCCAATGAAGATAATTCTATAAAATGAAAAAAGTCAATTTGATTGTAAATCTCACAATGGGTTCATCTATGTTTCAAAACTGAATATCAAAATCTATTTTTCTATGTTGCATGTAAGAATAATACCTTTAAATAAATAATTGATGATACTGCAAAAATGTCGTTGCCTTTTCAGTGTTCTAGATGACATAGTTTGAAGAGTTTTGAGCTCTGAATTTCTGCAATTTTATAAACAGGTACAATGAAAATTGACAGATAAATACAATAAGAATGAGATGTTGATTGAATATTGATGTATGAGTAAATGAAAACTTTTAGTTGTTTCATAAACCCAGATTTAGTTCCTAAGATGTATCACAACATATTTGCATCTATGACTTATCAGATATATTTCCAAACACTTGTCACTTTTTGTGTATATTTAACTTTGCCAACATTAGTAGACAGAAGAGAAGGTAGTCTCTCAAAATTTAGATTTACTGAAAATCACTTAAGGTCTACAATGTCACAAGAAAGATACTCATCATTAGTGACCATTTCTGTTCAAAGTAAGACATTAGAGGAAGAAATAACTAATCATAAACTATATTAAATATTTTGCTGTAATAAGGAGTACCTTTTCAAATATGCTCGTGGCAATATTGCCTTTCTACTTCAGTGAATTTTCAGTATTGAAAGGATGGCTTGTTAGGGGAATACACTTAAAATGTGACTTTTGCCTTAGCTTTCTGCAGACAGAATGATATTCCCGTCTGGAGGTAGTATGGTACAGGGGGAAAAGCCTAGGTTTTGGAATACAAGACAAAATTTTAAGACCATTGCAATATCTAATTGTTGGCCACTAGAGAAGTCATTTCACCTCTCTGACTTACTCTACTTATCTATAAAAGGTGGAAAATGAGACTGTTTATCTCCTAGAGCAGCATATACTGAAAAACTAACAAGAAATTATATGCAAAGCGCTTATCACCTTGTGTTGCACAGAGTAAGTACTCAATAAAAGTAACTGCTTCCTCCCTCAAGAATGGTGGGGGGAGGGTGATCTGATAAATATGGTATCTGATATCTTCTCTTGTGACAAGATCTTTCAGCTCCCATTCAACAGCGTTGTTGTAACATTATTAGATTCTGTCCTTAAGTTTCTATGTTATTTCACAGCACTTTCAGTCCTTACATTGCTATTATTCTATTTATTTGATTTGATTTTGAGCCTGGGGCTCACTCTGTCACCCAGGCTGGAGTGCAGTGGTGCGATCATGGCTCACTGCAGTCTCAGTCTCCCTGGCTCAAATGATCCTCTCACCTCAACCTCCTGAGGAGCTGGGGCTACCATAACTGGCCAGTTTTTGTATTTTGTATAGATATAGGCTCTCAACATGTTGCCTGGACTGGACTCCTGGGCTCAAGTGATCCACCTACTTTGGCCTCCCAAAATTCTGGGATTACAAGCATGAGCCATCTTGCCCAGACTATTACTATTCTGATAGCTCCTTGAATTTGAACTCTTTACATTTTTGGCTGAAATAGCTCAGAAATAAATACTATATAAACATGACATATAAGTAGAAATTGCTGTCTTTTAACCTGTGAAATTTTTACTTTTCTGTACCTTGGGATTTCAGAGCAACTATTCACACAAATGAAAATAAAAAAATATAAAAGAACAAAATAAAAATTGGTGTCTAAATATTTTATCTGATTTTCAATGATATTTTATTGATCCACTCTTCTGTTTCAAATGGTCTATATAATGTACTTGTTGGAAAATATATCCATATAAATGTATACATACATATGTAAAATTATTTGGAGAGTTAATTATAAAGGTAGGGATAGACATATACTTGCAAAGTAATAATTCATTTCTAAGCTAAAATTTTTAAACAAAAAAAATCGGAATCACATTTAAAGCTCCAATTTGTATTTCAGGCACGGTGACTCATACCTGTAATCCCAGCATTTTGGGAGACCAAGGTGGGCAGATCACAAGGTCAGGAGATCAAGACCACCCTGGCTACAGTGAAACCCCGTCTCTACTGAAAAACAAAACAAAACAGAAATTAGCCGGACTTGGTGGCGGGCACCTATAGTCCCAGCCACATGGGAGGCTGAGGCAGGAGAAGGGTGTGAATCTGGGAGGCGGAGCTTGCAGTGAGCCGAGATGGCACCACTGTACTCCAGCCTGGGCGACAGAGCAAGAGTCCATCTCAAAAAAAAAAAAAAAAAAGCTCCAATTTGTAAACTAGAAGGAGACTTATTATCTTAAATCTTGCAAAGATTTTATGAATATGTTACTACGTAACATTGGCTAAGATTATTAGAGCGTACCAGTCAGAAATATGAGTTATTTCATTTGCAGTATAATTTTTGGCACATAGTAAAGATTCAATAAATATCTGATGAAAGATTTAATTAGACATAGTTTTCTATATTACAGGGAGATCTGAGATCCAAAAATCACCAGTAGTTAGACTACATTCATATATTTAATTGCATGGCCAACCTGACCTGGCAGTATTGGCATGAATAGAGATGCATCCTACTTTAAATCAAAAGAGAAACATTGAGTAGTTAACGTAACTATGAAGGGAGAAAATCTCAGTAATTATAGCAGTATATATTCCATGTTTTAAAAAGTTGCATCCATTAGAAACAAGTAAACATATTGGTTATGTAGAACAAAGTTCTTCATGATAGTCTTTAGAGATGTTGTCAAAGATTTCATTTCTTCTCCTGCTAGGCACATAGTTGGTTTGTACTTCTCCAGCCCTTTCAAAAATAGGTACAGTCAAGTGATCTACTTTAGTCAGTGAAATATAAGCTTCCAGAAAGAATCCTTATGGGTCACTGCACATTTCACTGCATTTCCTTTTTTCTTCATAAAAGCAAGGAGGTAGAACTTTCTGTAGCCTCTTTTGCTATGTAAGAATAATATAGAACATAACCTTGTATATCAGACTCCTGGCCAGCCCAAAATGGACATGGATTGTCTCTCAGATGTTTGCTTTTTAAGCTATTGAGGTTTAAAGGCTCTTTGGTACTGCTGTATAACCTAGCCCCTACTGACCAATATGTGTTGTAATACTATAATAATCTATACCGTGACTGGGTTGATAGCCTCTTGAGAGAGTAGTACAGAATAAATTATTATTTAAAAATAAAGTGCTAATGATATAGTTGGGATATTTGTCACTGTCCTCAAACTCATGTTGAATTGTAATCCCCAATGATGAAAGTGGTGCCTGGCGAGAGGTGTTTGGATAGTGGGGATGGATCACTCATGGCTTGTTGTTATCTTTTTGACAGTGAGATCTGGTCATTTTGAAGTGTGTGGCACCTTCCCCACCCCACTCTCTCTCTCTCACTCCTGCTTTTACTATGTAATGTGCTTGCTCCCTCTTTGCCTTCTGCCATGACTGTAAGCTTCCTGAGGCATCCCCAGAAATGAAGCAGATGCCACTACTGTGCTTTGCATAAAGCTTGTAGAACTGTGAACCAGTTAAACCTCTTTTCTTACAAATTATCCAGTCTCAGGTATTTCTTTATAGCAGTGCAAGAATGGACTAATCCAATTCATTTATCTGATGAGAAAATAGAGACCTTTTCCAATAAATATCAGTATGGCAAATGATACTGATCGACTTCTATGAAGCTGATATGATGTCAAAATTGTCACTCAGACCTCGCATTCAAATATGTGTTGAAAACTCAGTCTAAGTATAATCAGCTCCTAATCAACATAATTGACAAAAGGCTGTACATTTATCAAGCACTTACCTCCTCAGGGTACTGTGGTACATATTCGGGAGCATTATTTTCTCCAACAAGATCATCAAATAGTTGGTGTAATGAGCCAAACTTATAAAAAAAGTATAATGTAAGCTACGTTTTTGATAAGCTTTATAGATAATGAGGACCACAAATATTCCTTGATAGAGGTCTGTGAGAACTGGCATGTTTTGGAAGCCAACGTGAACCTGATGTTAGCCTTGACTGAGGGTGAAAGGAAGAAGGCATGGGGTGGAAATTTAAAGGTGGAGAATGACAGATGAAAAGCACAGAAGTAGAAACAAACACATGTGGGAAATATTAAGGACCAATTCTGCCTGAAGTATATGTTTCATTTCCATTAATAGTACATTAGTAAAATCAATGAATGTTCAATTTAAAATGTTCATTTATGATGCCCTTCTCTTCCAATTCACTATCAAGTCAGAATAATTTACTAAGTCCTGAAAATATGGTTTATCAGGGGCCACATGTATACCTTTTCAGGGGCTGCATGTATACAAACGGCAATAATTTTCAACACTTGCTGTCTACCATATACTTTTGGGGAGCTTGTTAAAATCATATTCTTATGGATGGACCATTGCAGACCTTCCGGATCAATCATTTAAGGTGAGGCCAAGAAAAAGCCAAAGATCGCCAAGTGGGGTACTTTGTAGGCTAATAAAAATTTATCCCTTAAAACTGGTATTTGATGTCTTTGAAGATTTTTAGTGGAACATGGAGAAAAGCAAAGGATGTCTGTTTTTTCTTTTTTACGATTGGCCCAAGAACATTTGCCCTAATCCACAAACCACATTTCCCATTCATCTAAATGGAAGTTCTGCAGCTAGTTGACTATCATCCAAAGAGAGCTTGAGTGACCAGCTCTTGATACTTGAAAATGACCAATTGGGTACTAACCCACCTATTTCAAAAAGCATACCAAAGCATAGTGTGTTTTTTTGTTTTTGTTTTTTTTAACTACACAAAGCAGTCTGTCTCAGGAAAGTTGTGGTAAACATAACTCTCTCCATCTCTTTACAGTCCATGTGATGTTCTAATACCTAAACGTGTCCCTTATATATTGACGCCTCAGGTAGCTACCTGGTGGGGCCCTTTTAATCTGGTTCAGGACTAATAATGTGTATTATTTTAAACAAATTAACCATAATAATTTCTTATACAGCACCAGGGCTAAGAAGAAATGGTAGAGTGCTCACTGTTATTACAAGGAATTCACTGTTGCAAGACTTTAATTTTGAAGAATGTTCTTATGTTAGCACAAGATTTACTTCTCCATAACTTGATCTAACACTATCCCACCACCTGATACGGCAATTTTACACATAGCTGAAGATCAATCCAATGTCCTCCTCTCTGCTCCTCTTTATATTTCAAACTCATCTCCAAGGTCAACAGTTTATTCTTCATACAATCTGGGCTGGCCTCATAGGCATATCACTTAAGCAGTCTCACGAGGATCCATGCTCAGAAAGACTTCATGCTTGGTTTAATGCTCTGACATCACCATCTTGAAATTTGTGATAATGTTTGAACACGAGGCCCCAAATTTTCACTTTTCAGTGGTGTCATAAATGACGTAGCCAGTCCTGAATACAACAGAATTTCAAAGGCCCTCCCTCCACAGTCAGGATATTTTTCTCTGGGTAAACTCCAGTTTGTCTCTATTTGCTTTAGTCCTTAACACCTACAACTGAGCACAATACATGCAAAGTAATCTACCTCACTAGGGCACAATTGAATGTGACTATTATATGCCTTGTTCTGGAAAATAGGTTCCTATTAAACTTGTGGCAGCTATACCATGCTATTGACTTAAACAGATTGCAGATATGATGATTTCCTTGTTTTCTGCCTGAATCCTTCTACACTCTACAGCTGAGGTCATTTGGTCCCACTCTCAAGTTTATTCTCACTCCAGGCTCTGTTTCTATTTTCAGAAAATTCAGAGAGTCACAGGTCAGTGTCTTGTTCCAATGTCACTGTGCCCTTGCTTTGATAACCCGCTTTGTCCACCAACTCAGACCAGTTTATTTATGTACACCCCTTAGGCTATTTTCTGGTGGATAACAATGTCCAGCAGTATTTAGAAGTAAGTTAGGGTTAGCTATCACCCCAAAACCTTCAGATTATAATGGAAGCTTACATTAGACCACATTCTGCCAATACACCCATATTTTTAAAACAAACACTCACTACCAAGCCTGTACAAATCACTTAATACCACCTGTTTTAAGAGCTCAATGAAATTCCAAGTAGCTGTGCTTTTATATTCTGTGACTATACTTTGCCTAAATGGTTCACTGGAGACAGATGCAACTTTAGTGTAGAGGAAAAGTCCACTTAGGAAACCAGAAACCACAGTAGTTATTTAAACTAAGATGTTTTAATGCAGAGATTTGGTTACACATATGATAGAATAGCTGAAATGTCAAATGAGATAGTGAGACAACCCGATGATTAGGAAGAAAGAGGTCACTAACCTATTGGGCTGAAGGACCAAAAGAGAAATGGTGTCACTGGGTCCCAGAAGGTGAAATAATTTGATGAAATCCCACTAGGACCTGGGGCCAGGACCAGACAGAATCACTGCTGGAGAAGCCACAGACATCCTTCCATTCTTAAACTCAGCTCATGAATATGTACACATAATCTACAAACTATTATATTCAATTGTCATATCCTGAATGCAACTAATTTCAATAATGAAAGCCCATTTTGAATCTCTATTATGTTAATTCATCATGCCTTGGGTGTTGATCAGAGATAAAGTTACCAGAGGTGCTTTACTAGCCTCGTGTGGAATATGCCTTTCTGATTAGAATGGTATCTGAGCAGTCTCTTATATGGGGATTTTTATTTAGGGTTCCTGACTGCACCCAAAGTATAACTTAAATTAACAAATATATGCTACATCACAGATATGTAGAAGTATTTTAAAGTAAATTAAAAGACAGGCTTATGTCCACCTAGTACTCTATTACCACTGTGATAGAGGCTCTTACTTATTTTTAAAGTCACTTCTACCCCATTCTTCTACCTGCAACCAGACTCACTGCAGTCCACTTAGTTGTATATATCCAGCTTTTCCACACAATGGAGGCTGGGAGATGCTTTAAAGATGTTTTCTTGGATCACTGCAAACACGTCTGTTTCCTCAGTTTGGACCTTACTCATGCTATATGCCTGCCTGGATCACAGCCTGTTTCCTCTCAGTGCTTTCCCAGACCTCATGCTCTTTGTGTGTGAAGCATTTTATCATGAAGAGATAACAAACAAGGATTCGTATTCACAGAAAATAAACAAACGAGCCCACTATAACAAGAAAGAAAGAAAAAGAAACTATGCAGAATCACTTAGAAACAAAAGAAAAATCTTACAGAAATAACATAGAAGGATTTGTATTCACAGAAAATAAACAAATGAATAAGCCCACTATAGCCAGAAAAAATACAATGCAAAATCACTTAGAAATAAAAGAAAAATCTTACAGAAATACCATTGTTTAGGGAAACATTAATTTGTCTTTCTCAGTTTTTGAACAATTGAACAGCCAAACAAAGGCATTGAGCATCCGAATTATGTAGCTAATACGATTGAGGGAATAGGTCTATATCAAACTGTGTACTCTACAAAGGGATAGTATAAGTAACTAAGTAAAGTAGAATTTGATTGTTAAACGCAATGTAGAATGTAGAATGTGAATAAGAACATTTTCTCACTGAAATACTATTGAACAAAAATTATTAACACAAATTTAAATGATATCAAAAATATTTGGAAATGTAAAGGGACACTCACCTATGTCATCCTTGTGTCAAGACGGTAACTGTCAGGCCTCTGAGTCCAAGCTAAGCCATCATATCCCCTGTGACCTGCACGTAGACATCCAGATGGCCTGAAGCAACTGAAGATCCACAAAAGAAGTGGAAATAGCCTCAACTGATGACATTCCACCACTGTCATTTGTTCCTGCCCCACCCTAACTGATCAATGTACTTTGTCATCTCCCCCACACTTAAGAAGGTTCTTTGTAATTCTCCCCACCCTTGAGAATGTACTTTGTGAGATCCACCCCCTGCCTGCAAAACATTGCTCCTAACTCCACCGCCTATCCCAAAACCTGAAACAACTAAGGATAATCCCACCACCCTTTGCTGACTCCTTTTTTGGACTCAGCCTGCCTGCACCCAGGTGAAATAAACAGCCTTCTTGCTCACACAAAGCCTGTTTGGTGGTCTCTTCACACGGACGCGCGGGACGGTAACCGTACGTCTTCCTATTAAGGCCTATGGATGCAGAAAACCTCTATTTAAAGGAAAATTTCTTACCTTTATCATTAAAAATATTAAAGTAGGTAGCTAGTCAGGCATGAACAGGGCAGGAGAAGCACCACCCCCCACAGCCCAACCAGGAATGCCAGGCTATCAGGTGATGGTCAGGTGGTTGTTAACTGGCGCTCTAAAATAATAATTGATTGCAGCTGGCACCAGGGACAGGCAGGCTCCGTATAGATAGGAAAAACCTGAAACTGTTGATCAGCAGCTTCTTGATAAGCTCTCAGGAATTGGGCGATTAGGCTCACACATGCGCATTAAGAGGCAAAATGGCGACTGGTATATGACCTCCTACGGACGTTTGGCTGCTAAGGGAAGAATGTCTCAAGTGAGCATGCCTACAACTCCAGTAAACACTGTGCGTACTCCCAAGCACTGGCAGTCCGCTGTGGATGCAGACACCCCACCCCGAGGGGAGCATCAGGGGAGAAGGGACGCAAGAACATAAAAGCACGCCAACAGGTAAAACCTCAAGTCTAAAGGACAAATTGCACATTTGATTTCTTAAGCACCTGTTTTGCCCTCTTCCAAGTGTACTTTCCATCCTTCCATTCCAATTCTAAAGCTTTTTAATAAACTTTCACTTCTACTCTAAAACTTGCCTAGGACTCTCCTTCTGCTTGATGCCCCTCACTCGAATTCTTTCTTCTGAAGAGGCAGGAATTGAGGTTGCCGCAGATCTGTATGGATTTGCTGCCGGTACCAAAAATGATTCTCATCTCGTTTACTTTTGCCATGGAATTTACTTAGTTTTCAATTTATGTTGTTATTCCTGCTCTCATTATATTTCTGTTTTGCTTGGTCAATGTTTGCCTACTCTTTAACTCAAAATGTTATTTTTTCTTTTGGGTTGGATTTGTATGTTTTAAATGATGTAGTGTTGAATTCTACATTTTATCTAAATATGAGAGTCTTTGAATTTTAATATCATCATTTAATAACATTTTTGCTGTTCCAGATTTTTGGTATAAATAGATTCTCAGCCTCACGGGCAGTGTCTAGTTGTAAGAAAGGGCTCAAGCACTTAAAGTCATGTTTACATAGTAAGACACAGGTTTGTTTTTTTCAGTTATTTACTAATCAATAAAAAGGCAAAGTCTTCTAAAGATATTCATTGACACCTTAGATGAGAGAACATCAAATATTCATGCAAATATTCTGTTTGTTATTGATATTAGGGCTGTGTAGATTGGGGTGGCTTTGGAGAATACAGAGATTAAAGGGGAAATGCCGGAGTTACCATAAATTGTCGCACTGGTCCAGCATTGATTACCGTCACTTGACTTACATGGTTTTAGATGTTCTGTTTGTATACTTCTCTTTTGTTTTTCTTTTTTTAATTTTATTTTTAATTTATGTATACGCTTATGAAATTGATAAGTAATAACTATATATGTGTGGGGTATAATGTGATGTTTTGCTGTATCTTTATAATGTGGAATGATTAAATCTGGCTAATTAACAAATTAATCACTACACATACTTATAATAAATTTTTGTATTGAAAACATTTAAAATCTATTTCCTTAGCAATTTTGAAATATACAAGGCATTATAGTCAAGAGTTATAGTAAAAATTCTTGGCAATAAATTACTCAATATTACCCCTCCTGTCTAATTTAAACTTTGTACCCTTTGATAAATACCTTCCCTTTCCCCATACACCTCCTCCCGCAGCATCTAGGAACCATCATTCTACTCTTGGCTTTTTTTACATGGACTATGTTTCTTTGAATTTTTCTTTAGAGATTTAGATGGTATTTTTATTTTTCTCAGTTCTACTATTTTTCAAAAACAAACATCAATATGTATATTCTTTAAGTTCTACATTTAAAAAAACAGTAACGTCTACTTCACGTGATAATAGCTAACACTTATTGAGAACTGATCTATACCGTGCATTGTGCTTCTCCCTGACTTCATATTACTCTACTTCCTTTTATTCTTTTTTATTGATTTGTTTACATTGTATTGTCGATAAATCAAGCATTTTCTCTTTACTAGTGCTTTCAGCTGTATTTGCACAAACATATTTTAAATGAACATTAGGGTCAGAGTGCTGGGTTGGTCACAGTCCTCAGCATCATTGCTCTGACGAAGGTTTTTGATTGTTTCCTTTCATCATTATATTCTTATGATCTTCAACCCACCGTACAGTCTTACTCTAAGATATTTAAAATCTTAAGACCAATCATAGTTCTGGCTATGGATCCCTCACTAGTATAGATCTTGAATCTCTGGGCCAAGAGGTAAATGGTGGGGCAGAGTGGATACTGGTAGGTTTTTTTTTTTTTTTGAGATGGAGTTTCCTCTTATTGCCCAGGCTGGAGTGCAATGGCATGATCTCAGCTCTCTGCAACTCCGCCTCCCGGGTTCAAGTGATTCTCCTGCCTCAGCCGCCAGAGTAGCTGGGCTTACAGGCATATGCCACCACACCTGGCTAATTTTGTATTTTTAGTAGAGACGGGGTTTCACCATGTTGGTCAGGCTAGTCTCAAACTCCCGGCCTCAGGTGATCCACCCACCTCGGCCTCCCAAAGTGCTGGGATTACAGGCATGAGCCACCGTGCCTGGCCGGTTTACTCTCTTTTAACCATCAAAGATGAGTGCTTTTCAATGCACTTCTCTTTGCTAAATGATAACAAATCTATAATCTCTACTTCATGATGATTTGACTTCCATGTGGGGATATGTGGTAGCAAAAGTTATACCAGAGCAAAGCCAGTGGCTGTGGACAGATTTATGATGGTATAGGATGGCACTCCCTGAGATACAGGAACAAGAATCTAAAGAACTCCTCAGTTATAGAATGTTGCAAGAAATCATTTAAAGGACTACAAGCCAAATACCTTTTTTAATGAGAGAACATTGAACCATCTTAGTTTTTTCTCTTATAATGCCTTCCCTTTGTTTGACCTTAAATCCTTTCTTAAATAAAATGTTCTTCATTGTTTCCTGCCTGAAAATTACTTTTGTTGAGATAACAGAAAAAGAATAAAATTCAAGAACACTTTCAGTAGAGATCGAGTACATTCTTTATTGTTTCCCTGAATGTAAATTTAAATGGCATTTTAGAGCCTTTTGTCAACACTATTACAGGTTTGGACTTAATTTCTGGGTGTACCTTTAGTTATGCAGGACTCACTTCCATTTTTTGTTCTCTCACAATTCTAACCCATTAGAGGACAATCTTCAGGAGGCTCGATTCGCAGCTTTCTGCTCCTCTTTGATCACTCTTCTTTTATTCATTCTTATGATAATTATTTACTATAGCAGTGCCAGAATTTTGTTTTTAATGGTTGCACATTTATTTTGAGCATTTTCCATTTCAGTATCTTAGTACCAGCAATCCTAGGAACTCTGTAAATATTTTAGAAACTATTTTTCCATATTTTAAAATTTGACTTGAGGTAGGAGACGTAGGCAAGGACCAGTCATGAAGACTTTATGGAATATCCATAGAGACTGCTGTTTGTCTTCCAGTATCCATTTATAACTTCTTCCTCAATAACAAGAATCTTGCCTTTTATTGAGGCACACCACTCTAGAGCTGAAAGAGTGCATATCCATGCTGACAAATAAGCTTGTAGTGATCAAATTTTTGTTCCTAAATGTATGTCAATGAAACAGAAGCACTAGTGCTGTGTTACTTTTTTTAAAAACTTGTTTAAACTTGAGGTGATACCTTTTTTCTTTCTATCATCTTGTAGTATTAAAGTTGAATATGATGACTGTAGCTCTGGTAGCCATATTAGACCATGAGAACATAGGCCGTACCATATTGTATTAGTCAGGGTTCTTCAGAGAAACAAAAACAATAGGCTCATGCAATTATAAAAACTGAAAAGTGTTATTGTCTGCCATCTGCAAGCCGGAGAACCGGGAAAGCTGGTGGTGTAATTCTAGTCCAAGTCCAAAGGCCTGAGATCCAAGGAAGTCAATGGTGTAAATCCCAGTCCAAAGGCAGGAGAAGACCGATGTTCCATTTCAAGCAGGCTGGCAGGAAGGAGATGAATTCTCTTTTCCTCTGCTTTTTGTTCTATTCGACCCCTGATAGATTTGATGATGCTTGCCCACATTGTAGAGGGAAATCTACTTTGCAGAGCCCATCAATTCAAATACCTACCTTGTTAGAAAACATCCTCATAGGCACAACCAGGAATAATGTTTAATTTGGGAAGCCCACGTCCCTGTCACTTTGACACATAAAATTAACCATCACATCTATTGATGGTAAAATGTTGAGTTGGAAAGTTCCTGGGTCCTGGTGAATTTTGTGGTCACCGTATTGTCCCTGCATTTATTTTGCATGACAGATATTCACGTAACTCTGATTTATCTTATGTAAGAAATACATATCTTTCTTTTTAAAAACTGGTATAATTTTAGATGTATCTTATTGAGGGATGAATCCAATTTTAGGTTTGCATAGTGCTAAGGGGCTTGGCCTTTAATCTTAGCAGATTAAGCAAAGTATTATGTAAGAAAGATCAATTTGGAAGTATGACTTTGATGAATTTAAAGAATAAGCAAATGGGGACAAAGATATCAATTATAAGGTAATCACAATAGTCCAAGCAAGAAGGTATTATGTCAAGACTATGGAGGCGGCACTAGGACACTTGTAGTGGTATGAGGTTCTCAGTTTCTCACTTATGGAGTGGGTAAGAGATCTGGAGACAAAAGGACTCATAGTGTCAGGACAGATTTGTTGACTACCACCTATTCTCCCTGAGCCCTAGAATGCTCTCAACACATATATTAGAAAACATTCCCCAAATTTCTAGGTAGGTAGTGTGGTACATTGAAAAGAAGAAAGCATTTTAGTTTAGTAATCTCAGGTCTGCCAATGCTAACCATGTGACAAGCAGTTAGTTATCCTTTGCAGTTTTCATTTTCTGAAAAAGGCCTTGGAATTATTATAATAACTATCTCAGGGGATCTCTAGTGAGGATTCAATGAAATAATCTCTGCGAAATATTACATAGCACAGGGACCCATCATAAGCATTCAATAAATATTAGTTACTTGATTATTAAAAAAACACTTGGCACATACTACTAGACATATCAATGAATTGATGTTCAATCTGAAAAATAATCAGGAAAGATTATAGCTTATGTTAGTTTCCATTATCACAAAGAAAAGCATTTTTGGAGCAAAGCTGTTCTTATGTGTACCAAAATTTCATCCTCATTTAAGAACTGGGCAGATAAATTTTGACAATATCAATGACAATGTTTTGAAGAGGTGAGCACTATCAAGGAGGAGCTGAGATGAAGGGGTTTCGGTTGACCTAACAGTGCTTTTGAAGTATTGCTGCACTCAGGAGCTCTATATTAATTAGTAAGAAGATAAAAAGGAGTGGCTTTCCTTAGAATTGAGTTTCTGGTTTCCTGTCCTGCTAGTGCAATTGTCCCTAGGTATTCCTAGAAACTTTTCAGTTCAACATCTATTGAGTTTACCTAAAAACAGGGTTGAAAGGCAATCTAGCAAATTGATGAATAAAGGCAAAACAAGTTTCTTGCAGATTATTTACTGCAGAAACTGGACCAATAAAGAGACAGGCATTTAAAGGAAGAACATTTTGTAGAAAAAATAATGTGGTGGCTGTAGTGAAATTCTAGTATCCTACTAATCGGTAGTCATCTTGTCAGAGTTTAATTTCTGTAATAGTGAAAGAATGTTCTGATTCTTTACAGGCTTCTTAGAGGATTTGAGAATGAAAAAATATATAAATATCATTGTAATGACAGCCATACAATAGAAGGGAACTAACAGTGTGATCCCTATACCATTTGAAGAGAGTTTCAAACAACAGTTAGATTTTATTATCTGACTCAGCTTGCACCTGGACCCCACCAAGACCACTGATAAACAATGAACACACATAGACCCGCTGCTCCATCAGTCATTTATCTTTGATACTATCTTTCAGGTGTACCTGTTTCCTTCATATTCAGAGTTTTAGCACTCCTCCTACTCCATTTTACTACTGTATTTAGCCTCTCTCTAGGATAATTCGCATTGTGCCAATCAACCTTTACCCTACTGGTTGAGTTTGATAATTACTTACATGATATTTTCTGTTTCAGTTATCTTTTTTAACTTTGACATTTGCCTGATCATATCATATGTATATCTTTAATGTGCTAGTATGTTCATTATATTGGTTCATTTACAGGTCAAGAGAGCCTGAAAGAAGTTTCTTTCTCCATAAACAGTATACCTTTATATCTTGCCCACCAGCAAGACATGCTTCTTACATTGTCATTAAAATCTGGTCAGAACAGCAGGAAAGAATCTTCAACTCTTTTTCTGTGCCTTCTTTGCATTGTCTCTGAATCAAGAAAACTTCTAGTAGCCTTGCCTGTCTCTTTTCTCTGTGACAATATACAAAAACAACAACACAAAAGCACAGCAACAAAAAAAAATTGTGTTTTTACACCATTATTACCATTACTACTCTAGGATTGGCTATAATTCAGCCAGCCAGATGTAAATTCTATGTACTTCATATTGCTTTGTAGTTGGGGTCTGTATTAGTCTGTTTTTCACACTACTGTAAAGAACTACCTGAGACTGGGTAATTTATAAAGGAAAAAGGGTTAATTGACTCACAGTTACATATCACTGGAGAGGCTTCAGGAAATTAACCATCATGGAGGAAGGCAAATGAGAAGAAAACACCTTCTTCACAAGGTCTCAGGAGAGACAAAGAGCAAGCAGGGAGCTGCCAAACACTTTTAAAACATCATATCTTGTGAGAACTCGCTCACTATCATAAAAACAGCATGGCGGAAGCCTCCACCATGATCCAAGCAACTCCCATCAGGTCCCTTCCTCCACACATGGGGATTACAAATTGAGATGAAATTTGGGTGGGGATACAGAGTCACACCATATCAGGGTCCTTTAGTTTGGTGACAGAAAACTAAGCATAATTAAATTGAGAGAAGAAATTAATTTAATGGATCATGGAATTGAAAAGCACAGGCATTTTCTTTAGCCATGGCTTAATCTATTTGCTCAGGTGAAAGAATTCAGCATTGTGCCTTCCTCCCTTTCACAGGTAACTTTTCTATTCCAGTATTTTCAATATCAGGGAAGCTAGACCCTCTCATTGGCAAAGATGGTGGCAAACATGGTTGTTAGAAACTTCTTTTGTATATCACCTTTTATCTCCTTATAAATAGGAATCTCAAAAAAAAAAAAAAATGATGGCCCTGCTTGGATTATGGATTAAGAGAGAAACAGACATAGCTCAGAGATATTGCAGGTTAGGTTCCAGACTACTGCAAAAAAGAAAATATCATAATAATGTGAGTCATATAGAATATAGTTATAATAGACTGTAGTCTATAAAGTGTGAAGTACTATTATGTCAAAAAAATGTACATACCTTAAATAATAATGCTTTGTTTCTAAAAAATGCGAGCAATCATCTGAGCCTTCAGCAATTTGCTGGTGGAGGGTTTTGCCTTGATGTTTATGTCTGCTGACAAATCAGGGTGGTGGTTACTGAAGGTTGTGTGGATATAGCAATTTCTTAAAATAAGACCACAATGAAGTTTGCCATATCCATTCACTCTTCTTTCCTAAAAGACTTTTCTGTAGCATGCAATGCTATTTGATAACATTTTACTGACAGTAGAACTTCTTTTAAAATTGGAGTCAATACTCTCAAACCGTGCCACTATATTATCAACTAAGTTTATATGATATTCAGAATCCTCTATTATCATTTTAATGGTTATAGTACCTTCACTGGGACTTAACTCAATCTCAAGAAACTAATTTCTTTGTTCATCAATAAGAAGCAGGTTCTCATCTGTTAAAGTTTTATCAAGAGCTTGCAGCATTTATCTTTTGTGTTACAAACCAAAATATCTCATGTACCCTATAAATACATACCTACTATATGCCAACAAAAATTACAAATTAGAAAAAGAATATTAAAAGAGATTGCAGCAATTAAGTCACATCTTCAGGTTCCATGTGTAGTTCTCTTGCTACTTCTGTCACATCTGCTCTTACTTCCTCCACTGAAGTCTTGACCCCCTGAAAGTCATCTGTGAGAGTTGGAATCAACTTCTTTCAAACTCCTGTTAACATTGATATTTGACCTCTTCCCATTAATCATGAATCATCTAGAATGTTGTATCATTTTTGGAAGGTTTTCAACTTACTCTGCCCAGATTCATCAGAATAATCACCGTCTATGGCAGCTCTAGCCTTACAAAATGTATTTCTTAAATATTAAGACTTAAAATTAGAAATTACCTCATTGATCTATAGACTTAAGAATGGTTGTATTAGTAGGCATGAAAACAGCATTAATCTTTTTATACATCATCATCAGAGCTCTTGGTGACTACATGCATTGTCAATTAATTGTAATATTTTGAAAGGAACCTTTTTTTTCTGAGCTGTAGGTTTCAACAGTGGGTCTAAAATATTCAGTAAACCATGCGGTGAACAGATGTGTTGTTATCCAAGCTTTGTTCAATTTTTAGAGCACAGGCAGAGTAGATTTAGCATAATTCTTAAGGTCCATAGGATTTTCGGAAAGGTAAATAAGAATTGACTTCAACTTAAAGTTGCCAACTGCATTAACTCCTAATAAGACAGTCTGTCCTTTGAAGCTTTGAAGCCAGGCATTGATTTATCTCTCTAGCTATGAAAATCCTAGATGGCATCTTCTTCCAACATCAGGTTGTTTTGTCTACATTGAAAATCTGCTGTTTAGTCTAGATAGCTCTATGAATTGTCTTAGCAAGATTTTCTGGATAACTTGCTGCAGCTTCTCCATTAGCACTTGCTGCTTCACCTCGCACTTTTATGTTATGGAGATGGCTTCTTGCCTTAAACCTCATAAACCAGCCTCTGCTAGCTTCAAACATTTCTTCTACAGCTTTGTCAACTACCAGGCCTCATAAACATGGGGAGAGTTGGGACTTTCTTTTTTTTTTTAATTAAGCTTTGGCTTAAAGGAATATTGTGACTCATTTGATTGTCTGTGAAGACCACTCAAACTTTTTTCCATTATCAACAATAAGCCTGTTTCTTTTTCTTATCATCAGTGTGTTCACTGGAGTAGCACTTTTACTTTCCTTCACGAACTTTTCTTTGGCATTCGGAACTTGGCTAACTGATTGACACAAGAGACAAAGCTTTTCACCTATCTTGGATTTCAACATGTTTTTTTCTAAGTTCATTTTTTTTTTCTAGCTCTTGATTTAAAGTGAGATGGATTACTCTTCCTTTCAGTTGAACACTTGGAAGGCCATTGTAGGATTATCAACTGGCCTAATTTTGATATAGTTGTATCTTAGGGAAGAGGGAGGCCTTAGGAGAAGGAGAGATGCAGCAGAATGGCTGGTGGGTGGAGAAGTCAGAACACATACATTTATCAGTTAAGTTTGCCATCTTATATGGATACAGTTCATGGCATCTCAGAACGATTATAATAGTGACATCAAAGATCACTCATCATAGATCACATATATATGTGTGTGTGTGTGTGTGTGTATATATATATAACTTGTGTTAATATAATCAATAATGTACATATTGATTAATCAAATGGATCCCCTTTAGATCTTATTATACCTGATATTTGTACAGCTTTTATCACAGTTGACCATACCCTTTTTTGAAATCCCTAAGTTTGAAGTACTTCAGACATTTGTCCTAAACTATCTTTTAGTTCCCATTTTACACCTCCCCAGGTTCTCTCTCATAGTCAATGCATTTTATTTATCATCTAAATGCCAATGACTCCCCTGAATTTAGATGTCTATCCTTTTAGATACCCATGACTGTGTTAGTCTAGACCTCTATTTCCAACTGCTGGTTGGTTATCTCCAATTGGATGCTTCAGAAGCACTTCCCCTGTATTATGTCCAACAGTAAAGTCTGAATTTTTCTTCTCTAAATGGTGTATGTCCCTAGACATGCACATTTTAGTATAAGACACCTCTATCTATCCACTTCCTAAAGTCAGAAACATAGATGTTATTCTAGACTCCTTCATCTCTCTCACCAATGACATTTTATCTATGAACAAGTCTTGTCAGTTCTAGAGGAAAAATATATCTTGAATTTGCCCACTTTCCTCATCCTTATTTCTGTGTTTGAAGTCCAAGGTACTGTCTTTTCTCACCTGATTTGCCACTATATTTTTCTAACTGGTCCAGTTTATGTTGTTAGACTATACAGACCACTCTACACAGCAGCTGGAATATATTTTTTTCTTGGATATGATTACATCATCCCTCTTCATACTCCTTCAATCTCACTTGCTCTACCACCATGCAGTAGTTCACTTTCTTACAGAACCCTTTGCAATGTCATCACTGTCTACCTTCCCCACCTCTCTAGCCTAATTTTTCACCACTGTTTCCCTTTGTCTCTGGATAAAGACATTCTGAGCTATGTTCTCTCATGACCTGCATCTTGCCAATTAAACTTCGTTGTGTCCTAAAATATCTACTAGGTGCCCATATTATATGTTCCCAGATTACCTTTTGCAATCACCTGTTATATCAGTCAGGGTTTACCAGGAAAACAGGCATCATTGCAAGTAATTCAAGAAGAAAGGCATTTAACAGAGGAAATTAGGTGCATACGAATCAATTGGAAGAGCTTGAGGAGAAAAAAAAACCAAGGAGGCTGTTACTAGACTTCAGGTTCACTTCTAGATTTCAGTGTTTAGGAAGTTCCTTTTTCTTCCTCGTAAACTTTTCCAACTTTGCTCTGAGGTCATGAAGTTACAAGGAACCAGTAAAGCCGGCCACAACTGCCATGTGGCATTAAAGTGGGTAACTTCTGAAGAAATACCTAAAGCCTGCTGCAAAATCTCAAGTTTGTCTAGGCCTAGATATCTGCCTGGAGTTCCCAGAGATACAACAGTATTGCTTCTGCTTCTCTTCTGCCACACAAATGCCAAATTGTGGTTTTCATTGGCAAAACCTAAACTGTATCTTGAAACCTTCTGACAAAGAAGTGTGGGTAATGTAGTTCCCAGGCTTCCGGTTCCTGTACTTCAGGAGAGAGTACAGAGAACAGGGTAAAAATGATGACAAGTTTTAGTATTCAGTACAACTCTTCTTTTGTCTGAAACTCCATCTAAACTGAGCTCTATGAGGTTAAGCACGGTGTGTTTCCCTATTTTTTTTATTTCCCGAGGACCATCCAAATGCCTAGCCCAGTGAAAATTCATATAACGGTGAAAAGATGAGGTCTTTACATCTCACAGCATTATTAGAGATATTATTGTTTGTAAATTGAAAGTTAATGATAGTCCAAATTCTGTCATAAGAACATAAAGTTCTTCAGTACTTTTTGTTATATTGATATTTTAGTGCAGTGTGATTCACAGGCACTATGCTAAAGTTCTTTACCTAAATGACTTCATTTAATACTTAAAATAGCTGTGTGAAGTAGAGTACATGATTATCTCAATTTTATAGACAGGAAAATTAAGGCTCAGAGGTTAGGTAGTTTATGCAGTATCTCTTGGTTTCTAAAGGTGGAAGCTGTGTTTGAAACCCAGGGATCTCTTACTCCAAAACCCAGAATCTACTCTCCACTACACCATCTCCAACATGGAGAAGTGGAAGAATTTCCTCTCATGTCATTTCTTATTTCTGTAGAATGTATTCATGACCTTTAGACCCTAAAGCCAGTGTTCCTTATACATTCTCACACTGCTTTAGTTTAAATGGTTTCTCTCTTGCATAACAAAGAGTGTTTCTTAGATTTGTTTCTTCAAAAAGGGCTGAGCATAACTGGAAAATGCCCTCCCAATAGTACAAAGTACTTCCAGCCTCATTTAAAGGGTTGCTGAATACAAAGCTTTTTAAACTAGAGTCAACATGTTTACAATAGATCTCTTAAATGTATTCCTCCTGTGTAACTATAATGTTGTATACCTTTGATGACATCTCACCAACCCCTACCCACTACAACCACCTGAGCCCCTGGTAACCACCATTCTACTCTCTGCTTCTATTAAACCAACTTTTTCACATTCCACATATAAGTGAGACCGTGCAGTGTTTGTCTTTCTGTAAATGATAAATATATAATTTTATTTGTCAATTTTAAATAAAATGTTTAAAAACGGTTGCCAAATACGATGTGAGCTGTTCAGTTAAATTTATGTTAATTAGCTCAATTGACTCTTTCTACAGGGTATACATAGATCAAGACATCACTGTATAACCCATCAATATACATAATTATTGTTTGTTAATTAAAAATGAATAAATGATTTTTAAATAATCATAATTTACACGAACAGTAAATAATGTTTTAGTATATCTCAAATACTGCATGGAGGATACTTATACCAAAAGTTATTCATTGTTTGTTGAAATTCAAATGTAACTGGCTAACTTTTATTTTTATTTGCAATATCTAGTTGCCCTACCTCATAGGAAGCCACATAAATAAACGAAATTCTCCATTTACTGGAAATCACAGCTTGCAAAGAGCACTTTCATCACCTTTAACTAATTTAATATGTACAACAATCTATAAGAAAAAGATAATTCACTGTATAAATATAACTGAGGACACTGGGTTCAGAATAAAGTTGTCCATGATCACATAGCTCATATGTGATAGAGCTGTGGTTTAAATCTAAGTGTAACACTGCTTGTCATTTTCTCTTTCCTTAATCAGCCATCAAACCTCAGATTAAGCACCACCCTCTTTGAGAAACCTACCTGGTCTACTCCCTACCCAAATTTGTGGTTCTTTCTTTTATGCTGCCATGGGAGATTGCACATGTCATCATTATGGCAAGCAGCACATTCATCTGTGATTATTTGTATGTTTTTTCTCTGTGCCGCAACTGAGTTTTGAGTAGTATGGTAGGCAGAATAATGCCTTCACAAGGAGGTCCACATCCTAATCCTAATCAATGTTACATTACATGGCAAAAGGAATTCTGCCTCTGTGACTCAAGTTAAGGACCTTAAGAGAGAGAAATTATCCGGAATTATCCAGATGGTCCCAACTAATGACATGGTCCCTTAAAATTGGAGGACCCTTTTTGACTGTGGTAAGAGGGGGACATGATAATGCAAGAATTGTCAGAGAGATGAAACTTTGTTGGCCTTGAAGATGGAGGAAGTGAGCCATGGACCAAGAAATGCAGGCTAACTTTGGAAGCTGAAGAAAATGCAAGAAAACCAGTTTTCCCCTAGGACCTCCAGAAAGGAACACAGCCCTATTGACACTGTGATTTTAGTCCAGTGAGACCCACTTTTGGACTTCAAATTTCCATACATTTCTAGTAATATATTTGTGTTGTTTTAAGCTATTATGTTAGTGGTAATTTGTTACACAAGGAATAGGAAACTGAAGGAGGTAGGTGCCATGTCTTATTCACTGCTGCATTTCCTATAGCTAGCAAAGTGAAGAGTAAGCATGTAAAGGATGCTCAGAAATTGTTTTATTGAGTGAATAGATAAAAATTATACAACATTTTTTCATGATAAGTGTGTTGTAAGGAAATGGCTAATCCACTATGATATGAGTAAGAAAAATTATCTCTATCCATCTTCTTACCTGAACCAATGATAGCAAACTCTACTCTCTCTATTCCTTGACCCAACAGGTCATTATCATAAATACAGAAAAAATGGGTAACAATAAATGATGACTCCAGAATAAGCTTGTAGATCGGTCAGGGTGGTGGGAAAAATTGTAGAAAGATGCAAACCTTCTTGGAAGGCCAGGAGGTTTTACAAAAGCTTCAGAAAAGGATTTGGCTGAAGGCAGCCAGATTCTCTTATCCAGTGCCTGAAAGTTTGGGTTAGATAATAAGGGGATGTAAAGAAACTGATCTAGATAAGTTAGTTTACTTAGGCCTCAGAATGTGGCCTTTAATCATCCACGTGCAGGGCTGTTCTCTATGGGGGTGGGGGGGAAGAAGTGTGTTGACTCAAGACCTTTGTCATTAAATCTGTACTGAATAAATGCCTGCAGCACTGGCTTGTCAAGGCCATAACTGCTACAACTCTTTCTGTGAGGGCCTGGTCCCCTAGCCTGTTCTTTCACTGGATACCTGTGTCTGAGTGCATTTGTTCATCTGTTGTCCAGCCAGGGTCTGTGGGTCAGACCTGGCATAAGCTTTTACATCTTCCTAGCTGTGGATGTGAAATCATAAAAGGAGACCCCACCCATAGTTACCACAATAATAGACATAACAAAAATTTCCTGAATTAGTATAATCGTTGTCAAACTTTAGTTTGCATTAGACTGGCCTGAGATATTTATCTAACACTGCATATTACTGATCTAACCTTTAGAGATTCTGATTCAGCAGGGTGAGGATGGAGTCTAAGTGATTCTGTGGACCATAGTGCAACAGGACCCATATATATAGAGAGACAGTGGTCAGGATAATCAGTGTTGTCCTGGTTGCCTCCCTATTCCTGGGAGCTTCTCTGGGAAGTGATTCCTACTCTCTTCTTTGGTCTTGAAAGCAATTCTGACACTAAATCTTATTTCTAAATAAATGAGAGAGCAAAGGTGAGGGGAGTTAACTCTTACACTATTTTCTAAAATGTATTTTTCATGAAAGTATTTGGAGTTCAACATAATCTAGGATCAAATACTTCATCAGATTTCAGAAATTCCCTGTTAAATGAACAGGCACCAGAACCATCAAATGCAAGAAGAATTTGTGAGAGGAGTTCACTGTAGCATCTTCAACCCACATATTATCATATTAAACAGAAGTTAATTTTGAGATAACTTGCCCTCTGATACCCCACAAACCCAGGGAAATTTTTTTTTTAAATCTTCCTTTTCTTTAGTTAGGATAAACAAAGAACTTTATACACACACACACACACACACACACACACACACACACACACGTATACATCTCTGTGGCCCAGGCTAGAGTGCACTGGCACAATCACAGTTCACTGCAGCCTCAACTTGAGGGGCTCAAGTGATTCTCCCATCTCAGCCTCCTGAGTAGGTAGGACTACAGGCATGTGCCACTACACCTGGCTAATTTTTTTTTGTAGTTTTATGTAGAGAAGGGGTTTTGCCATGTTGCCTAGGACTGGTCTCATACTCCTGGGCTCAAGCACTCTGCCCACCTGGGCCTCTCAAATTGCTGGGATTGCAGGGATGAGCCACCATGCCCAACTGAGAACTTCAATATTTAACCAACCACTGGAAATAAAAGTCAACAGTATGAATACCAGTTTCTAATTGACCATTTCTAAATGGCGCCTTATTTTTCCTTAAAAATGTATTACATGCTAAAACTAAAAGGAAAATTTAAAATCCAGAAAGGTCTGAAGAAGAAAATGACAATTTCTGACAGTTTCATTGCCTAAAGAAAAGCCATAGTTAATATTTGCTTTGTTACTCTCAGTGCTTTGGCTATGCACATGACTTAGTGATTTGAGATCATACTGTATACGCAATTTTATATCATGCTTTTTAAACATAATATAGGATATTCTGCTACCATATGGTTAATGTGTTGTAGTGAGACTGTTTTTGTTAAATTATTTTCCTTGAAGAGAATTGAGAAATTCAGAAATCCTATGAATAGTCTAAAAAATAACTTTATGGGCAAAGTTCCCGCATATTATTCTCAAAGAGGTACAATTAGGTCTTCCTGGAGTGTCAGAGGTGCTGAGTCACCTGCAGCTACTGACTGCTAATCATATTAGACAGAAGTTAATTTCAAGATAACTTGCCCTCTGGCACCCCACATGTCAGGCAGTGCAGCGGCCTCTTTATTTACAGTGGCATGCAAGTGAGCAATGCCATGTTTACAGAATAATGTGCATTCCAGGCCTGCCATCCCCAAATTATTGTGAAGCTTTGTTGGAAAAGACAGAATTCTAGAATGTTATGATCATAAATCACATTGTTGGAAATTGTCTTTCTCTAAAAGTTTATGGTTGTGGTGCAGTGCCATTTTTCTTCCAGACTTGAATTTGACTGAATTTCACTTGTCATCACAAAGAAATATTTTATTTTCATTTTCAATTCAGTCATAAATTGCTGAAAACATTCTCTCAAGAATTAGAGTATAATCATAGCACAACTGAGTATTAGTAATGAAAAATACTCACCATGTATTAAATATACATGGGAATACTTGGAAAACAAACATGATTGCACTGCCAAATTCTCAACCTTGCAGCCATCTTGATGGTAAATTAAAATCTTACGTGAATAGCTTAGTTTTTTTGGATCTATCACTGAAGGAGAAAACTTCTTTCATTACCTCTTATGATGAAAATAACTTGCCAGGTTAGAGATGTGAGACCAAATTAAGAAGGCCAAGCTTTCCATCCTTTCACATTCTCTCTAAACCCACTAAAAGTCACCATTTGTTCTGGTTCAGTTCACTTTGTTGGGTACTTGCAGAAGTCTTAGTAGAAGGTACTCCTTTCACTTGTCTAAATTGATAACTTGTTTTACAAAGTCCAATCAAAGGCTATATTTTTGTTTGGTCAATAGACTCAGAAAACAATGTTCTTCACATAAGATTTCAATCAAAGGCAACTGATGCTAACAGTTATAAATATATTTGACATTTCTTGTTAATTCTTTTTTTTTTTTTTTTTTTGAGACGGAGTCTCGCTCTGTCGCCCAGGCTGGAGTGCAGTGGCCGGATCTCAGCTCACTGCAAGCTCCGCCTCCCGGGTTTATGCCATTCTCCTGCCTCAGCCTCCCGAGTAGCTGGGACTACAGGCGCCCACCACCTCGCCTGGCTAGTTTTTTTGTATTTTTTAGTACAGACAGGGTTTCACCGTGTTAGCCAGGATGATCTCGATCTCCTGACCTCGTGATCTGCCCGTCTTGGCCTTGTTGTTAATTCTTTTTATGGTGGCATTAAAATACAGAGGGACACTGTAAAATTCTTATAAAGTATTGGTATAAGAGAGGTAACTTGCATTATTTATAAATGGTTAATAGATTGGCAGGATGGATTGGATTTTACACTGAGAATACATTGTAAAATAGTACAAGGTGTACTGGGAATATGAGGAATAGTTCCTAGTTTCCACTCTGTTATTCATAAGCTCTGAGCTTGAGGACTTTGCTTGCCTGTGTTGAAGAGAAAAATGCTGGAGAGAAAACTGATAATAAAATATATGACTATGTACATGGTTGTCAAATAAGCTTTTCGAAATAAGTAGGGTTAATAGTTTGACAAAATATAGGCTTGTGGCATATAATCAGAACCAAAAATGCAATGGTGATGGAAAAATAAGCCAATTTATCTCCAACTGGTGTCTGTAGTTATAAAGAAAATCAAACATCTGGTCATTTGCATAGTTTTTATCACAGAAGCAAAACATGGTTGCATGCCCTTGGAAGAGAACCAATGAACATGAAGGTTATCACTCAGGAAGGACCAAAGTTGACTGCTAAACAAGGTGACCTTTGGACACTTGACCATAACTCATAGTGTCATGGCAGGATGGTTAAACGTGACATAAGCCTCACTTGGTAAGGGAAGCAGCACTGTGGGACTGTCCTGAGAGCAGAACTGCCTGGCAACTTGGGTGGAATCAAAAAAAAAAGAACAACAAAAAAAATAAGTTTTTTTATGCCTATGTGTGAGAGCTTCTGAGACACTTCAGCCCTGTTGCTTCTTCCACTGACTGGTCATGTTAATGTAGTTGATAAATCATGTGCTTGTATGGTCGTGTTGCCTCACTTGTTCAACAGATTCACTTTGCTTTGGGAAGGATACAGTGAACTGGGAAACTGAACTGCCCAAATGATTTGACCGGGGATTGTGTACGATGTAGGAAGCGCTTCCAAGCAAAGACTTTAAATTAATGCAGACCTTGGTTTGAGTTCTGGTTCCACTATTGATGAGCTGTGTGACCCTGAACAAATTTCATAATCTCTCTGTGCCTTAGCTTCCTCATCTGTAAAATGAGGATAATGATGATTTCTTGTGTCAGGGTGTTCTTGAGTTACTATAAAGAAATACAAGAAATACCGGAGGCTGAGTAATTTATAAAGAGTTTTAATTGGTTCATGGTTCTACAGGCTTTGCAGGAAGCATTTATATGCTCAGTTTCTGGGGAGGCCTCAGGAAGCTTGAAAGCCTGGTGGAAGGCGAAGTGGGACCTGGCATATCATGCGGTGAGAATGAGAGCAAGGTGCAGGTGAAGGCACCACACATCTTTGAACAAGCATATCTCCTAAGAACTCCCTCACCATTGCGAGGACAGCACCAAGCCATGAGGGATCCACCTCCATGAGTGAAACACCCCCACCAGGCCCCACCTCCAACATTGGGGATCACATTTCAACATGAGATTTAGAGGGGACGGTATCCGAATTATATCAGTTCTATATCCTATAATTATTATACTTGAAGGGATTAGTTATTTGTCTAGGTTCACATAGGTAGGCCTTGGTTGAGCTAAGGCTGTCTGACTTCATGTCTATGTTTCCAGAAGTGACCTAACCCACTCAACATTGCAGAGCTGGTCAGTAGTGAAATTGGCTGTGACAGATGCTGCTACTCATCTACCGAATGTACGTTCTCCCTTGCCTTCTTTACTAAAGAATCATTTTTCCCCCGGGGTAGAAATTTGGCCAGCTGAAAGTTCAACCTCCTATGCTTCCTTGGAACTTTGGTTATATATGTGACACAGTTCTGTCTGGTGTGATGTAATCAGAAATATATCGAGTGAGGTTTCTAATACAGCTGGAGTTATCTTGACAAAAAGGGTCAGACTTAGCTGACACACACTTTTTCATGCTTGAACATGAAAAAAATACCTGGAGGTGGAACAGCCATCGTTGCAACCACCTCAATACCCGAAAGAAAAAAGCCACATGCCAAAAACTGGCAGAAGGCATAGATGAAAGCTGGAAAGAGCTGTGTGGAGAAACTGTACCAGCCCTAGACTGTGAATTTCCAGACCGTTGTCATATTAAAAATTGCCGTTTAAGTCACTATAGTCTAGTTTCTGCTATACACAACTGCATCTAATGCCAACTGATATGTTAGGATTTAAACCTCTAGGAACTTGTTAGCACATTTTTTTTTGGTGAATTCCCTAGAGACAAAGCTCTGCCCATAATATCTTTTATCTTGTTTATGTGTAATAGTTACAGTGCTGCCCTTGGTCTTAACCATTAGGTCCTCAGGGACAGAGTACTTGGAGCCCAGGACGATGTGCAGTCAACACTGTGATTTAAGATTGGGAAATTGGGGCCTAGAGAGCGGTTAATAGTGGTGAAACAGAGGCTAGTACTCAGGAATTTTGATATTCAGTTTTGGCCTCCTTTTAGCGCTATACAGGACCCTACCAATGCCCACCATAAACGTACTGAGTATCCAGGCAGATGTAAGTGCTTGGGTGACAAAGGAAACATTTTTCTATTTTATCATTTTGCTCTGAACGTTCTTGTTACTTGCTATGTAGGCAAGGCATGCGCCTCAGTTTTCTCATCTGCAAAACAGGCATCATAACTATGACTGTCTCATAGGGTTATTGCTGGGATCTAAGGATTTGATATATGTAAAGTCCTTAGAACAGTGTGTAGAATATAGTAAGTTTCAAAACAACAGCCCATAGGACTGCAATCTTTATTATTATGTCTGAAATGTAAATCTTTTCAATTTGTTGCTCTGAGACTCTTCACCGTGACTGAAACAAAGATTTCATAGTCAGATAGATATGAGTTCCAGACACAGGTTTGTCACCTATGAATTGTGTGATATCAGGATAAGCACAGAAACTCTTCAAGTTTTGATTTCTTCCTCTGTACCAGAGGATAATTTTTGTAGCTACCTTACTGAATTGTCAGAATTAACTGAGCTAATTTATGTAAGTCCTCAACATAGTTTTTGCACACATTAGAACATAGCTATTAAGATTTACAATCTTTTTCTTAATATAACTTAGGTTTTGGTGTGTGTTTTTTTGTTCGTTTTTATTCCCCTCTTGGCCTGCATCACCATCATTACCCCAGTGTAGACCATACTTGTGTTACAACTGCTTTTTTTAATTGCTTGGTGCTTGGTAATTTTTTCTTTGCGTGATGATTAAATGTATGTGTCAACTTGACCAGGTTACTGTGCCCAGTTTGATTAAGTACTAGTCCAGATGTTGCTGTGAAGGTAATTTGGAGGTGTGATTAATATTTTTAATCAGTTGACATTAAATAAAGAAAATTTTCTTGGATAATGTGGGTGGACCTCATAAAATCAGTTAAAAGTCTTAAGAGAAAAAACAGGTTTCCTGGAGAAGAAGAAATTCCGCCTCAAGGTAGAAATACTGCCTGGGTTTCCAACCGGCTAGCCTGCCTTTTATTTTAGACTTAAGACTGCAACATCAAATCTTGCATGAGTTTCCAGTCTGCCGCCATGCCCTGCAAATTTTAGACTTGGCAGTCCCCACAATTGTGAGCCAATTCCTTAATACAAATCGTGTATGATTTGTGTGTAAATATACATATATAATTGATTATTGGGTCTATTTCTATGGAAAACTCTTACTGATACATCTTCCCCCTTGCACAAAATTGGATCTTGGAAAAAAATAGCTAATCTCTGATTATTTTAGAAATTCTATTAAGAACTTCATCTTAACTTCTGACTTTCATATTTCTGCCTAATGTGAGATGATCGACTCTATGGGATGACTGGCTAATGTGTTTTTGTTTATGTTTTTGTTTTCTGTTCTGGAATCTAGCCCTTGATTTTCCTTTCACAGTCAATTTTCTATTCCTTGCAGCCTTTCACTTCACATTTACCATGCATCTCCCCCAACACCTCCTGGGAATTTCTACTCCAGTAGCTCTCTCTTTTCTTTTCCATCCCTCCTTGTGACTGTCTTGTCATGCATGTTCACTAATAATGAAAATCATTTTACAAATCAGGCTGGGAGGAACCTTGAGTCCATTGGACATAGCCCAGTGAAAGCTCAGTATAAGATCTTTACAACAAGCTCTTACGATATTGCATGACAAACCTTCTGTCAGAGATTTGTTAACAGTTTCCAGGCATGTGGAGAGGTTCAAAGGATTATATGGAGAGCTCCTGGAAATCTCCAGGGCCTAAAATAAAGCATACTTATCCCTTCATTACAGCAGAAGCTGTGATCTACCTCTTTGTGGACAAAGTGCTTGGTTTCCTACCCGTGGATATTGGTATCCTAAGAAATTTTTATGTACTGTAGCAGGCACCGCTCAGTGAAGCCAATTAATTAAGCTAGTTTTCCAGCCGATAGACTGATGCATTACCACTATTTCAGCAATGCGCAAATTAGAAGCATATTGTGTCTGATGGCCTAGTCATCTCATACTGTTGATTTTAATTTGCTAGAGAGGTTGAGGGAGAGGAAGAAACAAAACAAGGATTAAACCTGGGAGGAAATGTGGTAAGGGACATGTGAAGGCTGAAGAAGCATTTATTGAACATTGACTATGTGCAAAATTAAATGCATTATTCACATCGCATCGTTTCAGGGTGAGGTTGATTTTAGTATTATTCTAATTCTTAAAATAAGGAAATAGGCTCAGGGAGGTTGAATTACTTTCCCAAGAACATACATCTATTTAGTGGCAGAGCTGGCAGGAAGAAACCTAGGCAATAGTAATAGTTACGTTCTGACTCTCCACGCTCTTAGCAGATTAAATTTCTGTGCCGACCTACTGACTTTTCCTATGTTCTCTTAGCACTCACTTCCTTCATTTCTTCTGTAATCACCACACATCAGGAAGCCATATTCTGTAGTCTTGATAATGTATTATACTCTGTAGATATCCCATTCTTTTGTGTCAATCCCAAGTGCTAAGAACTAGAATCACATCACAGGGAAAGAAAGATGTGTGCATTTATAGCCTACTCACGGTGGCAAGGACAGGATCCATCATAATGAAGGCACGAGAAAGGTTGCTATCTGGCTCCTTGGTTGAAATTGCAGTTGATGAAGGTTAAGACCTTTGAAGCACAGCTGCTTTGATTCCCATCTGCTCTGTAGCTGATCCTGCCAGGCTGATTTGAAGTAAAAGAACCTACTGTTCTCTGTTTGTCGGGTATGGGAGTGCTAGAAGGGAGTGGGGAGGTCAGAGGACCACTTAAGTGATTGTTGCTAGAATCCAGGTGTCAGATTTGACGAGAGTTTAAACTGAGACAGAGGAAGTAGATACAACAAGAATGAAAGATTCAGAAGAGTTAAGATCCACAGAATATGGAAAAAAATTAAAAGTGGGAGGTGAGAAGGGTGAAAATTATAGGATAAATCACTAATTTCTGGGTTTTGAGACTAATGGATAGAGGCTTCATTAACAGATGAAAGACACAAAAACA
Source organism: Colobus angolensis palliatus (assembly GCF_000951035.1). NCBI lineage: Eukaryota > Metazoa > Chordata > Mammalia > Primates > Cercopithecidae > Colobus > Colobus angolensis. The sequence continues at coordinate 1,046,945 of NW_012119432.1, read as the reverse complement.
GGAGGAGACACTTCAGCTCTATCTTACAGAGTTCTTCTGACATCCCATGGTAAGGTGGGATTCCAGGAGGAGGGAACAAAAAAGATGCATAGATAGAAGTGAACAAGGCCTATCTATAAAATAGCAAATGAATTGGTATGACTGAAGTGCAGAATGCATGTTGAGAAGTGTGAGATGAGGTTAGACAGACAGGGGATGACTAGATCAAGAAGACATTTTTAAACCATTCAAGGACTTTCCCCCTTCATTCTTAGATAAAATGGAGTATTGTGAATAGGTTTTAAGCATGGAAATTAATTGATTATAAAAATTTTCATTTTAGACAAATTATGGTATGGGAATGGTGGAATAATTAATTAGGGGGAGCTGTTGAAGTGGTTCAGCTGATGTTAATTGGAACGTAGAACAGTGTCAGTGTGAATGAGAAAACTGGATTGAATAGAGAGGTGTTTTATTTTTTATTTATTTATTTATTTATTTTCTATTTATTTTTTGAGACGGAGTCTCGCTCTGTCGCCCAGGCTGGAGTGCAGTGGTACAATCTCAGCTCACTGCAAGCTCCGCCTCCCGGGTTCATGCCATTCTCCTGCCTCAGCCTCCCGAGTAGCTGGGACTACAGGCGCCCACCACCACGTCCAGCTAATTTTTTGTGTCGTTAGTAGAGACAGGGTTTCACCGTGTTAGCCAGGATGGTCTCATAGAGAGGTATTTTAAAGACAGAATGGGCAAGACTTTATGATGACTTAACTATGTTTTTTGCTTAGGCAACTAAATTGATGTTGGTGTCATTTAACACATGAGAACCACAGTGGTAAGAACTGGTTTACTATATATTTGTGTGATTACTATGTTCTTGTTTCTTTGATTAGCAGCATCTTCTGATCCACACTTATTCCTCACTGCCCACAACTGGTCACAAATTGTTCTTTGCTCTAGGTCCACAGAGAATTATTGTAAGTATTAATGTACCAAACTTGTGTAGGCACTACCACCTGCTTGGGTCAGTGGAAAGCTGTGTGTTTTGAGACCACGGGCATTTGATTCCTTCTTCACTTTCCATCCAGTAATGACTATAGAGGGGAAAGAAAAAGCTAGGTTTAGATAGAACATCTAACATTAGGCCTAGAATGTTCTGACTGATGTAGAGATAATTTTTGGTTTGCTCTGATAATGTCCTTTCTCAAAAACGCAAACTTTATATTTTTTCTTTTCTACCTTTTAACATCTCCCTCCAGAACAAACGCACAGATACACAGACAGACACACACATACACACATACACATATTATACTCCACCCTTTCTATTATTCTCCTCCCCTTCCTCCTCCTCTCTTCTTCTTCTTCTTCTCCTTCTTCTTTTCTTCTTCTCCTCCTCCTTCTCCTCCTTCTTCCTCCTTCTCCTTCTTTCTCCTGCTTCTCTTTCTCTCTCCTGCTTCTCCTTCTCTCTCCTGCTTCTCCTTCTCCCTTCTGCTTCTCCTTCTCCCTCCTGCTTCTCCTTCTCCTCCTTCTCCTTCTCCTTCTCCTCCTTCTCCTTCTCCTTCTCCTCCTTCTTCTTCTCTTCCTCCTTCTCCTCCTTCTCTTCTTTCTTCTTCTTTCTTCTTCCTTCTTCTTTCTTCTTTCTTCTTTCTTCTTCTTTCTTCTTCTCACCAGGCTAGAGTGCAGTGGCATGATCTCGGCTCACTGCAACCTCCTCCTCCCAGGTTCAAGCGATTCTCCTGCCTTAGCCTCGCAAGTAGCTGGGACTGCAGGCATGTGCCACCATACCTGGCTAATTTTTTATATTTTTAGTAGAGATAGGCTTTCACCGTATTAGCCAGGATGATCTTGATCTACCGATCTGATGATCCACCCGCCTCGGCCTCCCAAAGTGCTGGGATTACAGGCGAGAGCCACTGTGCCTGACCTCTTCTCATTATTCTTTACTTTCCAGAATATGTCCTTCATTATCTGACTTCCAGGACTTTGCTAAAGCTCTCCTTCCATCTGAAATACCACCCCCTCCTCATTTCTTCTTACCAAATCTTATCCAAAAGCTTGGATAACACTAACCTCAGCTCATACTTTCTCTAAGAATCTTCACAAGTCTCCCCATCAAAATTAATCTTTGTCCTATAACAATGTGTTTAAACATCTTTTATAGCATTTACCACAATGTTCTCATTCATTTGCTGTAGGCTTATCTACCTTGATAAACTTTGGTAGCTAATAGAAGACAACAGCCAATTTAGATATATCTGCACACGTAAGAATGAGTGGCATTAAATCAAGCGTGAAATTTAATCGATTACCTCCCAAATGACCTAGCACAATGAAAAGAACATATTAAGTATACAATAATTTTTGATTAAGTGAAATTTCATTTTTATTTTATCACCTTGGAGAATTGCTTTAGTTCCACAATCTTATTAGTATTAATATATTTATTATTTTTCTCAGATAACTGCAAATGCATTGAACTCTTTTCCTCAGAGGATACTCAGCACTATAGTTAATACTGATGGGTTTAGGTATCTGTTATAAAGAAGAATAAAATGAACTCACCTGCTTGGAATCAAGTCCAAATGTAACTATTTGTTTAAAGGTAGTAAAAGAAAAAAGTTCTTGACAAGGAGTGAAAATATATATATGCTTGATTTAACATACTTAAGCTTTCTTATTTTCTATTTTTGTTATACTTAACAATGACCAAACAAAAATCAACACAGAAAAGTGTGTGTGTGTGTGTGTGTGTGTGTGTGTGTGTGTGGTGTTGGCTTAAGGGTTAGACTAGGATTCTAATTCCAACCCTTGCCATTAACATGTTGTTTTGATTTTATTCATGAAAAATGGGATTCTGTCACTTTGTCTTCCTCCTTTATCTGCTTTGCGACATTAACGGTTCTAATAGCATTGTGTCTCTAAGATAAAGTTGTTTATTTAACATTTCATAATCCCCTCCAACATTTTGTCTCTTCTGTTCCTCCCCATCCACTTTTTGAGTTTCCAATAAAAAATGAATGTTTGAGAATAAGATGGAGTGCTCTTTTCCTAATCGCTTTCCAGTGTAAACAGCACAAACATAGGAATGTCAACTGGACATAAAGTGTTACTATGATTGCCCCTCATTTTTCATCCAATTAAAATATTTCTTTTTACTCCCTTATTTTTGAAGCATCCCACAGAAAAATGTTTACAAACACCTAAGAACCCTGGGTAGGAAGATTGGATTACTTTGAGAAGCCCATTCAAATACTGAACAACTTGCCTTACTCATTACCATTGAGCTGATGAATATAGGTAATTCACAGTTGTGTAGAGAAAAAAGGCTATCTGAACTTATTTCACAGGCTTCCCTGTTATATGTGTGAAATGATCTAGTGCCACTTTAGTATGCAAACAGACAACCTATTCTGTTTTTATAAACTGATCATCTAACAGATTTTGATAAATCAACACCACCTATTAGTAATGGAAATACTGAATGTTGAATATGTTTGTGCTACTAAGTCACTAAAGTATATCGTGGCCGGGCGCGGTGGCTCAAGCCTGTAATCCCAGCACTTTGGGAGGCCGAGACGGGCAGATCACGAGGTCAAGAGATCGAGTCCCTCCTGGCTAACCCGGTGAAACCCCATCTCTACTAAAAATACAAAAAACTAGCCCGGCGAGGTGGCAGGCGCCTGTAGTCCCAGCTACTGGGGAGGCTGAGGCAGGAGAATGGCGTGAACCCGGGAGGCAGAGCTTGCAGTGAGCTGAGATCCGGCCACTGCACTCCAGCCTGGGCGACAGGGCAAGACTCCATCTCAAAAAAAAAGAAAAGAAAAGTATATTGTTTATGCTAATGCTAATGTGATTTTTGAACTAGCTCTCACTAAGAACAATTATTCTTTTTTTCAGTTTTTACAACTTGCTTCCATGTGATGCTTCATTTCAAAGTGAACCATATAAGTTTAAAGAGTAAGAAAGACTGCCTAATTTTATTAATTTTAAGAAAATGAAAATGACTTAGAAAACAATTTCTAATCCCATAGCTCTTGGATAATTAAATTTATGTCAAACAATTAAGTATCATTTAGAATTCAAGCCACAAGCAAATGTCTTCAGACTCACAATAGTGATGCCTAAACCCCCGTGCTTTAAGATAATGGTGATAATTTAGGAATTACACAACTTATACAGGCCCTGCATTGTAAATACTTAAGCGGATATATTTAATGGAAAAAGTTAATGTAACATGAAAATTCTGCATGAAAGAGTAGGTCATTATTTTTCTGAAAACCATGAAATAGTTTGGATATTCTTCCCTGACCAAATCTTATGTTAAAGCATAATCCCCATTGTTGAAGTTGGGGTCTAGGGGGAGGTGTTTGGGTCATGAGGGAAGATCCCTCATGGCTTGGTGCTGTCCTCAATGATAGTAAGTGAGTTCACTTCATTCAAGATCTGGTTGTTTTAAATGTGTAGCACTGCCTCCTTGACTTGCTCCTACTTTTGCCATGGCATGTGCCTCCCCTTTTGCCTTTCACTATTCAGGTAAGCTTCCTGGGGCCTCTCTAGAAGCTGAGTAGATGCTAGCGCCATGCTTCCTGTACAGCCTGCAGAACTATGAGCCAATTAAATCTCTTTTCTTTATAAATTACCCATTCTCATATTTTATTATTATTATTTTTTTTGACGGAGTTTCGCTCTTTCACCCAAGCTGGAGTAAAGTGACATGATCTCGGCTCACTGCAACCTCTGCCACCCGGGTTCAAGTGATTCTCCTGCCAAAGCCTCCCAAGTAGCTGGGATTATAGGCGCCCACCACCACGCCCAGCTCATTTTTCTATTTTTAGTAGAGACAAGGTTTTGCTATGTTGGCCAGGCTGGTCTCAAACTCTTGACCTCAAGTGATCCACCAACGTTGGCCTCCCAAAGTGCTGGGATTACAGGCATGAGCCATCGCACCTGGCCTCAGATGTTTCTTCATAGCAGTGCAAGCACAGCCTAACACAAACTAAGAAGGTAGTTGTGATTAGAACCTTTAAATGCTTTAAAAAAATATCTGTCATCTTAGGTATCATGGAGCTGCCTGCACAGAAAAAATAGCTTAATATTGTTCAAATAGTTGAAAATATTATACTCATGATGAATCACATGGTACAGAACAGAAATATATATTTTTATTTCAATAAACTTTCCATTTTGAGTTTGATTCCATATATGAGAACAATTTGGAGTATTCCTGACCTAATTTGTGGTAAAACTAATGAACTCTGTTTATCAAAATACTTATAATCTTCAGGGTGGTTGACTGGGATAGTATCTATATAATATAAGTTTGGTGAGTAAGTATATTAGTAAGAACATTAATTTCTCTGAGGTACTTTGGGTATACTGCCATCAGTGACACACAAGTTACAATATAGGATGGAAATAAATATATGGATGATATAGACAGTTAAGTGATAGATATAGGTAAGTCATAGACAAACAGATAAGTAGATCGATAGATGATAGATAGCCCTGGATTAATTGCTTCCCTAGTCCCCTACATTCATCTTAGGATAGATTTGAATCACATGTTATACATACTGGAAAACACCCATTGTTTTTTTAAGATTTTTGTGGCTTTCACTTTATATACTTTGCTTGGTTGTGGGGAAATCATGTCACCCAAGTCGCTATGCTGGTTTTGATCTGCATTGGGAAGTCTCAGATGTGGAATTTAGCCCTGTTATTTCCATACATACTTTTTAGGTGTTCAGCAGGTTTTCCTAGATGTCTGGGGAAGTCATAGCTGTTTATACAGTAACGAAGCAAACCACTTTAGATGGTATATTTAATCATTCCTGTTCTTAAAACTCCTTTGGCTATTCTGCTTTGAGGTAAAATATAGGTGATTTTTTCACTGACTTTTCTTCAAAAGTGAGAAGCAGGGACATTTTACTTCTTCTCCATCAGATAAATGACAGTTACTCCTCCCCACTACTGGGCCAGAGCAGGAAAGGGCCTCAGTATTTCCCTATGTTAATACCAGAGTGAGCAGTTAACAACAGCCTGCAGTAGTAGCTTTCTAGAAAGGATGTGAGAATACTATTTACAGTTATTTCATAAGGGACAATTGCTTTGACATACAATGTTTTTAGTTTGCAAGTGCTCTTTTAAGGATACAATCTTTTAATAAGTCATTGAATATATGTGTGGTTAAATGTGTTTGCTTTAAAAAATGCAACACATTAAAACTGAAGCAAGGCAACGTAAATAACCCAAGCAGAAAAGATAAAGAGCAAGGATCTTTGCTTTTTTCCCCTTTCCTTGAATGATTAGACTGGCTAGAGAGTATCTTGTTCTATTTTTTTTCTAACAAATAGCTTTTGCATTTATTTTTAATTCTTTAATTTTCTGTATTCATCTCCACTAATTTTGTCTTTTTATCTTTTGAATTATTTCCTCATACTTAGGTGTATTTTCTAACTTAAAGTAAACGCTCACTTATTTTCATTGAAATTTTGTTAGTTTATAAGAAGAATATTAAATCTCATCAATTTTAATATGGACTGTTTTCACATACTGCTTCTAAATATTACACATGTGTAGCTTTTACTAATTCTTCTATATGATATATTATCAAACTAGCAATTTTAAATTACAAGAAGTTCTATTTTGTTGTGGTTTATTTGCTTGTATTTTTATTACTTAATTTTATTTTATGGCGTTCAGATATTGTGGCCTATACACTTTCTCAATTTAGAAATCTATTCAGGTGAGGAATTTTAGCTTAATGTTGATAAGTTTTTGTAAATGATTCAGAGGACTTGGGGAAAAAGGTATAATTTCTCTGTATTTGACTCATATGACATACAGCTCTTAAACTGACCTTGTTAACTTTAATAGTTATGTCTTGTGTAATTTTAATTTTTGCCTAATTAGTCAGAAAATGACTTAGATATTTTGAAGTATTATACTTCAGTTAGGTTTTTGTGAATTTCTCTGTATATTTCTGACCTTGTTTTACTTTATATATTTCAGTGCAATCATATTCCACTAAATATTTATGACATTTACCTTTTCATTAAAATCTTCTCTTGCTTTCATGCTTTTGACCTTGAATTCTAATTTTTCTTATCATAGTAATGTGACTCTGTTTTAGGAGCCTCTGCAGAAAGAAGTGGTGACACAGAAACTGACAAACCCAGTTTGACTGAAATGAGCAAGGATAAAATGTATTTACATCAAAATTCTACTATTTACATTCAGACCATTCAGGTCAAGTTCATAGCATTAAATGTAGCAGGATGAGCCACAGACAAAACTCCTCAGACACCAAGTTAAAGAAGGAAGGGGTTTATTCAGCCAGGGGCATCGGCAAGACTCCTGTCTCAAGAGCCGAGCTCCCCGAGTGAGCAGTTCTGTCCCTTTAAGGGCTCACAGCTCTAAGGGGGTGTGCATGAGAGGGTCATGATCAATTGAGTAAGTAGGCGGTACGTGACTGGGGGCTGCATGTACCGGTAATTAGATCGGAACACAACAGGATAGGGATTTTCACAGTGCATTTCTGTACAATGTCTGTAATCTATAGATGACATAACCAATTAGGTCAGGGGTTGATCTTTAACTACCAGACCCAGGGTGTGATGCTGGGCTGTCTGCTTGTGGATTTCATTTCTGCCTTTTAGTTTTTACTTTTTCTTTCTTTGGAGGCAGAAATTGGGCATAAGACAATATGAGGGGTGGTCTCCTCCCTTAAAATATTTCCAGGAATGGGGGGAAACAGAGGGCTTCTTAACAGTCCGTACCTAAGGGAAAAGCTCATGTGTTTGGAGGGCAACACACTCACTCTTCTATTAGAGTTTAAAGAAGGCAGGTACATTACTTTGGGTTCTCCAGAGAAACAGAGCCAATAAAGATCAGTAGATACGTAGATAATAAGGAACTGGCTGATGTGACTACGGAAGCTGACTGGCTAGCACCAAGACCTGCAGGGTGAGTCAGCAATGTGGAGAACCAGAAAATTCTATAATATAGATTCAGTCCTAGCCTAAACACCTTGGAAACAAGGTAGTCAATAGTCTAAGTCCCGCTCTGAAGGCAGGAAAATGTTGAAGTCCTACTCAGTTTTTTTGTTCTATGCAGGCCTTCATCTGATTGGATGAGGCCTACCTACATTAGGGAGGACAATCTGCTTTACTTAATCTGCTGATTTAAATGTTAATCTGGCCTGTAATTTTCTTTTCTCATTATGTCTTTGTCAGGTTTTGGTATCAAAATGATGCTGGCTTCATAGAATGAGTTAGGGAGGAGTCCCTTTACAATTCTTTGGAATAGTTTCAGTGGAATTAACACTGGCTCTTCGTATGCCTGCTAAAATTTCGGACTCAGGGCTTTTCTTGGTTGATAGATTTTTATTTTTATTTTTATTTTTTTTTACTGATTCAATTAAAAAAATCTCTGTTCAGGGTTTCAATTTCTTTCTGATTCAATCTTGGGAGGTTGTGTATGTCCAGGAATTCATCTATTTCCTCCAGATTTTCTAGTTTATATGCATAAATGTGTTCAAAAAAGTCTCTGAGATCTTTTGTATTTCTATGAGATTGGTTGTAAAGTCACCTTTGTCATTTTTTGATGGAATTTATTTGGATCCTCTCTTTTTTGTTTGTTAATCTAGCTAGTGGTCATCTGCAGGCTAAGGATCAAGGACAGCCAGTCTGAGTTCCAAAACTGAAGAACCTAGAGTCTGATGTTTGAGGGCAGAAAGCATCTACCACAGGAGAAAGACGTAGGCTGGGAGGCTATGCCACTCTCTCTTTTCATGTTTTTCTGCCTGCTTATTATATTTTAGTCATGCTGGCAGCTGATGAGATGGTACCCACCCATATTAAGAGTGGGTCTGCCTTTCCCAGCCTACTGACTCAAATATTAATCTCTTTTGGCAACACCCTCACTGACACACCCAGGATCAATACTTTGTATCCTTCAATCCAATGAACTTGACATTCAATATTAACCATCACATTTATCTTTTGTAAGAAAACCACTTTTGGTTGTATTGATTCTTTGTATAGAGTTTTGGGCCTCAATTTGGTTCAGTTCCACTCTGATGTTAGTTAATTCTTTTCTTCTGCTAGTTCATCGCAGCGCTATTCACAAGAGCAAAGACATGGAATCAACCTAAGTGCCCATCAACAGTGGATTGGATTAAAAGAAAATGGTAACATATATCATGGAATACCATGCATCCATAAAAAAGAACAAAGTCATGTCCTTTGCAGTTACATGGATGCAGCTGGAGGCCATGATCTTAAGTGAATTAACACAGAAACAGAAAATAAAATACAATATGTTCTTACTCATAGATGGGAGCTAAATATTGAGTACTCATGTACATAAAAATGGCAACAATAGACACTGATGAATACTAGAGTGGGAAAGAATGGATGGGGGCAAGGTTTGAAAAACTATTGGGTACTATGTTCACTACCTAGGTGATGGAATCAATTGTATCCAAAACCCCAGCATCATGCAATATACTCCTGTAACAGTCCTGCCCATGTACCCCCTAAATCTAAAATAAAAGTTTAAATTAAAACCCAAAATACCCTCACAGAATAACTCAGAATAATGTTTGATCAAGTATCTTGTCAGCCCATGGTCAAGTTGACATAAAATTAATCATCACAACAAATATAAGCAAGATAGCAGAGGCCGGGTGCAGTGGCTCATGCCTGTAATTCTAGCACTTTGGGAGGCCGAGGTGGGTGGATCACCTGAGGTCCAGAGTTCAAGACCAGCCTGGCCAACATGGTGAAACCCCGTGTGTGCTAAAAATACAAAACTTAGCTGGGCATAGTGGCTGGTGTCTGTAATCCCAGCTACTCAGGAGGCTGAGGCAGGAGAATCACTTGAACCCAGGAGGCAGAGGTTGCAGTGAGCCAAGATCATGCCATAGCATTCCAGCTTGGGTGACAGAGCGAGACTCCATCTCAACAACAACAACAACAAAAAAATAGCAATAAGGTCTAGAAGCAACCCTTCTGGTTTCCAGGGAATGACAGAATGACAGTATATATAGGGTGAAATGTGAAAGGATACAGAAATGTAGTAGCCAATTTAACCAAGTATGTAGCAATTTTTACATATCCAAATGTATAAGCTTAAGCTATAAAATTTGAGTCATATAGATGACAGCAATCACTACTCTTAAAGGGAGTATTTATCACAGCCTGGCGACTCATGATATAGTCTGTGGTTCACCATTTGAGATTGTTGTGAGAACAGGCATTTCCTAGCAGAATATATCAGAAGAAGGACCTTCTTTAGGTGATTCAGAGACAAAAGGCTGCATGAGTGGGGCTGGAAAATACCAGAAAAAAAAAAAAAAAAAGATGCCGTTTTCATCAAAAGCCATGATAGAAAAGTCACATGTTATCAGACAATAGGAGCCGAGTTCAGAAATAGATCAGCTTTGCCAAGGCAAGGACCTTCTCACCCTGCTACTTAAGAGACAGTTGGTGGAGAATATCATTGTCCAAATTCTGGGTCCTACAGAAGGGACCTAGATTAGGACAAGGTAGTGGAAAGGTGAGTATTTCCAAAGGTGGCAGGTTCTACCCTTCCAGTTTTGTGAAGGACAAATAACACAATTTTGGCTAGAAAGTTATAGATAAAGGAATCCAAAGATATTACTGCTGAGAGTTAGTATATAGGGGTTTGCTGGATAAAAAGGGCATTCAAATAGTTCTGTGTATGTTTTTTAAAATAGTGGGGCTAGTAGACTCAAAGGTAAATATTTTTATCAGTTAACTAGAATGGGGGCTTTTAGTTTTTAATGTTAGGAAATGTAAGAATATCAAGCAGTACGCACTGGGATAGTAGAAAATGGGAAGGAGGGAATGTACATCTTTTGTTTCCCAATTAAGTCTCTTCTTGCCATTTTTGAAAGTGATTCCAGTGCTGAGAACTAAAAGATACATGCATAGTGCCTTTGAGCACTTCATGGTTTTGCTCCTTCCCCTCCCCTTCCCTTCCCTCCCCCGACTTCCTTCCTTCCTTCCTTATTCCATTCATTCCTTCTTTATTTTGTAAATTATAGCCAGCTCAGAGAATGAGAGTTGTTTGAAGAATCTATAAGAAAACATCCAAAGTATAGTGCTTCTTGCAAAGAAGAAACTCAGTATTGTTAGTTTTCTTTCCCTGTACTCCCTCACCTCCCTTCACTTATCATCTAGCAGTATCTCCTCTTATGTTTCCTGCGTCTTCATTCCCTGGCTGATATGAAGAGATTTGTACCAATGTATAATATATCTGAACTAAAATCCAATTTCCTGTGGCAGGCTGTCTGCATGTCTAGATTTTTCTTTGACTGCCCACATTCTGTATCTGTGTGTTTTAAAGATTATTTTCTTGAGGGAATTCATAACTACTTTTAATCTTCTCTGGTAATCAACCGTTAGTTTGTTCATTTGTTTAACACATATTTATTAAGTACTCTGTGCCATATATCATTCTAGATGATGAGAATACAAAGATGAACAAGTTGGATCCCTACCAATGGAGATCTGGGTCTTGTGAAAGTTTAAATAAATTTCCTTCCAATATTGCCTTGGCAAGCCAGTATTTATTTTTCACAGTTGGCATCCTGAAAACCTTGGTGTTTTACCTGACTTGAAAGACTTTTACTCAACAGTCACCAAAACCATGTATAACCATGGGAATCAAGAACATTGCATAAAAGCATCATAACAATGTTTTTATTTTGATTTTTTTTCCAAAACAGGATTGTGGGCATTTCTTCAAATGGAAGGCAGAAAATAATTCAAAATATAAATTTAAGAAGCCCTGAATTTTAATTAATTACAAACCAAAATGTCTATTTTTCAGTATTAGTCCTTATAAATCTTTGGGTATTTTGCTTCCAAAATATTGGCAGAGCTTAATTATGAACTCATTTTAAACATCAAGAACTTAGCATTTCATGTATTAAAAATTCACCTTGGATATTTGAACTTAAGGAAATATGATTATATCAATCTAAAGAGGACTCATGAATTACTCAGCTTAATTTGAAACACATGCATAATACAATAACACTCAAATAATAGCTACTGTATTTGCATTATATGTCAAATACCATCCTGGGTGTACATTATCCCATTTAACTATCACAGTATGCCCACAAGATAGCTCAGTTTTTCAGAAGTAGTTTTTAAAGTAGTTTTTAAGGAAATTTGTTCAATTAGTCTCATTTCTCAATGGAAAAGTCATTTAATTCTACACTGTCTCTTATGTAATGATGACCATGTTATTGATACCGATCTACTATATTTAAAGGTAATAGAGAATTTTATGCACCACATGGAAAAATGCCACTTGAGTATAAATAGAATAGTTTTTTTTTTTTTTTTTTTTTTTACTTTCATGGTACATAAAATAGCTACTAAGAAATCTATGGAGTCACCATACATTAAATATCTAAGCAGAGAAAAATTTGATACAGTTAATATATGGACTTTTTTTCAATGAATTGTATGACAAGATGAAGCAGCAGGTTTAAATATGAGCAACAATCAAAGACATCTAACTCTAATATGATGTGAAATATCTGTGACTTGTGTTAGTGACAAAGTCATAGCTACTTTTAATGCTCTTGGCTTGTGTTTACAATGGAAAGAAAGTCTGAATTTTTGTTAAAGGCTAGTGAAAATAAATATGGAATTGTTCCCACCCAAGTTCATAGACATCAGGTAACAAACACCTGTTCTAACAGAAGCCATTGCACTGAGGTTATGTTAGGGAGGAGCTGGGGAAGAGACAATCTTGGGGTTCACTGAGGGTGATCTAGAGGTCTTAGTGAACTGCCTCAGAAAAAAGCAGATACATGGCAGCTTGATGACATCAAGCTTATCCATTAACGAATGTAAGTTTTTCCAACTATGGATAGAATCTTTGCATAATGTTTGTTTGTGTTTAGGGTCACTATACTTGAGATATTAGTAGCATTCTGATATTGTATTGTCTTTCTTATTTTCAGTATGGGATTATAACAATTCATCAACTTTTATATGTAGATATTGATATATACTATCAATGTGAATTGAAGAATTGGACAATATTTCATTTTCATACATTTTGAAAATATTGAACAATATCAATTCATTTTCATATATTTTGAAAATATAATTTTTTATTTTGCCTCCAAATCCACATTTATTGATGAAAATAGGAGACATCACAAATAATTTAGCATTTCACATACCTTGTCCTGTAAGTTCTTAGTTATATATTTAACATGCTGAGCCAAAGTGTTACTGGTGACACTTACATTTGCAACAGCTTATTTTTTGTTCAAGACACATAATTTCCACGATGCTAGATTGGCACTCTTTTGTATACTTGCCATCTGTGTGTTTTGATGCTTGTGGTTTTTCTTTTCACTTAACCGTATTTCACAGTGGCGTTACTTATTTCATTGGCATTTTTTTTTAAGTTAAAATTTCAGATTCCTTTTTTAGTTGATTAAGTTTTTCATCATGTATCTTTTCTGTATGTTGGTCATATTTTTTAACCATGGTTTGTTTCTCATGATGTCTTAAGCCATATTCTTTCAACACAGATAGGCTTTATTTTCAGTCAATACTTAAGCCCCAAATGCTCTAGCTCTGCCATTTTCAACATGAGGACATCCTGTGATCTATGATGACTTCTCCACATCTGGGTTCATTCTCTAGGACTGCTGTAACACATTACCACAGCAGCTTAAAACAATTGAAATTTAATACTCTCACAGTTCTGGGAGCCAGAAAGTCAAAACTTCAGGTGTGTGCAGGGCTCTGCTCCTTCTGAAGTCTCCAGGGAAGAACACTTTATTATCTCTTCCTACCTTTTGGTGGTTGTCAGCAATCTTTGGTGTTCCTTGGCATGCAGCTGCTTTCAATCCAATCTCTGACTCAAGCATCCCATGGCCACCTTCCTGAATCTGCATTCAGATTCCCTTCTTAAAAAGGAAAACACCAGTCTTTTGATTAGGGACCACCCTAATCCCGTATTACCTCATTTTAACTTGATTATATGCACAAAGATACTATTTCCTAACAAGGGCACATTCACAAGTACCAGGAGATAGAATGTAACTATTTCTTATTTTCATTTATTAATACTTTATTGAAATGAACATCAAATAACATAAAATTAAATACTTTAAAGTAAAAAATTTAGTGGTAGTTAGTACATTCACAATGTTGTGCAACCATCACTTCTGTCTAGTTCAAAAACATTTCCATTACTCCAGGGTAAAACCTCTAACTCATTAAGCAGTTTTTTCCAATGCCGCCTCTTGCCAGCCCCTGGCAAGCGACAATCTACATTCTTTCTCTATGGATTAACCAATTCTGGATATTTCATATAAAACTTATCCTACAACATGTGACTTTTTGCATAAGGAGTCCTTTATTTAACATTATGTTTTCAAGGTCCATTCATATTATTGCATATGTTAATACTTCCTTTTTATGGCTAATAATATCCATTGTATGAGTATACCACATTTTCATCTGTTCATCAACAAATGGGTATACCTTTAGTTATCAATAGATAAATGTGGTATACTATTTATCTGTTGATGAACATTTGAGCTCTTTCTACCTCTTTACTATTGTGAATAGTGTTGCTATGAATGTGTATGTACATGTATTTGCTTGAGTTCCTGTTTTCAATTTACTTGAGTATATAGCTAGGATTGGACTACAGGGTTACATGGTATTTCTATATTTCACTTTTCGATGAACCACCAAACTGTTTACCATAGTGGTTGAATAATTTTACACTCTTACCAGCAATAAACTAGAATTTCAGTTTTTCCACATCTTTTGAACACTCAGTGTGTTCTGTTTTCATTATTATTATTGTAGCCATACTAGGGGATATGCAGTAGGACCTCTTTGTGGTTTTGATTTGCATGTTCCTAATGACTAACGACACTAAGAATCTTTTCACGTTCTTTTTGGCCATTTGTATATCTTCTGTGGATTAATGTCTATTTAGATCCTTTGTCTATTGTAAAAATTGGGTTTTCTCTTTCTAGTTCACCTGTAAGGGTTCTTCATATAGTATAGATACTAGACCCTTACCAGATATGGGATATGCAATTATATTGCATTGTGTGTGTTGTCTTTTCCTTTCTTGATAATGATCTTTGATACCCCAAAATTGTTCATTTTGATGAAATCCAAGTTATCTGTTTTTTGTGTGTGTTTCTTATGCTTTTCATGTCATATCTAACAATCTATTGCCAAATCCAAGTTCATGAAGATTTAACCTGGCATTTTCTTCTACGAACATATCCTTTTAGAGAGACATAATTCAACCCACAATGTGAGCCCAACATGATGTCTTCATTTGAACTAGTGAGAAAAAACAGTGTATTAGTCTGTTTTCAAGCTGCTGATAAAGACATACCTGAGACTGGGAAGAAAAAGAGGTTTAATTGGACTTACAGTTCTACATGACTGGGGAGCACTCAGAATCATGGTGGGAGGTGAAAGGCACTTCTTACATGGAGGTGGCAAGAGAAAATAAGAAAAAAAGCAAAAGCGGAAACCCCTGATAGACCTATCAGCTCTCGTGAGACTTATTAACTCTCACGAGAATAACATGGAAAAGACTGGCCCACATGATTCAATTACTTCCCACTAGGTCCCTCCCACAACACTTGGGAATTCTGGGAGATACAATTCAAGTTGAGATTTGAATGGGGACACAGCCCAACCATATCAAATGGGGAAATGTAAAATGAGAGAGTACGTTCTATGTCTTGATATACGGATTATCCGGAATCCGGATGGATTATCCGGAATAAAACATCACTTCTTGCTCATAATCCATTGACTGGTACTTAATTCTGCTTTATAGTCAAATTCAGGGAAAGATAGGGTGGGAAAAGTATAGTTTCGCTTTATGCCCATAAGGTCAACAAAGCTCTATTACTGTGAGAATAAGTATACATGAAAAACTAGCTATCTTTGCCACAGTTTAGTAAATGTTTTATGGTTATACATTTTAAATTTAATATTTTGTAGACAACGTCCTTTTATAAGATGAAGGTTTCTGTGGGCACTTTTAGGGCCAGTGTAATCTCCCCTCCCTTGTTTTATTTGCCTTGATGACTAAAGAATAACTGTTTATTCCTAAAAATTAAATAACACAACCAGACTATCTAAATGTTGACAATTTTGTATCCGATATTTTAAAGTGTAGTGTGACATTTTAATCTGCAGATTCTGAATTATTTTTGTAATGCTTTTTATTTCACTTTCATTTCCATTTACAGTTGGGCATTCTACTTTTGGAATAACAAATTATATTTGGTTTTCATCTGTGACTGCTCAGTTACTTGCTGTTTATACATTATTTATTAGTTCAATAACAATAGTGTTTAAGTCCTCAATTGTTTCCTTCACTTTGCACTATTCCTTTGCATTTGAAGTTTCACTTTGATGTTTTATCATCTCATTTTTGATTTCTTGTTTTAATACGTTTCATTCTATTCAATATAGTGTTGAACATTTTCTGGATAAATTATTCTTTTTATTTCCTTTTTAACAAAATATCTGTTTGCTGTTATTTTTTCCATTTTTCCTCCACCTTCAACCGAAGAAGTTTTACACAGATGTCTTAACATATTAAAAATTTAATTCTGTTTAAAGTGGAGAGCTCTAAGTAGTCTATATTTTTTTTTATCCATTGGACCCTCTTAGGCCAAGTAGAGAAATCCAGCAATAAAAGGCAGATGTAGCTATACTAAGCAGCCTATTTCTGTTGATGTAATTTACATGGATTCATCTTGACTCCCATTTCATCGTGTTGGAACTTTTTTCTTTTTCCTTTATGGGGAGACACCATTTGGGAGCTAAGTCTCCTCTCAACTAGAGGAATGAGTAAGTGTGGGGGGAAAAATGCTATCAACTATGTCCATGGGCAGAACTGGTTACTAGACTCAGGATTTACCTTGTCTTTCAAGGCCTTCTTAAGTGCCCTGTAACTTTTCCTAGTTTATTTTCTTCTTTTGCATTTTTATCTTAAGGCACATTTCTACTGCTTCAAAAAGAGTGCAAAATGGTAGGTTGAAGGGGGTTTTGGGTTATGGGTTCATTGCATTGAGAACAGACAGTAAGTATTAAAAGCTCATTGCTCATTCAGATGTCATTTCTCCCAACTCCCACTCCCTTTGGTTTTATTTTCTTCTTGGTCTTCTGTTTGACTGCATTTCTTTTTATTGTTGGCAATAATTAAGTCTGAGCTTTTACAATCCTTCTAATTTTTCTCTTCAGCTATCCTCCCAGCAGGAAATTGAGAGCTGCAGCAAATTCCAGCAATATTTCTGGACTGTGGTTAGAGGAGGAAGGTAACAGGATTGAGCTTTTTAAGTAATGGAACTTTCTGCACGTTGAACCAGATTTGGTGACACCCTCTTCCTTTTAGACACACTCTAAATTGGGGGTAGGTTGTAATATTTCTCAGGGTTATGTTTACTCACCTCTCTTCCTGGAATGTTTCTATAGAGGGTAGATGATATAGTTAGGCTTTGTGTACCCACTTAAATTTCACCCTGAATTGTAATCCCCGTAATCCCCACGTGTCAAGGAAGAGACAAGGTGGAGGTAATTGAATCATGGGTGTGATTTCCCCCATGCTGTTCTCATGATGGTGAGTGAGTTCTCATGAGAGCTGATGGTTTTATAAGGGATTCTTCTCCACTTTGCTCGACACTTCTCCTTCCTGCCACCTTGTGAAGAAGGTGACTTGCTTTCCCTTCACCATCTGCTGTGATTGTAAGTGTCCTGAGGCCTCCCCAGTCATGCTGAACTCTGAGTCAATTAAACCTTTTTCCTTTATAAATTGCCCAGTCTTCAGCAGTTCTTTGTAGCAGTGTGAAAATGGACTAATAAAGTAAATTGGTACCACAGAGAGTGGGGTGCTGCTATAAAGATACCCAAGAATGTGGAAGTGACGTTGGAACTGGGTAACAGGCAGAGGCTGGAATACTTTGGAGGGCTCAGAAGAAGCCAGAAAGATGTGAGAATGTTTGGGACTTCCTAGAAACTTGTTGAATGGTTTTGACAAAAAAAGCTGATAATGATGTGGACAGTGAAGTCTGGGCTGAGATGGTCTCAGATGGAGATGAGGAACTTCTTGGGAACCGGAGCAAAGGTTACTCTTTCTGTGCTTTAGCAAAGAGACTGGCAGCATTTCGCCCCTGCTCTGGAGATCTGGGGAATTTTGAATGTGAGATAGATTATTTAGGGTATCTGGTGGAAGGGATTTCTAAGAGGCAGTATTCAAGAGAAAGCAGAGCATAAACCATTTGAAAAATTTGTAGTCTATCAATGCGTTAGAAAAGACAAAACCATTTTCTGGGGAGAAATTCAAGCCAGCTGCAGAAATTTGCATCAGTAACAAGGAGCCAAATGTTAATCACCAAGACAATGGTGAAAATGTCTCCAGGGCATGCTGGAGGTCTTCTTAGCTGCCCCTCCCAGCACAGGCCCACAGGCCTTGAGGAACAAATGGTTTCCTGGGCCAGGCCCAGGGCCTTGCTGTTTTGTGCAGACTTGGGACTTGGTGCCATGCATTCCAGCTGTGGCTAAAAGGGGCCAATGTACAACTCAGGCTGTTTCCCCAGTCTTTCACTTTTAATTTCCTTTCTCTTTTTAGTTTGCTGAGTGTTTTTATCATGAAAATGTGTTGGATTTGGTCAAATGCATTTTTTGAATCTACTGAGATGATTGTATGTTTGTTTTTAATTCATTGATGTTATTAGAATGTTTAAACAAGCATGATTCCAAGGGGAAACTCGACTTGATCATGGCACATTATCCATTTCATATAGTGATTCACTCTCTGTCTCATTCTGGATGGCTTCAACTGTTATGCCTTAAAGCACACTATCCTTTCTTACTGCCATGTCTAAGCTGCCACTAGTTCTTCTAGTGAATTTGCCAACTGAAATACTATAGTTTTCATCTCCTACAGTTATACATGACTCTTTTGTCTTCATATCTGTACTTGACTTTTTGAACATGCAGAATACAGTCATAATAACTGTTTTAATGTTCTTGGCTATTAATTTTGATATTTTGTCAGTTGCGAGATGGTTTCTATTTCTCAGAGTAGTTTATATGTGAATTTCTCTGACTTTAGTGAGGTTAAATGTGTTTTTGGATTCCTAAGGGTCAGTTCTGTATTTTTAAAATAAATTTTCTGATCTTGTCTTCTTTTTTCAATGTTTTCCTCCATCTGATTTTTGGTCTTGTCACACTATTTTACAGTCTTTACATATTAGTGATATTGGTCCTTTACCTGTGATCTATGCTGCAAACAATTTTTCAAGCCTGTCCATTTTATCTGAGTGTGTTTATGGTGTGTTTGTCATGCTTTCTATTAAAAAAAAATCATTGTAAGTAGTATAATGTATCAATACATCTTCCACAAGTAAGCAACCAGTGACTGCCAGGAAGTGATTGCTTTATAGGAAACCCACAAAGCACTCATAATGGCAAAAGGTCACATGCTCAAGTGAGGATGAGAGATGACTGAATCTGCTGTCAAAATTAAGAACATAAAGCCTGTGGTTAACTCCATGACTCCCTTCCTTCTAAGCTAAAAACCTGAATTAGAGGTAAATGCTCAGGACAGGACTTATTCACATCTTCTCAGAGAGTGAGAGCTTGTTTTAATTGTTCACAAAAATGTATTCTTCTAGTGTACCTCCTCCTGCTTTATTTCTCCAGAAGGTCATAGGATAAAGAAGGAAGGCAGCATGTTAACAAGGTCAGCAGTAAAATTTGATGAAAAATGTGTCTGCTGTCTGAGGATGCATACTGAGAAATGCTTTTCACATGAGGCACGGGTGCCTTTGGTTAAGGTAAGCCCCTCCCTGGGTACACTAGTAAGTCTAAGGTTGTAGTTTCCTGATGAAAATAACTCAGAACACCTCCCAGCATGTGCATATTTCCCCCTCCTCACCTGTAGTGGTAAAATCCAAGTCTGCATTTTATACCTATAGAAATAAACAAGATTCCCCAGATATGAATTAAGTTGGAGATACAGTGTAGGGCAAGTTTATTCATGGAAGCCTTGACAGCCTGAAGGCAGTGATTTTGGATTGAAAATTAAAAGCTGAAGAGAGTTGTGAGAACATTGGAAAAAGGAGGCAGGATGGGAAAGTTGTCTGCTAGGAACCAATAAATGACTGGTCTTTAAGGCAAATACAGGGGATATTTAGAAGAGGAGTGGGAAGATTCATACCTCCATGGAGACTTAAAAATGGTCACAATGCCTTGGAAGGATTTTGGCAAGCCATTCAAAATACTACATAATGCTGAACACTGAGAGAGAACAGAATGAACAATTGGATGGGGGTAGCTCTGGGGAGAGACTTGGAGAAAAACTCTTCCTGCTATGTGTACCATCAGAATTGAACCAGGGGAATTATGAACAGGTCTCCAGTTACTTTGGGATGGATCTTTTGGGAGTTCTAAAGAAACTCCCTTTTCCTCCAAGCAGAGAATCTTGGCCTCCTCCATACTTCACCGGCAACCCCCACAATCATCATGGAGGTGTCAGCCATGGTGCTTAGATATATTAAGCCACTCCAGGGCTGCACTGTCTGGAGGAGAAACTTGATAACCAAACAAAGCCTAATAATGTGGCTCTTCATTGCCTAGACAAGAGTTATACATAAGGAAGGTAGGAACCCTGAAGAGGACCAATGCTTGGTTTCAATATGGATGAGACGCTTGGCAAATAGTCTGGCACAGACATTGAAGAGCCAACCACACATGGGAGACAACCAACTATAAGCACAGACCAACCAAACTCAACCTTGGAACAACCATTCACGAGCACTGTCAAAGAAATGAAAGAGAGGATGACTTCCTGCCAGTGTGAGTGCAGGGGCAGTGACAAGGTCAGATGACCTTGCCCATGCTCTTCTACCCTATAGATTCTCCACCCAAGACTCCTACACTGTCCTTACCTAACACAAGTACCCCCACTGGACCACATGCTTCTCAGGGTTGCCATCCAGTGTTCAGTCTCATCTCCCAAATGAATGTCCTGTGCTCACTGTGTTGCCTTTCCAGGTACATGAGACAGCCAAAAGGGTAGAAATGCCCCTGCAAACATGTGCAGGCAAAAGATCCTTCAAAACATCTATCGCCCAATCAAGAGAGCACAAGACATAAACAAGGTCAGCAATATTCATCTGTTACCACCATCTGAAGATAGTGAATCAAAATAAGAGAGAGACTCTGCTAGAGCATAACCAGGAAATCCCAGTTAATTTCACTGCTCCTCTAGTGATGTTTGCAGACCTAGAATTATCTTCTGAGTCTCAAAAGGAGCCTGTGGAAACATGACCAACCACTTAGAGACCGACTGTTACAAAGATGGTAAACTTGTTATTGTGCAGTTTGAGTTCCTTGTATATTTTGGATATTATCCCCTTATCTGATGTGTGATTTGCATGTTTTCTCCCAATCTGAGGGTTGTCTCTTTACCTGATTGTTTCCTTTGCTGTGCAGAAGCTTTTCAGCTTGATACAATTCTATTTGCTTATTTTTGTTTATGGTGGCAAGGAAAACAAAATCAGAAATATATAAAAACATGTGTGTGTCTCTTCCTGTTCCCTGATGGTGGGGATGGGGAGAGGAAGGGAAAAGGGAAGTGTGTGAATAGAGGGATGTGAGTTCTTACAGGATTGCAGTCAGAGCAGCAGCAGGTTCACAGTTAGCCAGCCATTTCTCTTTAACATATTATCGCAAAGGCAAAGAAGAAAGGGATTTGGTGTTCCTGCCTTACTCTGTGTGTGTGTGTGTGTGTGTGTGTGTGTGTGTGTGTGTGTTTGCGTGTGCCTGTATGTGTGCACATTGTGTGAGGAGGGCAGTGTTGAGGTATGTTTTGTGTGCAGTGACAGTGAACCATCCCCCCAGAAAGGCAGACTAAGAAATTACCTCCAGGCCACATAACTCATAGTGGTGTTTATTGCATGTCACTCTATGGGATAAGCAAATAAAGGCCCTCAGAAAGACCAAAAGTGTCAACCTAGTGAATGTCACTGACAGCATCCCTAAACACTGAAATAACGGTGACTGCTGGCCAGGCACCACTAATTAGGGCACTTTTTTGCCAAGAAGTTTAAGGCAAAACAGTGGTCTACCAAGGGTGGAACAGTGGGACTGATCTACCCCAATTAAGGTGATAGAGGGGAACATTGTCCACAGCGAATTTTAACAGAAGAATGAAACAGTATGAGCTGGTCTTTTTTATTATCATCTCTATACACCAGCATTTCTAAATAATTTTAGTCATTACTTTTTTTAAATTATACTTTAAGTTCTAGGGTACATGTGCACAACGTGCAGGTTTGCTACATATGTATACATGTGCTGTGTTGGTTTGCCGCACCTATTAACTCGTCATTTACATTAGGTATTTCTCCTAATGCTATCCCTCCCCAACAGGCCCTGGTGTGTGATGTTCCCTGCCCTGTGTCCAAGTGTGCTCATTGTTCAGTTCCCACCTATGAGTGAGAACATGCAGGGTTTGCTTTTCTGTCCTTGCGATAGTTTGCTGAGAATGATGGTTTCCAGCTTCATCCATGTCACTACAAAGGACATGAACTCATCCTTTTTTATGGCTGCATAGTATTCCATGGTGTATATGTGCCACATTTTCTTAATCCAGTCTATCATTACTTTTTACCTCCCCTCCACCTGAAACTTTCTGTTTGAGGTGGTCGTGGAGGGTTTTTACATCAAGTCTAGAGGACTCAGTTAATCACATTATCTGAATTAATTGTTCAGGACTCTCTGCTACTTATTTTTTCACTCATTGATTTCTCTTTATTTCCACTCCCCAGTGCTCTTCTTCTCTTCAAAGTCAGTCACTCTAATAAATTTTATCTATATTGTTTCTTTTGCCTGAGTGTTAATAAAATGCATACTGTAGTTTGCGGACATGCATTTTAAATTTATGTCTGTGTTGTTGCATATCATTGTTTCTTACTGTTTCACTCGGTACTATTTTTAAGATCTATCCATGTTGCTATGTGAATGTCTGGTCTGTTATTTTTTTCTCTGGTAACTGAACATTTTGGATATGTTATTTTTTGCTATGTAAACGTCAAATGATATTTGGATTTTATGTAACATAAAACATTTTTACTAGGTTAGTTAAATATATCTTAATTGCCTACCAAGTGACATTTTAGTTTGTAATTGAAATTCAACTTAATATTTTGATAATACCAATGAGATAATTAAACATTTCTTCTAATGATAATGAATTAAAGTAAGGTAATTATACATATATGGCTTCTTAAAAATATTTGACTTAATTAGGTTGGAATGAGATTTATCTGTTGAATAATTACTATGTTTCAACTAACATTTTCTGAAAAAAAAATACAGCAATTGAGCTTGAGGTAGTTATTGGACTTGATTAGTCAGAAAGAATATCTGGTGATTCTTTTGATTCCATTATAGGGTAATAGCTAAATTGGTTGTTTTCTATCTACATCTATGTGACACCAGGAAAATTTTTATTCCTAGCTGAAGGATGAAACTAACACATTTGTTTTTATGGATTTGATAGAGAAAAATAGTGGCTTTCCTTGACTGACTCTGATTCTTCTTATAAATGACTTGAATATGGAAACTGCCTTAGTGCTCAATTACTCGAATTGGTGAGAGGTCTAGTTTCCAAATGAAGAGAAGCAATAAAGTTCAGTTTAGTTCTGTCGTATTAGTCATGTTGATATTGCTTCTCTGTTTTAGGCACACACTATCAACGGGAAGAGTCACCAGGTATTTTGTGTGAGGCAGAGTAGCAGAAGGCTCAGCTATTATGCCAAGAAGGAATTAAAATTATCTTTGTAACTTCAAATGTTACTCATTCATAGATGGTAATGTGATTTACAGTTTCTTCTTCAAGTTTCTAGGTAGGCTAAATCACCTCAGGAAACAAATGATGAGCAACAGCAGAAACACTCTCCTGATACACATATGCACATGTACACACACACATGCACAGGCACACATACACAGAAACACAAGCTTCTCTAAAACATGTGGAAGGAAGGCATATATCAAATGTGTGAGAGGAGATCGTCACCTCTGAGTGGCTGCAGTACTTTCTGTGTTATTTATTTTTTATTTATTATTTTTTTAAAGACAGTTTCTTCAATAATTGGTGCTGGGGGAAATGGATATCCATATTCAGAATAATGAAATTACAAAATTAGATCCCTATCTCTCACCATATACAATAATTTAAAAAATACTTTTATTTTTAATTTTTGTGGATACATAGTACATGTATATATTTATGGGGTATATGAGATGTTTTGATATAGGCATGCAACGCATACTAATCACAACATGGAAAGGGGGTGTCCATCTCCTTAAGCATTTATTCTTTGTGCTACAAGCAACTCAATTACACTGTTTTAGTTATTTTAAAATGTACAGTTATTATATTATTATTTACTGTAGTCACCCTGTTGTGCTATCAAATAGTAGGCCTTATTCTTTCAATTTTTTTGCACCCATTAACCATCTCCTTCTCCCTACCAGCCCCCCACTACTCTTCCCAACCTCTGGCAACCAGCCTTCTACTCTCTATTTCCATGAGTTCAATTGTTTTTATTCTAGATCTCACAAGTAAGAACATGCCATGTTCATCTTTCTGTGCCTGTTTTATTTCACTTAACATAATGATCTCCAGTTCCATCAATGTGGTTGCAAACGACAGCATCTCATTCTTCTTAAGGCTGAATAGTATTCCATTTTGTGTACGTACCATATTTTCTTTATCCATTCATCTGTTGATGGACGCTTAGGTTGATTCCAAAGCTTAGCTATGGTGAACAGTGCTGCAACAAACATGGGGGAAAGGATACTCTTCAATATATTGATTTCCTTTCTTTTGGGTATATACCCAACAGTCAGATTGCTGTATGGTATGGTCTGAAATACATCTTTCTATTTGTTATTTTGAATCCTCCATGTGTTTCTTGTTTTCATATCACAAGGCTTTGTAAAGTAAGGCACTTTCGTACTTCATCAAAGAAAAACACCATCTAAACAGGCATGTTATTGACCCACATCTCTATGCATCTGACTTTCCAAGCACCTACTTTAGGTAACATATGATATTTTTCCACCTCATACATGCATACACACACACACACACACACACACACACACACACGTGGATTTAACTATTGACAGCTAGTACAAATATTTAAATACCTATGTACAAAAATTTTAATGTTTGACTTTTGAGGAACAATGACGTTGAGTTGATTTTGAAAATACATCCATGCAAATCAGCAAGTATAAATCTTAGCAAAGCAACTGGCACGTCAGAGACCCTAGGTGACTGCTATATTTAAAGATAGCCCTGGCTACTCCAAGACTTTCACTTGGGATTAGTTGAGAGATTGTAGCTGCTTGGAAATTTTGCACATCCTTGCTTCCTCAAAGTTGACATAGTAAACTATTGCACAGTTTTCTCTTGGTGTAAATTAAGAAGTCATCAGATACTTGAGTGTATAATAGATGGAAGAAACCTCAGAGATTATCTAATTTACCACCCTCATTTAACAAACAGGTGATACCTCATTATAATTTTAGTTTGCATCCCTCTAATGCGTAGAGATGTTGAGCATTTTTTCATATATCTGCTGTCCATTTTTAGGTCTTCTTTTGAGAACTGTCTATTCAAGTCATTTGCTCATTTTTCAATAGGGTTATTTGTTTTCTTGTTATTGAAAGTCTGAGTTCCTCATATATTTTGGATATTAGCCCTTTATCCGATGTATGATTAGCAAATATTTTCTCCCAATCTGTGGGTTGTCTTTTTACTTGATTAATTGTTTCATTTGCTGTGCAGAAGCTTTTTAGCTTGATCCCTTCCCATTTGTTTATTTTTGCTTTCATTGCCTGTGCTTATGAAGCTATATCCAAGAAATCACTGCCAGGGCCAATATCTTGGAGTTTTCCTCTATGTTTTCTTCCAGTAGTTTTAAAGTTTCATGTCTTATGTTTAAGTCTTTAATCCATTTTGAGGTGATTTTTATTAAAAGGTTAAGAAATATAACAAGTGTTGGTGAGGATGTGGACAAAAGGGAACCCTCATACATTACTGGTGGGAATGTAAATTAGTATAGCCATTTTGGGAAACAGTATGGTGATTCCTCAAAAAACTAAAAATAGAACTACCATATGATCCAGCAATCTCACTTCTGGGTATATACTCAAAAGAATTGAAATCAAT
Source organism: Colobus angolensis palliatus (assembly GCF_000951035.1). Classification (NCBI taxonomy): domain Eukaryota; kingdom Metazoa; phylum Chordata; class Mammalia; order Primates; family Cercopithecidae; genus Colobus; species Colobus angolensis. The sequence goes on along the minus strand of NW_012119432.1, from coordinate 1,020,653 downwards.
ATGTTGAAGAGATGTGTCTGCTCTCCCATGTTTATTCTAGCCCTATTCACAATAGCCAAGATACGGAAACAACCTAATTGCCCATCTACGGATGAATCAATTGTTTAAAAATGTGGTTTACATTCACAAGGAATACTAGTGAGCTTTAAAAAACACAGGAAATTGTGTCATTTGCCGCAAAATAGATAAGTGTAGAGAATATTATGTTAAATGAAATAAGCCAGGCACAGAATGCAAATGCTGTATGATCTCACTTACATGTGGAATCTAAAACAGTTGATTCCAGGAAAGTAGAGAGTGGAATTGTATTTACCAGAGGCTGGGTCAGAGTATTGGACAGGAAAGAAGTTGGTCAATGGGTGCAAAGTTTTATTTGCATAGGAAGAATAAGTTCTGTTTATTTATTGTACATCATTGTGACTATAGTTAATAATAATGTATATTTCAAAATAGCTAAAATATAGAATTGTAAAAGTTGTTACCACCAGAAAATGATAAATGCTTGAGGTGATGAATATGCTCATAGCCTGATTTGATCATTCCACAGTCTATACATGTATTGCACATCACATTGTCCCTCATGAATATAAACTATTATTTCTCAATTAAAAATACAATTTTAAAAACAGGAAAACTGAGGCCCCAGGAAGAGATATAATTTACTCAGGGTCACACAGTGAATTAGTGAAAGAATCAAGTTTCCGGAGTAAACAGTTGTCCATAGAGTAAGTCTCCAAATAGAACTAGTCTAGTTCTTCATCTAGCCTATATCCCCCAGATGTTCATAAGCTGTACTGTTCATTTGTGGGAAACTGCAGGTAAACTTCTGTTTAAAGAACAAATAAAGCAGTTTGTTGATGGCAGGTAGCCTTTCATGAAAAGGAGTCAATTTCAGTCAACTCACAGTGTGTGGTAGATTCCAATTCAACAGAGTTGTTAGAAAGAGATACATTATAAAAGCGGAAGTAACTTAAGCACCATCCACAAATTAATGATTTATATGTTAATGACATTCCCAAATCTCTATGAAATGACACAAATCACACCCTATGTGTTTGTTTTTCAGAGATGCCGTGTGTGTGTGTGTGTGTGTGCGCGCGCGCGCGCGCGTGTGTGTGTGTTTGAGGGTGAAAGAGCAGGTGGGGGGAGAAAAAGAGAATTAAAACTGTAAGAATAGTTTTAGTAGGTATTGAATTCTACAGAAAGTTAAATTCTAAAACATATGTATTCTTTGCATTATAAACAACTATTTTAATCAAATGAGTCCATAGATAAAATAACAACAACAAAACCCACATCACCTCCATTAGAAACAAACTCAATCTATTTTTGTTGCACTGCAGACCAAATAATCAGATATTTAATAACAGAGTTGACTTTTTTCAAATATCTTATTTTCCAATTGTAAAATTAGCATATACTCATTAACGAAACTCAGCAATTTATAAAACAAAAAAAGATAATTTATAATCTCATCACCTAGATCCATCCTCCATTAATGTTCTGGTCTTGCAAGCTTCTAAAAAATATAGATAAATATACAAATGTGCTTTTACTTTTAGTAAAAATCAGCTCATAAGATATACATATGAAAAAAAGCATTTGATAACTTGCTTTTGTTACATTTCAATATGCCATAAACATTTCCATATATGCATTACATCATCATGTGTAATAGCTATACAGTATTCTATAATAGGGATATATTATGGTTAAACAATCCTCCATTGGAGGATATTAAGTTGATTGTCTTTTTACTCTATCACAAAAAAATTATGATAAACAACATTTTTTCAACATCTGTGTGCAATTGTGTGGTTCGGGAATGATTTTTTCCTTAGCATAAATTCCTAGAAGTGAAATTTGTGGAATTTGTGGGTCAAAGGGCCTGAATTAAAGATTGAGAAATCATATTAGATTTATTTTCAGATGCATTATATCAATTCATATATATTACATTAATTTATGGTCCAACAAAAAGTGAATGTGTGAGTGTATTAATTTCACCCATATCATTGTCAAGTCTAAGCATTCCTATTTCTTAAAACCTTTTCAATTTCATGGAAACAATTCTTATGGATATTTTTGTAAACATTTATTCATGCTTCTGAATGTCAGAGATAATTTTTCCTAAATCCACTGGCCATCATAGTTCTTATTTTGGCCTCTGTCCATTTTTCTATCTCACATTTCTTTTTTTCTTTTTTTGGAGACAGAGTCTCGCCTTGTTGCCCAGGCTAGAGTGCAGTGGCATGATCTTGGCTCACTGCCACCTCCACTTCCCAGGTTCAAGTGATCCTCCTGCCTCAGCCTCCCTAGTAGCTGGGATTACAGGCATGTGCCACCATACCCAGCTCAATTTTTTGTATTTTTAGTAGAGATGGGGTTTCACCATGTTGGCCAGGTTGATCTTGAACTCCTGACCTCAGGTGATCCACCTGCCTCAGCCTCCCAAAGTGCTGGGATTACAGACATGAGCCACCGCGCCCGGCTATTTTTTTCTTATCTAACATTAATTGTATGGTATATTAGGGTTCTCTAGAGAGACAGAACATATATCCCTCTAGATTTTATATATATATATTTATAGTCTCTCTCTCTCTCTCTCTCTCCCTCGATATATATATGTATATATTATTTTCCAATTATAAAATTAACAGATACTTAGAATCAGCAATTTATAAAAATTATATATATATATTCTCTCTCTCTCTCTCCCTCTCTCTCTCTCTCTCTATATATACTCACACACACATACATATCCTATTAGTTTTAGTAGGCATGTAGATATTGAACTCTACAGAAAGTTAAATTATAAAACATATGTGTTCTGGGCATTATAAACTATTCAAATCAATTTAGTCCACAGGTAGAACAACAACAAAAAGGAACAACAACAACAATAAATAAATATATATATATATATATATATGAAGAGGAGTTTATTAAGTATTAACTCACATGATCACAAGGTCTCACAATAGGTCACCTGCAAGCTGAGGAGAGCCAGTCTGAGTCCCAAAACTGAAGAACTTGGAGTTTGACGTTTGAGGGCAGGAAGCATTTGGCATGGGAGCAAGATGTAGGCTGGGAGGCTAGGCCAGACTAGTCTTTTCATGTTTTTCTGTCTGCTTTATATTCTAGTTGTTCTGGCAGCCAATTAGATGTTGCCCACCCAGATTAAGGATAGTTCTGCCTTTGTCAGCCCACTGACTCAAATGTTAATCTCCTTTGGCAACATCCTCAGAGACACACCCAGGATAAATACTTTGCATCCTTCAATCTAATCAAGTTGACACTCAGTATTAACCATCACACATGGTTACTATGTACATTGTACTATGTAAGATGCTTTGGAAAATCTTTTATCATCTAACTTACACCAAGGGTAGACACTAGTATTATACACAATTGTATAGATGAAAAATATGAGGTTTCACAATTTGTCCAAGCTCGGGTAGTAATTGGTCAGTGACAGACACATGTTGATAAACCAGATCCGTTTCCCTTTGAAGCTCTCCTTTTAACTACTACATTAACCTCCTCCACACATACTTTTGGAGTTGTTATATAGCTAGATATTTTCCTTTTTATGTTCTGGCTCAGGTGATAAGCTTAGAAAAGCCTTTTTTTTTCTTGTTAGGCAGGAAACAGTAACATCCATTTAGATGAAAGTGCAGGTAGTAAGGTAAGAGGTTGGAGTAAAGTGGAGAATATTTGAAATAGCTTCTGCGATGCCCTCTCATTTAGGGCCTACCTCACAGCTGCCAGTCCCTGCCTCTCCTGGTCTGAAGAGTCCCATTTCCATTTGCTGACAATGAATGCTCCAACTCCATTGACTGTTTCTAGGCTTCCTTTACCAGCATGTGAACATACTCAAGTAGCTCTCATCTTAAAAAAAAAAAAAAAAAATCCATTTTCAACATACGGCTCTATCTTGCTCCTCACTTTTCCAGTGAAACTCTTTGAAGTTTAAGCACCTGTTCAACTTCCTCACTTTCTGTTCACATCTCAGCCCACTCCTGAGTAGCTCATTTGTCTGACAGTGCTGAGAGTGTCCTTGGTATTTTCTCCAATGACCAAAAAATTCAAATCCCATTTCTCATCCCATAGATTACAAAGTTGATTACTCTCTCATTTTTTGAAAATCTTTCTTCCCTTGGTTTGGGTGACCACACACACTCTTGACGTTCCCCTTACATTGCAGACTGTGTTCCAAACTCTTCTTTGGTCTCCTCTGTCTCTGCTTGATGGTCTTAACCACTCCCATTGGTGCTGACATTAGCAATGTTATCATGAGTTAACAAAATTGTATTCCTAATCCAGATCAGCCTCTGAATCTCAGAGTAACATACACAACAGGATATCAGGTGTCTCTAGTCAGATGTTTTTCATGCACTTGAAGCTCAACATATTTGAAATAAAAACCATTTTCACCTCCAAACCTGCTCCTCTTTTGGTGTCTCTCCTGTCATATCCACCTAATTGCCTAGGGCAAAACCTGGGATAGTTTTTGACTCCTCCTTCCCCCTCCTCCTTTCTCTTTGAAATATATTTAAAATTATATTCAATTCTTTCCATCTTGACTGCCTCTATCCTAGTCTTGGCTTCCACAGTCTTTTGTTGGATTAAGGCATAGTCTGCTAACTCTTCCCCTTGCACTTTATTTTTACTCCTTCAAACCATATTAACACTACAAAGATAGTTCTAAAAAGATAGTCTGATCGTGCTATTGCCCACTGTCCCCAGGAACAATTCTAAGCCCCTTAAGAAAACACCAGTGGAGGCCGGGCGCGGTGGCTCAAGCCTGTAATCCCAGCACTTTGGGAGGCCGAGACGGGCGGATCACGAGGTCAGGAGATCGAGACCATCCTGGCTAACACGGTGAAACCCCGTCTCTACTAAAAAATACAAAAAACGAGTCGGGCGAGGTGGCGGTGCCTGTAGTCCCAGCTACTCGGGAGGCTGAGGCCGGAGAATGGCGTGAACCCGGGAGGCGGAGCTTGCAGTGAGCTGAGATCCGGCCACTGCACTCCAGCCCGGGCGACAGAGCGAGACTCCGTCTCAAAAAAAAAAAAGAAAAGAAAACACCAGTGGCATCTCCAGAAATTCTATATAGAGAACACATGCTTTTGTAGTTATAGGAGGGAATTATAGTGGTAATGTGCTCAGAATCAGGGATTTGTGGTCTCACCTTGAAATTTCTTTTGCATGGCATTTTTTAACACTTTGATAAAATCATTTCAATATTGAAGACTGGGAAAAGCAATAATAACCTATTTGAGGGAAAAGCTTCACCTCTTCCAAGCCATCCTTTAAATCTGTCCCTGTAGATATTACTGTACATGATATGGCACTCTTCTACAACTCATTTCACTTTTGGCTTATACAGTTTGCCTTATGTGTGAAGAATCATGATAGACACTGAGGATACAACAATGAATTCACAGAGTTTCAGAGAAGATAGTCATTTACAAATGATTTTAGCATTAATAACATAATTATTTGCACTCTTTCATTGATTAACCCCCGCCACCTCCAACCTCTCCTGTTCCAACACATTACTCTGTGATCGATGTCACTCTGAATTCTCATATAAATAGGTTCATTTTCCATTGGAACATCATCAGACTTTACGATAGTTTCTTGCACATGTGTTTATACTCCCTACTAGAGTCTAAGTTCCATAAGGATAGCACCTCTCTTATTTATGATTGTATCAAAAAAGTTTAGAATTTTGTTTAGCACATAAGAGCATATCAAAATATAATTGTTGAACTGATGATTTAATAAGTGAATCTTTAAGCTAGGCCAAGAGGGAGTAAAGTGGTCAACCAGGATCTAACCACAATAATTAATTATGCTTGTTTCTCACAACCATTTTGATAAGATACAAAATGTCAAACTACAAAATCACTTTTGAATTACTGGACAAGGTGGTCAACAGAAATCCCTTACTCTCCCTCATGGCTTACTCTTGTTCTATGTATTTTCTTTTCTTAATTTTTGTGTTCTATCCATCCTTGTTTCCCACCTGAGTTTGGAGACAGAGGACAGTATAAGTGTCAGAAATTGGTTAATGTCGTCTAGTTTATAGATTATTTGGTATTTCTGAAAGCTACATTTTTTTTGCAGCTGTGCCAAAATACTTTCACATTAAAAAGCTAGGGCTAGCACATGAAACCTTGAGAATGGGACTACCTGACAAGATTCTGGCCTGGCAGAAGCCCTGAAAAGAAACCCACACCTAGAGTGGTGGAGGTGATGCCACCATCCCAGTGAACCTGGAAGACACAGGTCATGTAGCCAAAGAGAATTGTCTTAATCCTAAAGATCTAAAGGAAATTACCTTGCTACATTTGGACTTTCTGGGGATCAGTTACCCCTTTCTTCCTTCTAATTTCTCCCTTTTAAAACAGAATGTCTATTCTATGCTTGTCCCACCATTGTGTTTTGGAAGCACAAAACTTGTCTGGTTGCACAGGTATATAGGTAAAGAATTTTGCCTCAGTATGAACTATACCTTGAGTTTCACTCATATCTGATTTAAGTGACATTCAGATGAGACTTTGGAATTTAGACTTTAGACCTGATGCTGGAATCAGTTAATACTCTTGGGGATATTGAGATGGAATGAATGTATTTTGCATTCACAAAGGACATTAATTTTGGGGGTCTGGAGTAGAATGCTGTGGACTGAATTGGGTCCTCCCCTAAAGTCATATATGTTGAGGCCCTAATACCCAATGTGATGGTATTTGGAGGTGGAACATTTGGGAGAGAATGAAGTCTGTATGAAGTCATAAGGGAGGGGTCTTAAACCAAGAGAGTTGCACAAAGGGAGGAATATCATGTGAACACATGGCGAGAAGGCATCTATCTGCAGACCAGGAAGGCAGTTCATCCCTCACCTGAACCTGACTGTGCTGGCACCTTGATCTCAGACTTCCAGCCTCCAGAGCTTCAGAAGCAAAATTTGTATTGTTTAACCCATCCCAGTCTATGTCATTTTGTTATGGCAGTCTGAGCAGACTACATCAAGTATGCACCAAGGACAATGGCTTTTTCTCAAAAGCATGTAATAATTCTTGGTTAAGTCTTCTAACCTAAACCTTATAATACAGTGATGAGAAAAGAGAAATAAATAGCCAGTGGACTTTTATAAACTTAGTATTACCTTCTCAGTAAATTATCTTTTCCTGCTCAGCACTAATTCTTTAAGTGTATTAGGCTATTCTCACATTGCTATAAATAAATCCCTGAGACTGGGTAATTTATGAAGAAAAAGTATGTAATCGGCTCCGTGATTCCACAGGCTTCTGGGGAGGCCTCCAGAAATGTACGATCATGGTGGAAGGCAAAGGTGAAGCAGGCACGTCTTACTTGGCTGGAGCAGGAGGAAGAGAGGGGGAGGTGCTACGAACTTTTTAAGCAACCAGATCTTCTGAGAACTCACTCGCCAACATGAGAACAGCAGCGAGGGGTCCCCCTCCCCTACGTGATACAGGTACCTTAAGCCAGACCCCACCTCCAACATTGGGGATCACAATTCAACATGAGATTTGGGTGGGAATATAGATCCAAACCATTATCAGCCAGTGATACCACAGGTCTCCCGGTGACTAAATTTAAATCCATGTTCATATTTCTGTCCTCTCTTAGAAGACCCAGCAAATAATTTTTCCCTTTAGTTCTCCTGAATTCTATCTTTTTATACTGATATACACAGAGGTCAAAGATATATTACTCTATTTCACCAAATTTAAGAGGCATCACTATTTTGTGTATCACTAAGGAAGAAAAAAAAATACTAAGAATTAAGCTGTGATAGAACATTAATAACATGTATCTGAAATACAGATATATTAAAATGTAAAAACATTGCATTATAACGTTAGTGAAATGATGCAAGTGGAAAAATCTAAAACACTACACTGTAGAGAACACAAATACTGTATCTACATCAATCAGCTACACGCAGGAAATTGATGATGCACCAAAATTAGGATAATGTAAAGAAGGTTTATTTTTAAAGCAGTTATTTTCAAAAATGTTGGTGGCTCATAGAGTGTCTCAGTCTGTTTGGACTGCTATAACAAAAATACCATAGACTGGGAAATTTAAAAACAGCAGAAAATATTACTCACAGTTCTGGAGGCTAAAAATTCCAACATCAAGGTGCCAGCAGATTTAGTGTGTGGTGAGGGCCCACTCTCTGCTCCATAGATGATGCCTTGTTGCTGCCTCCTCACATGGTAAGTGGGGCAAGGCAGGTCCTTTAATCTCTTTTAAGGGCACTAATCCCATGCATGAGAGCAGAGTCCTCATGAGTTAATAACTTCCCAAAAAGGCCCCACCTCATGATAACACCACAATGGAGATTAGGTTTCAACATGAATTTTGGAGGGACACATTCAGACCATAGCATAGGTTAAACCATAAAGAATAGTGCAGGAACCTACATCTAGCAACGTCTGAGCTGTAGCCACTGGTAGGTCTACAGCAACAAGAAAAGAGAAAAGGTAGTAAGATTGGGAAGGAGAATAAATCATTTAGGGCAGGTTGTCTAGAGAGAAGCAGTTTCCATGATGAAAGAACAAAACAAGTACAAGGCACCCTTAGAAGGAAGGAACAAGGAGATAACTGTCCCTATGTAACTCACCTCCCTCCATCTAATCTCCTGTCAGGGCTTCTCACTGGCCACACCTAAGTCCAAGCCAGAGAGCACGAGACCATGGGCAATATAATCCATATAGTTCAATCTGCCTAGAAAAAGAACGGGGTGGAAAAGGATGGAAAATGGATATATAGGGGTAAAAGGAGATATTTTGTACAATATTATTTGTGTGTACAAAGGAAGAAAATATACATGTTTGTGCATACACATATTTACATTTTTTTTCTGGTAAGAAAATTGTTAACAGTGACTAGACAGGGGACATGGGATTAAATGGATCTAGGATTGAGAATTTTTACTTTTTTATATTTTATGCTTCTGGGATATTTGAGGTTTTTATATTAAACACCTATTGTTTTGTGGTTAAAAAAAATAGCTAATAAAAATAGCCCTACAATGAGCTTTCTCTCCTTTCCACTGCCACAATTCTGGTCTAGAAGATTATGCCTTCATACCAGTTATTAACAGTATCTCTCATATGGCACCACAATCTTACAGTTTTATTTTTCTAATCTTCAATATAACTGCCAGAACTGTGCCTAGTTATTCACTCATTAATTAATTGAAGAGTTTTTACTTAGCAGATACTGTGTGCTAGGTAATATTCTAAAAGCAGAGGATATTCTGGTGTGGAAAAGTAAGCTCAGTGTGTGATGTTCCCCTTCCTGTGTCCAAGTGATCTCATTGTTCAATTCCCACCTATGAGTGAGAACATGCGGTGTTTGGTTTTCTGTTCTTGCGATAGTTTGCTGAGAATGATGGTTTCCAGCTGCATCCATGTCCCTACAAAGGACACGAACTCATCCTTTTTTATGGCTGCATAGTATTCCATGGTGTATATGTGCCACATTTTCTTCATCCAGTCTGTCACTGATGGACATTTGGTGGGGGGAGGGATAGCCGTAGGAGATATACCTAATGTAAATGACAAGTTAATGGGTGCAGCACACCAACATGGCACATGTATACATATGTAACAAACCTGCACGTTGTGCACATGTACCCTAGAACTTGAAGTATAATAAAAAAAAAAAAAAATGTAAGCTCAGCCCCTGCCACATATAGTCTAGTGGGAAGGATGAATGACATTTAAAAACAATTATGAACAAATATACAATTTCAACCCCAATGATGACAAGGCAAATATTTGAAGGAGTAAGAATGAAGCTAAAATATGAAGAATGAGTAGGGGTTAATAAAGGGAGGAGGAGACAAAATATTTTCCCAGGTAGGGGGAAGATCATACACAGTTTTCTGTGGTGTAAGTGCACCTGGCCTATATTTTTAAATGAAGGAAAGCCTGAGTGGCTTAAGTATTGACTTCAAAGAGAGCTTGCTGAGAGATTTGTAGATGATGTGGTGAGGGGGCCAGTCCAAGCAGGCTTTTATAGTCAGTTTCAAAGATTTTTCTATTTATCTTAAAATCAATGAGAATTCTTTGAAATATTTTTTTCCTCAACCTGACTTTTGTTATATTGCTAATTCATCATGAACACCCTGGTCCTTTCTAGACAACATTTGTATTCAGGTCTTGCTTTTCAGTTATCTATAATCTCACTTCAATGACATGAAAATGGATGGCTCGCTGGTTTTCTCTATGCCTTTATTTTCATTCAGCACATGTTGAGCACCCATTGTGTATGAGGAACTCATTGTTCTAGGCACTTAGGATGCACCAGTGAACAAAATAAGGATCTGTATCCTCACAGGGCTTAAATTCAAGCAACACTTGCGTCCGTTTTATAAGCATACTGCTACATAACTCTACCATAAGAACTTACACAATTTGAGAATAGAAAACCCTAAAATAACTTTAAATGTTTTCTAATTGTGTTCCATAGGACTTTTGTTGTAGAGAACTAAGTTCTGTTTTAGCTGGATAAGAAAAGGAGAAAAGATTTATTGTAAGGATTTTGGGACATCTTATGGAACCAGCTACTCTCTCTTTCTCTCACCTTTGCTACTTTTTGTGTTGGCTTGATTCCTTTCCTTGATGTATACCAGCTCTCTCTTCTTTGCCAAGCTCTTGTGTTTTATATCTCCTTTCTTCCAGAGTTCAAACATACTGAGACTGAAATTTTGTAATATAAGTGAAAATTCATGGAGAATGGGTTTTCATTTTTTTGTTTGTTTTTTCAGATGCCCAATTTGGGCCAAAAAATTGTGGCAAGAAAAGATGGGGAGATATTGGGGAAACATTGCTGCTGTCTCTTATTATTATTTGCTGCTGTCTCTTTAACCTTGTATATTAGAAATAGGAGTGGGGAAGAAGTGGGGAAGGGGACATTTTCAGAAAACAGCATGTTTGGTGTAGGGTTCAGCCAATAAAAATGTGTCTACTGTACTCATCACCATTTCTTTTGATGTGAGAAAATTGATGTGATAAGGAATTTCCTAAGATGACAGAATAGAATCAAATCTTCTTTTATCAGCCTTCCAGCATGTACTCATTTTGTTCTCTTCACCAGGAATTTCTCTGTTATTTACTGTCAGTAATAACAGAAGGACTGTTATTACTGACAGTAAATAACAGAACTTTTAAAGGTCAGTCCCTTCAACATTGTGGAATCTTATTCCTTCTCTGAAGGTTTTCGAGTCCTAAAATTTGTGTTACATAATTTAGCACACCTACAGAGTCAAGTTACATAGATTTTTTTTCTCTAGATCTTCTGTTTCGTCCTCTCTTTGGTTACACTTACTATCACAATTTAAACATTCTCCGTTTCCATACAATCTTATAACATGCTGCAATACGCAAGAGTAAATGTAACTTTTAGAGTGTTTATTGGTTGCATTGTATAATAGATCAGTTCTTTCTCAATGATACCTACTGGTATATCTTCATTTCACTAGCAACCTATCTACAAATAATATCACAAGACATATAGTTCCAGTGAACTTGTGTATACAGTGCATATGTTTTAGACTCAAATACTTCTGGCTCCAGTTTGCATTGGCTGTGTGACCTTGGGAGAGTTATCAAATCTTTCTAGCGTTGCTGAGACTGAGAAAATACATTTATTTCTTTATTCAATGATTATTTAAGGACCAACTACGCAGCAGGTACTTCTAAATCCTAGGGATGGTGCAATTAACAAAAACAGGCCAAAGGTCTCTATGTTTTTTTCACATAACCTGATTCATAATACAATCTCAACAGAAAAAACTGTCTTACTCGCTTCCAGAAAGATTGTCTGTAGCTGTATCATCTCATTTGCTAACATTTCTTAAGAACAAAACTTGTACAAGCCTTGGTGTCTTGATCTTTTTTCTGATCTTTATTGCCTTTTTTCTGTATTTCAGGTATATAGCAACTCAATTCACATTCACGAACTGTCATCCAGTTGTCATACATCTTGCCACATATTGCTGTATTTATTTTCTTATGATTAACTTTTATTTCACAAATGATGTTTTTGTTTAAAAATCTAAAAATGCAGTGGTTGGGCACAGTGGCTCATGCCTGTAATTCCAGCGCTTTGGGAGGCCGAGGCAGGTGGATCACTTGAGGTCAGGAGTTTGAGACCAGCCTGGCCAACATGGCCAAACCCTGTCTCTACTAAAAATGCAAAAATTAGCTGGACATGGTGGCTCATGCCTGTAATCTCAGCTACTCGGGCGGCTGAGGCAGGAGAATTGCTTGAGCCCGGGAAGCAGAGGTTGCAGTGAGCTGAGATCGCGCCACTGCACTCCAGCCTGGGCAACAGAGGGTCTCTAAATAAATAAACAAACAAACAAACAAACAAACAAATAAATAAATAAATAATCTGAAAATGCAAAGGAGATCAAAGAAGAAAGCAAAATGTATCTATTATCTCAGTACAAAGACATATTACTCTTAAAGAGATACTACCCTTGCCATTTGGAAAATCTTCCAATCTTTAGAACTGCATCTCTCTTGAGCTCCATATTATCACTACCCTTTCTCTACTATGCCATTGTCTGCAAATATTATTAATATTTCTTACACATTTATGTTTTGGAAATGAAAACATGAATGTCTGCACAAACATAATCTTTCACTGCATTGACCTGTCTCTGACTTCTTAATAATCAACAGTTCTTGTCTTCATATTGAAACAGATATTGATAATTTCATTAACATGAATGTCCACACACGGAATGAAACACAGATTCGTTTCTTTATAATGGGGAAGCAGAAAATAACTATAAAATGCAAGTCTTAATTACTGCCTACTAGTAATTAATGATTAGGAAATTGAGCCAAAATACTAGGTAATTTCAAATGAAAGATAGCATGCTTTGTTGTATATATGTATGTATAGCGTGTAATGTTATCTAATCCAAAACCAGTTTTATTATGTTAGCCCTCTATATTGAGTTGAGTGTAATTTACTTGGTTTTGCCAGTCTGAGCACCAGTATTTTTTAAATCTTTGTCCTCAAAATTGTCAAACAACATGAATGTGAAATAAGTAATATTGCTGTAATAGACTCCTATGTACTTATTACTCAACCTCAACAATCACCAACATTTTGCTTGATTGTGTCACCTAGTACACCGGCTTCTTTTGTTGGAGTATCTTAAATTAAATTCTCTTCATCATGTTATATAACATAAATATTTCTGTGTGCATGTTTATCTTATAAAGATATTTTTGGCATATCCATTATGTCATGATCACATCTAACAAAATCAATACTTATTTAATATCATCTAAAATTTAGTTCATGTTTAGATTCCCATGGTTGTCTCAAAATGTCTCTTTACAGGTGGTTTGCATTTGACAGATTTATCTCTTGTCTCATTTTCTCTAAAATAATTCCCAAATCCCCATTTATCATGCAATTAATTTGTTAGAGAAAATAGGCCCTTTGTCCTGTAAAACGACTCACATTCGGATTTGGCTGTTATGATTTTGTTGTGTTTAACCTGTATTTCCAGCAAACTTGAGTTAGATCTGAAGGCATGATTATATTCAACTTAAATAGTATTTTGTGTAAAAATATTTCCTAGGTGGGTCTGCATGGTTTCTGTTTAACAGATCCCAAGATATTTAGTATCTCATTGTCCCATTTTTATTGATGTAAAGATTGAACAATGCCTTCAGGTGTATTAGCTTGATTCATCCATCATTGTTTCACGACTCAGAGGAAAAGTTTTCAGTTGTTCCCCTCTCGAAATTATATTAGCTGTATGTGGATCACATATGGCTATTATTGTATTGAAGTATATTCCTTCCATGCCAAGTTTTAGAATTTTTTTGTCATGAAAGGATGTTGAATTTTATCAAATACTTTTTCAGCATCAATTGAAATAATCACATGGGTTTTGTTCTACATTCTGTTGATGTAATCGCTCGTATTGATCAATGTGCATATGTTCAACCATCATTACATCCCTGGGAAAAATCCCACTTGGTCATGATGAATTATCTTGTTTTAATGTGTTCTTAAATTCAGTTTTATAGTATTTTGCATCAATGTTCATCAAACATGTTAGCTTGAAATTTTATTTTTTATGATGTGTCTTTTTATGGTTTTAATATCAGGGTATTAATAACCTTGTAGAATGTATTTGGAAGTATTTTCTCCTCCTCTGCTTTTAAGAATAGTTTGCATAGGATTGGTATTAGTTCTTCTTTCAATGTTTGGTAAAATTCAGCAGTGAGGCCATCATGTCCCAGGCTTTTCTTTGCTGTGAAACATTTTATTACAGCTTTGATCCCATTACTTGTTATTGGTCTCCTGAGGTTTTGGATTTCTTCATTGTTCATTCTTGGTAAGTTGAATGTGTCTGGGAATTTATTCATTTTTTTTAGGTTTTACAATTTATTGGCATACAGTTTTTCATAGTTAGCTCTAATGATTCCGTGAAGTTCTGTGGTATCAGTTGTAATGTCTTCTTTTTCATCTCTGATTTTACTTATTTGGATCTCCCCTTTATTTTGTAGTTACTGCGAATAATGTTTAGTTGATTTTGTTTAAAAAAACAACTTTTTATTTTGGTGATATTCTGCATTGTTCTCTCATTTTTATTTCATTTATTTTCACTCTGATTATTATTAATTTTATCCTAATTTTGGGTTCAGTTTGCTCTTGCTTTTCTAGTTCTTTAAGATGCATCATTAGGTTGTTTATTTGAATTTTTTATTTTTTGATGTAGACACTAATTGCTACATACTTTCTTCTTAGTTCTGCCTTTGCCGTATCCCATAGGTTTTGGTATGTTGAGTTTCAATTTTTATTTTTCTCAATACATTAAAAATTTCCTTCTTAATTTTTTCATTGGTCCACTGACCATTCAGGGGCATGTTGTTTAATTTCTATGTGTTCTTATAATTTTTAAAGTTCCTCTTATTTATTTCTAGCTTTATTCCATTGTGGTCAGAGAAAATACTTCATATTGGTCTTGTATGGTCTATCCTTGAGATCGATTCAGGTGCTGATAAAAAGAATGTGTATTCCACAGCCATTGGATGAAATGTTCTATAAATATGCATTAGATCCGTTTGGTCTGTAGTGCAAATTAAGTCTTAAGTTTCTCTTTTGATTTCCTCTCTGGTTGATTTCTCCAATGCTGAAATGGGATGTTTAAGGTTCCAGCTATTATTGTATTGGGATCTATGTCTGTCTTTAGCTCTAATAATATTTGTTTTATATATCTGGGTGCTCCAGTGTTGGGTGCATAAGGATTTATACTTGTTAAATCTTCTTGTTGAATTGACCTCCTAATTGATATATAATGACCATCTTTGTCTTTTTTTTAAAGGTTTTTGTCTTGAAACCTATTTTGTGTGATGTAATAAAAGTATAGCTACTCCTACTCTGTTTTCATTCCTTTTTTCATAAAATATATTATTCAATTTCTTTATGGACTAAAAGTCTATGTGTGTCTTTAGAGGTGGAGTGTGTCTCTTTAGTAGGCACCAAATGGTTTAGACTTTTTCTTTATCCATTCAGCCACTGTCATTTGATTGGAGAGTTTAGTACATTTACACTCCATGTTATTATTGATAAGTAAAAATTTACTATTGCCATTTTCTTATTAGTTTTTGTTTTGTTTTCTGGTTTTCTCTTTCTTCCTATCTTCCTTCATGTCTTTCCTTTTGTAAACGTTATTTTCTCTTATCATGTTTTAATTTCTTACTTTTTATTTTTTGTGTATCTGTTGTATAATTTTTGATTTAAGGTTACACTGAAACTTACAAATAACATAGCCCATTGATTTAAACTTATGCCAGCTTAACACATTGCAAAAACAACCAAAAATAAAAGGCAACAACAAAAAAACAACTATGCTTGCCCTTCATTCCACTTTTTAACTTTTTGTTGTTTCTATGTATATGTTATTATCCAGTCTACATCTTCAAAGATTGTTGTAGTTTTTATTTTGATATGTTTATCTTAGAGTCTTTCAACTCAAGATTTAAGTAGTTTATACTCCACAATTATAATGTTTACAATATTCTGCATTTGTCTGTTTATTTACTAGTACCAGTGAGTTTTATAACTTCAGATGATTTCTTATTGCTCATTAACATCGTTCTCTTTCAGATTGAAGAACTCCGTTCCGCATTTCCTATAGGACAGGTCTGGTGTTGATGAAATCACTCAGCTTTTGTTTGGGTAAGTCTTTATTTCTCCTTCATGTTTGAAGAATATTTTCACTGGATATACTATTCTAAAATAAAATTTATTTTTCCTTCAGCTTTAAATATATGATGCCACTCTCTCCTGGTCTATAAGGTTTCCATTGAGAAGTCTGCTACCAGATTTATTGGAGCTCCATTTTATGTTATTTGTTTCTTTTCTCTTGTTGCTTTTAAGATCCTTTCTTTTCCCCTTTGGGGCATATATTAAGTGCTTGTCTGATGAAACTTGAGTTTATTCAGTCGTCCAGTTTACCATCTTGAGCTAAAAGGGTGAACTGGTAAATCCTTTGGTGAATCACCATATGGGTGTGTCTTCAAAACCATTTGCAGTTATGTTTAAAAAATGTCACACAAATCTGTCATCACCTGACCACATAAGTAGTCTGCGATTGGCTTCTGGTGGAAGCCAGAAGGCCTCTGATTAACTCGTTGATAACTTTTTCTTTACTTGATAGGCTTTTTTTTTTTTACGTTTCTGTGTCTTTTAAACTCTTTTCACAGCCTATTTGTTGACAGCCTGGTTTTGTCATGGGCCTCAATATTTGCCTAGTGTGAAATGCCCAGTTCTGCTGCATGTAATATAGGATGTAGAGATTAGGAGTACATAGGCTTTGAAGATTTGTGACATTAGACTAGTCATTTCGCCATTTTAGTCTCAGTTTTCTCACCTGTAAAATAGCAAGCAACAATCGTAACAACTTACAGAGTAAGTGAGAGGATTAAATAAATTAACACAAGTAAATAAAAGGCATTTAGCACATTTCCTGACAAATAACACTTTGTAATTGTTGATTTTTATTATTAACATGCTACTCAAATAAATATTGGCTTAATACTCTATCCATACATGAACAAGGACCTCAGTCCTTTCAACCAAAGAGAACCTCAGTTATTTCTGAAAGTTCCCAAGTAATGACGGATCACACATAATAACAACCAAGTGGGGCTGTCTGGTAGCTATAGTTACTACATAACATCCACCTATATTGTGCTGTCTTATTCTATTTCCTACTTGATATAGTTTAGATGTTTGCCTGCTCGAAATTTTATGTTACAATGTGATCTCCAATGTTGGAAGTGAGGCCAAGTGGGAGGTATTTGGGTCATTAGGGCTTATTCCTCAGGAATGGCTTGGTGTCATCCCTTTGGTAATGAGTGAGTTGTCAACCTATTAGTTTATGTGAAGACTGGTTGTTAAAAAGAGCATGGCACCTCCCTTCTCTCTTCCTCTGTCTCTTGTGATGTGATATGCTGGTTCCCCTTCACCTTGCGTTATGATTGAAAGCTTCCTGAGGTCTGCACTGGAAGTACATACTGACATCATGTTTCTTGTACATCCTGCAGAACTGTGAGCCAAAGAAACCTATTTTCTTTATAAATTACCCAGCTTCAGATATTACCTTTATAGCAACACAAAATGGACTAAAATGCTACTTGTTCACATCCACTACTAGTAAAGCCATATAGAGAAACCTCACTAATGCCACTACCTTCCATGGGTATGTCTATCTTCACTTTAATATATAATAGGTGTGGTCCTTCCAGGAAACTCTCAAAGAAAAAAATCCACAAGGTACCCAAATGTTGCTGTGTTCTGTGCTGGTTTCCTGTGGGTGGATATCAGCTCTGATACATTTTTTGACCTAATTCCTGGAAGAGCTCTGTTTGAGTCCAGATTCTCATAAATCACCATTTGAATAGTGTTTTTTAGCTCACACTATTAAGTACTTACTCAATAAAGGGTAGACAATAAATCTGCATATTCATCTCTTTGTAAACTCTTTACTATAAAGCAGCTCAAGAAAATTTGATATACTTCCTGAACTTCTTGTTCATATGAAATAGATATGTTTCATTGAAGGGCAATTTCTATTTCATTACTTATTTTAGTTGAGAAGTAGAACAAAAATGAAAAACATGTTTTTTGGGACGATAAAGATACCTGCCTCTCTGGGAGAATCTGGAAGGAGTCCACTACCCTGCAACTGTTCGATGGAGATCAGCATATTGCCAGCATGGATCTCTTTATCACACAAAAATGCTGAGTGAGAATTACTCCTGACCTCTATCTGCTTCCAGCCCTAGAAGAAGGAATGCTGACATGAACTGGTCTTGAAATGATCTCCTAGTTGAGTCGAACTAATATTCTGTATTACAATTGGAGATGGTCTTCCCCTCCTCACCAATTACTGGCTAGTGACCCACCAATGCCCAATGAGGCTCTCGCAGCTTGGCATGCAGAGATACTAAAGGAACTCATTTAAGTTAACTAACAGGTAGTTGGAGCTGTTTATGCCCACATATGAGCAGGCAGTTAAAATTGTTTTAACAATAAGGGAAATCAACAGCTTTGGGAAGTAGAATCAAACTGAACTAACCAAACATTCAGTATAGAATTGAAACAGATTTAATGAAGAAAAGAGGAAAAAATCAAAAGATGATACAAACTAAGTCAAATTCTAAATGAAAAATAGAAAAGATATCATATAAATATAAATATTTTTGCATGAATTATTTTAGAAATACAAAGTTAAGTCAGAAGCAGGGTAAAGGAATAAATATAGTGCATTAGAAGATCATCTGGATCAACTGGAAGAAATATTTTACAATAGAGAGCAAAAGAATGACAAAAGTTAAAAAAGGAAAACTGAGTGAAAAGATAAGGTAAATAGAAAATAGGAGACAGATGGTCTAAATATAACAATAGGAGCAAGAGAAAAGAGAAGAAAGAACTGATGGAGGAGAATCCGTTAAAAAAAACATTCCCAAGCTGAAGAAAAGCTTTGGTTTTTATATCAAAAAGACACAGCAAGAACCAAGAAGAGTAAAAGAAAAAACAGCAAACAGCAATACACTGGTGAGATCTCTGATAATGAAAAGTAAAGAAAAAACATTTTAAAAGTGATGTGTAAATTATAAGGTATTTCAAACTTACAGAAAATTATGGACAATAAAATAACCTGTATACCTACCATCTATATTGATCAAATTTTAACATTTTGCTATATAATTCAAACATTTTAAAACTAAGATATAAATTTAACTAAATCTAATCTTTAACACCCTAATTCCTTTTTTTTCCCCTGCGGAGGTCAGCAATTTGTTTCATTGATATGCACATTTCTTATTCATGTAAAAATATTTTAATATTATGTACATATAGTTTTACATTTTTAAAGTTGAAAATAAATTACATTAAGAAAAATTACTGCTTTTTGACAACATTTTTAAAGGATTTATCCAGTTTAAAATCTAGATAGGTAGGTAGGTAGGCAGATATTGAACTGCAAAAATGCAGTTTATGACAGTGTTTCCTCGGAGAACATTAAAAACCATTATATGTTCATTTATGAAATTAATATACAAATTAAATGCAATTACAATAAAAATCGCAACAAATTTTGGAAAACAGAAAATTACCTTATTCTCACATGGATTATATATGCTCTAGAATAGCCCAGGAAAAATATTTAAAAGAGTGAAATAATTGCTTTAATGGATACAAGAACATGATACAGAGGTCCTATATATAATAGAGAAAAAATAGGATTTGGTAAATAAATAGAAAAACATACTAGTAGTTCATAGATGTACATCAATGTTTATGAAATTTTATCACATGAAAGGGGTAAGTAGTTAAATTCTTTCAGAAAAGAATTAATTGTTTAATTATCATTCCTTTTATAATTGGCAATCTATGCAGAAAACGTTGGAAATGTATCTTCATCTTATGGCATATGCCCAAATAAATTGCAATGCATTAAATACTTATGATATGTTTTGGCTGTGTCCCCATCCATATCTCTCCTTGGATTGTAATAATCCCCACATGTCAAGGGCAGGACCAGGTGGAGATAATTGAATCATGGAGCTGGTTTCCAGTTTCCCACATACTGTTCTTGTGGTAGTAAGTCTCATGAGATCTGATAGTTTTATAAATGGGAGTTCCCCTGCACAAGCTCTCTTGCCTGCCACCATGTAAGACGTGCCTTTGCTTCTCTTTTGACTTCCACCATGATTGTGAGGCCTCTCCAGCCATGTGGAACTGTGAGTCCATTGAACCTCTTTTCTTTATAAATTACCCAGTCTCGGGTATGTCTTTATTACCAGCATGAGAACAGACTAATATAACTTATATATGTAATTAATTCATAAAACCTTTCAAGAAAATAAAAGGGCAAATGCATAATTTCAAATTCTTGGAAACTTTTTAACCAAGACTAGAATCTCAAAGGCTATAACATCAATGATAAATATATTTAATTATAAAATTTAGCATTTTGTTTGCAGAACACCACAAACAAAATTCATAGACAAATGAAGTAATAGAAATAATCAGAAGCAGAGCAAGATGGTAGAATAAAAGCTTTACCAATCATGCCCCCAACAAGGACACCAAGTTAACAATTATGTACACAGAAAAAACACCTTCATATGAACCAAAAATTAGGTTAGCACTCATAGTACCTGATTGTAACTACATATCACTGAAAGAGGCAGTGAAGAAATAGAAAAAACAGTCACTAGTCACTGATGCCACCCCTCCCACACCTGAGCAGAGGCAACATGGTGCAGAGAGAGTCTCTGGGTGCTGAAGGATGAATCATACAGCAATTATAGGGCACTGAACTCAGTAATGTTCTGTTAGAATGGAAAGGAAACCTGGGCCAAACTCAGCTGATGCTGTGTGCAGACACAGAAAGAGCATTTAAATTGTCCCAAGCCAAAGAATAATTGCCAACCGCAGCAGTCCAAACATCAATGCCTGCAAACCTTTCCACTAAGGGCTACAACATTATGTGTCTCCGAGTCAACTTGAAAAGCAGTCTACGGCATGAAGACTGCAGTTCTTAAGCAAGTCCTGGTGCTGAATTAAGCAAAGAGATAGTGGACTGAGGGGGCATGCAACATACTGAGACGACAGCTTGGATTGCTAAGGGAGCACTGGCATCACTCCTCCACTAACCTCAGGCTGCACAGCTTGAGGCTTCCAAATGCTTGAGGAAAGGAGAGGGAAAAGTGGGAAGCCCTTTGTCTTGAATCTTGGATAACAGCTCAGCCACAGAAGGATAGGACACTGGTCAGAGTTGTGAGGCTCCTTTTCTAGGCTCTAGCTCCCAGCTGACATTTCTAGACACACCCTGGGACAGAAATAAACCCTCTGTCTTGAATAAAAGTACCCAGTCCTTACAGCATTCATAATCTGCTAACTTAAGAGACTTACTTTGCCAAACATACAAAAGCTGAGGGATTTCATCAGTGCCAGGCCTATCTCACAAGAAGTGCTTAATAAAGTAATTCAATTAGAAAGAAAAGGTCATTAATGAGCAATAAACAATCACTTGAAGTTACAAAACTCACTGGTAATAGTAAGTACACAGAAAAACCACAGAATGTTATAACATTAAAACTGTGTTGTGTAAGCTACTCTTATCCTATGTAGAAAGACTAAACAATGAACCCATGAAAAATATCTACAACATCCTTTCAAGACACAACCAGTATAATAAAGTAAAAATGGAGGAATCAAATGTTAAAAACTGGGGGAAGAAATTAAGGTGTTGAGTTTCTATGAGTTTGCTATTTGCTTGTTTGATTTTGCAAACAGTGTTAAGTTGTTATCAGGTTAAATATTGGATTAGATAATATTTGCAAACCTCATGATAACCTCAAAACAAAAAATATGCAATGCTTACACAAAAAATAAAATGCAAAAACCAAACTTTATCAACACAGGAAATAACCTTCACTAGAGGAAGACAGAAAAGAAAGAAGAGGAGATCATAAACAACCAGAAGGCAAATAACAAAATGTCAAGAATAAGTCTATACTTATCAATAATAACATTGAATGTCAATGGACTAAACTCTCCAATCAAAAGACATAAACCAGTTGAACGGATAGAAAAAAAAAAAAGACCCATTAATCTGTTGCCTATGATAAACACACTTCACCTATAAAGACTAAAAAGAAAGGGATGGAAAAAAATATTCCATGCCAATGGAAACTCAAAAGGAGCAGAGTCACTATACTTACATCAGAAAAATAGATTTCAAGATAAAAACTACAAGAAAAGACAAAACACCATTATATAATGCTAAGGGTGTCAGTTCAGCAAGAGGATATAAAAATTTTAAATATATATGCACCAAAAACAGGAGCACCCAGACATATAAAGGAAATATTATTAGAGCTAAAAAGAGAGATAGACCTCAAAACAATAATAACTAGAGACTTCAACACCCCACTTTCAGCATTGGATAAATCTTTTAGACAGAAAATCAATAAAGAAACAGCAGACTTAATCTGCACTATAGACCAAATAAATCTAACAGATACTTAAGAAACACTTCATTCAAGAGCTACAGAACATACATTATTTTCCTCAGTACATGGATCATTCTGAAGAATGGACCATATGTTAGCACAAAAAACCAAGTCTTAATACATTCGAAAAGCTGAAATAATATTAAGCGTCTTCTCTCAATATAATGGAATAAAACTAGAACCTAATAAGAAGTGGAATTTTGGAAACAATACAGATACATGGGAATTAAATGGTATGTTTCTGAATTACCAGTGGGTCAATGAAGAAATTAAGAAGGAATTGAAAAATGTCTGGAAACAAATGATAATGAAACACAACATACCAAAACCTATAGAATATACAAAAGAAGAATTAACAGAGAAGTGCATATCTATATGTGCCCATGTCAAAAGAGAGGGAAAAGTTCAGATAATCAATCTAATGATGCGTCTTCAAGAATAGAAAAACAAGAGCAAAGCAAATTCAAAATTAGTACAAGAAAATAAATAATAGAGATCAGGTCAGAAATAAATGAAATTGAAGCAAAGAAAACAATACAAAAGATCAATGAAGCAAAATGTTGATTTTTTGAAAAGTTAAACAAATTTGGCAAAACTTTAGCCAAACTAAAAAAAAAAAAAAAGAGAAATCAAAATAAATAAAATCAGAAATGAAAAAGGAGACATTACAATTAATACTGCAGAAATGTACAGGATCATTAGTGGCTGCTATGAGAAACTATATGCCAATAAATTGGAAAATCTAGAATAAATGAACACATTTCCAGATACATACAACCTGTCAAAAATGAACTGGGAGGAAATCTAGAATATGAACAAACCAATAACAAGTAATGAGATCAAAGCCACAGTAAAATATCTCCCACTAAAAAAAAATCCTGGGACCTGAGGTCTTCACAGCTGAATTCTACCAAATATTTAAAGAAGAACAAATACCAACCCTACTCAAACTCTTCTGAAAACTAAAGGAGAAGGGAAAACTTCCACATATACCTGACAAGGCCAGTATTACAGATACCAAAACCAAAGACACATAAAAAAAAAAAAAAAAAGGGGGGGGGGAGGGGGAGAAAACTACAGGCCAGTATCCCTGATAAATATTAATGCCAAAATCTTAAAAACAAAATACTAAACATCATTCTTCAGGACCAAATGGGATTTATCCACTTGATGCAAGGATGGCTCAATATATGCAGCTCAATCAATGTGATGCACCTTATCAACAGAATGAAAGATACAGATCGTATGATCATTTCAATTAATGCTGAAGAAGTATTTGATAAAATTCCACATTGCTTCACAAGAAAACCCTTACAAAACCGGATAGAGAAGGAACATACCTCAACATAATAAAAGCCATATAGGACAGACCCACAACTAGCGTCATACCAACTGGAGAAAAAACAAAACCTTTCTTTGAAGATCTGGAACATGACAAAGGTGCCTACTGGCAGCACTGTTATTCAATATAGTATGGGAAGGTGAGCAATCAGACAAGAGAAAAATATAAAGGGCATTGAAACTTAAAAGGAAGAAGTCAAATAATCTTTGTTGGCAGATGGTATGGTCTTATATTAGGAAAAACCTAAAGATTCCACAAAAAAAACTATTAGAACTGATAAGCAAATTCAGTCAAGTTGCAGAATATGAACTCAGTATACACCAATCAGTGCTACTTTTATATGCCAACAGAGAACAATATGAAAAAGAAATTTAAAAAAGTAATCCCGTTTACAATAGCCACATATAAAATTAATATCTAGGAATAAACTAAAGAAGTGAAGAAAAGTGTCAGTAATTAAAACTATTAAACGTTAATAAAATAAATTGAAGTAGACACCCCCAAATTGAAAAATATTTCATGTTCATGTATTAGAAAGATCGATATTGTTAAAATGTGCCTACTACCCAAGCAATCTACAGATTCAATTCAATCCCTATCGAAATACCAGTGACAATTTTCACAAAAATAAGCAAAACAATCCTAAAATTTATATAGTACCACAAAAGACCCAGAATAGCCAAAGCTATCCTAAACTAAATGAACAAATCTCAAGGAATCCATATTACCTAACTTCAGATTATACTATAAAACTATAGTAACAAAAACAGCATGGTACTGTCATAATAACACACATACATACCAAAGGAACAGAATAGCAAACCCAGAAACAAATCCATACACCTACAGTGAAATTATTTTTGCAAAAGTACTAAGAACATACACTGGGGAAAAGACAGTCTCTTCAATAAATGGTTCTGGGAAAACTGAATATCCATATGAATAATTTATTTAGATCCCTATCTGTCATCATATACAAAAACAAAACCAAAATGGATTAAAGACACAATAATTCAAAGTATAAAACTATAAGAAAACTTTGGAGAAAATCTCCAGGACATTGGTTTGCACAAAGAGTTCTTTAGTAATACCCCACAAGCACAGGCAACCAAAATAAAAGTGGGTGGATGGGATTACATCAAGTTAAAAAGCTTCTGCACAGCAAAGAAAGCAATCAACAAAGTGAAGAGACAACCCACAGAATGGAAGAAAATATTTGCACACTACCTATCTGACAAAGACTTAATAACCAGAATGGACACAATGTTTGAATGGACATTTCTCAAATGAACACATGCAAAATGCAAACAGGCTTATAAAAGGTGCTCAACATCATTAATCATCAGATAAATGTGCATCAAAACTACAATGGGATATTATCTCACCCCAGTTAAAATGACTTCTATCCAAAAGACAGGCAATAACAAATGCTGGCAAGGATGTGGAGAAAAGTTACGCCGTGTACACTGTTGATGGAAATAGAAATTAGTAAAACCTCTATGGGGAATATTTTAGAGGTTCCTCAAATAACTACAAATTTAGCTACCACATGATCCAGCAATCCCACTGATGGGTATATATCCAAAAGAAAGGAAATCAATGTATTGAAGTGATATCTGGACTCCCTTGTTTGTTGCAGCACTGTTTACAATAGTTAAGATTTGTAAGCAGCCTAATTGTCCATCAACAGAATAATAAATAAAGAAAATGTGGTATATATACACAATGGAATGCTATTCGAGCATAAAATAGAATGAGATCCAGTCATTTGCAACAACATGAATGGAACTGGAGATCATTATGTTAAGTGAAATAAGGCAGGCACAGAAAGACAAACTTCACACATTCTCACTTATTAGTGGGATCTGAAAACCAAAACAATCAACTTATGGACATAGAGAGTAGAAGGATGGTTACTAGAGGCTGAGAAGTGTGGTGGGAGTTTGGGGGAAGGTGGGGATGGTTAATGGGTGTAAAAAATAGAATGAATGAATAGGATGTGAGGGTGACCTGGCTGCGATATCTGTCGCCCCATCGATCGTCAGAGTTTATTCGGCTGATCTGGCTGGCTAGGTGGGAGTCCCCTTCCTCCCTCACCACTCCACGTGCATCCCTCCCAAAGCTGCATACTTGGTCGAAGAGGATGACCATCCCTAACAGGAGTACCAGTCTTTGGTCAAGCATATACGAGTAGCTGTACTCCCCTCCTAGAACCTCCAAACAAGCTCTCAAGAATGAATAAGACCTATTATTAGACAGCACAATTAGGTGACTAAAGTCAATAACAACTTAATCATACATTTTAAAATAAAGAGTGGAATTTATTTGTTTGCAACTCAATGAAGAGATGGATACTCCATTTCCTATGATATGATTATTTCACATTGCCTGTATCAAAACATCTCATTTACCCCATAAATATATACATCTACTATGTACCCACACAAATTTAACAAATAAAAATGAAAAATAGAAAATGAAAATAAATATGTGTAACAGTAGAATATACGGAGGACTCTTACAAATTGATATGTAAAAGATAATCCAAGAGGAAAATGGACAAAAATTATTAATAGACAATTCACAAAAAAAGTAAATCCAAATCACCAGTAGATACATGAGAAACAATCAAATCATCCTTGTAATTAGGAAATCTAAATTAAAGTAACAACTAGATACTATTACACACCCATTAGACAGATAATTTTCTTTTTTTGAAAAATACCCAGTGATAGTAAAGATGTAAAGGATTACAAACCTCTTAGAAAGCAATCTGGTGATTTATACTTATACTTATATACACATTCGTATTTCTATTTCTATTTATGTTTGTATATGTCTTCGGCCTTCCAACTGAGATATAATAAAGGTATAAGTAACAGGATGTTCATTTCAATTTTGTTTGTAAGAAACTGAAAACAAGGTAAATGACCATTAATAGAATGGTCAAATAACTTACAAATATGCATATAATGGGATGGTATACAGTCACTCAAAATACTGAAATAAATCGGCCGGGCGCAGTGGCTCAAGCCTGTAATCCCAGCACTTTGGGAGGCCGAGACGGGTGGATCACGAGGTCAGGAGATTGAGATCATCCTGGCTAACATGGTGAAACCCCGTCTCTACTAAAAAATACAAAAAACTAGCCGGGCGAGGTGGCGGGCGCCTGTAGTCCCAGCTACTCAGGAGGCTGAGGCAGGAGAATGGCGTGAACCTGGGAGGCAGAGCTTGCAGTGAGCTGAGATCCGGCCACTGCACTCCAGCCTGGGCGACAGAGCGAGACTCCGTCTCAAAAAAAAAAAAAAAAAAAATATATATATATATATAGAAATAAATCTACACTGCTTATACCTTTTCACATAAATCTCTCTCATCAACACTTGTTCCCTATTCTGCCATTTATAAAGAAAAAGCATCATTGCATAAAAATCAAGATATATGTGTGTGTGTGTGTGTGTGTGTGTGTGTGTGTGTGTGTGTTTTGCAAGGAAGGAAGATCTATTTTATAGTAGCAGTAAGCAACCTCTAAATCTGAACTGAGACTATGGAATCTCACTGGTTGAGCTAGCCAAAAGTATGTTGTCTGTTTGAGTGTGGTACCTTGGAGTTAGTTGTAGCCAGGAAGTTTCAAATTGTTAGATAAGGCACAGTCATAGGAATCCCATCCAACATTTTTAGCACCTATCATACAGGGATCAATAATTCAGCCATCAAAAAGAAGGTGTCAAAGATTTCTGTAACCCATAGGGAACTGGACTGACTTTCAGGAAGTAAGGTAGGAATCTATACCAAATTAGCTTGGGTAGGACAAGGGAAAGTTATTTCTCAGTGAATCCAACATTGCTTAGGGTCTCTTCTGGAAAAATTAGATGATGACATATAACAGTAAAACAAATTTCAAATCCTACTGATTTGTTAGGTTCAGTTGTTTTTCTAATGTTTCCTGTCTGAGGAGATTGTTTTCAGCAGAGCTTCAACTGAAAATGTCTGGAGAAGGCACAAAAGACAAGATTTATATATGAATAGAACGAGGTTGAGCAAGGCAGAGAAGAGAATCAATTACATACAAAAAAGCAGAAGCAAATGACGACTATGTGCCCTACTTCATTATTAGTAGTGAGTGGTGTCCAGCAGTAGACTTTGTTTGCATTTAAAGCATATGTGTATTTGAGGATATTCAAATCTTTATAACAAGTGCATGCAATTTTGTTTTAGCATAGTTGTATTTAATTTTTCCTATTGTATATAATAAAAAAGGCTTCTGGGCTAGTCAATACCACCATTCTTTTTTCCTTTGTAGAAAATTTTTGGAGCAGGCTAATTTCATATTGAAATCGGTACTATTTTCTACATCACCAACAAAACAATTGGCAAGGTTTTTCATTTCCGTAGATTTATAAGGAACCTAAGTACACTCTAAGTGTAAATTATGTACTTCAAGTCTTGGGCAATCACATAATTATTTCATAAGATTAACATATGAAGAAAATATTCAAGTTCATCAGCAATTTTTTTTAAACAAACATAAAAATTAAAACGTGCATAACACCTTTCGTATCTCATGCTTTTTCTTTTTGCTGTGTGCTTGTTTTACAACAACTGTGTCTGCTATTGTCTGGTTGCTGAAAATATTGGGGACTTATACAAAGTACCAGGTTCTGGGAACATAACATTTCTCAGGAGAACATCTCTGTAGCTAGATTTATATTCCTGATTTCTAAATTTTCTGAATGTGGGTCTGGCATTCTGATGCCGTGTAAAAGTGAGACAAACGAAAGATAGAATGCTGGATTATTTCAGCTTTGGGGATGGTGGTAAGGGACTTATTTCAAGTGTAAATGGGCCATAGATATTGAAGAAGAAAACCCAGCTTTACACAGGCTTTTGCAGTAGATCACTCTGTCTGCGACCTACAAAAATATCAATTTGGAGGGGCAAACATTTTTATCTTTTATTTCTTTGGATTTTTAATATGATAAGATTTCATTTTTCTTCTCTAATTTCTTCCTGGATAATTAATAATTGAAGGAGTTTTGTAAAGAGTGTTCAAATTTGGGGCATTGTTCATGTTGTAATTATTTGGGCTAATGGCATAATCTCTGGTGAGCTATATTAAACAATAAAGATGGGCATAATTTGAGATGGAAAATTGAATAATGATAAAATACTCTGCCTAGGGTATAATGCAGCCTTGAAGTTAATCGTATTAGTGTCTTCTTCTGACCCACTTTATAGTCTTCTGAGAAAAAAATTGTACTGTCTTTATAGCTCATAGCTCATCATAGAAAATAGATAAAATAGTAGTGGTTCATACAGGGGCTGCAAGTATGGGCTGCCTCATGGAGATTGGATGGAGCAGTACTGCCCTGATATATTACTAGTTCACTCTCCCAAAGGTAATGGCCGCACCATATGCTTCATTATTAAGCTCAGTGGGTTAAGACAGTGGTTTTCGTCCCTAGCTGCACGTTAGAATTATCTAGGGAATGTTTAAGATGCTTAGGCTTCTTCTTAGACCAATTAAATCGTAATCTCTGAGGCTGGGGTCAAGTGTTACTAAAAAGCTCCTGAGTATTTCCAGTGTGCATCTCTTATGTTGTTCCCCTGCAAACAGACTCTGTGACAGAGATACCCATGAAGGAAGTTTATTGGGAAGGGTTCTCAGCAACAACACCTGTAAAATAGTGAAAAGTCAAAGATACTGGGTTTGACCTTCCCTGTTGAGTGGGACAAGCTCCCTAATACCATCATGTTGGGGATTAGGATATCAAAATATAAATTTTTGAGGAGGGAGGGCACGCACATTTAGACCCTAGCAATCTCTGTCATTCTCTCTCCCTCCACTGGTCTCTCTCTCTCAGCATTTTCCTGTCTGTTTCTATATACCCTAGCAGCTAGTTTTCATGTATTTTATATCCTTTGTCTTCATTATTTTACTTTATCCCCCTCCATCCCAAATTACTTGCCTCGTTTATTTATTAGTTAATTTTTGAATGATTTCCTCCTGTCTGTTTCAGTATGTTTCATTTATTCTCTCAAAATGTTTGAGAAAATGGTTTGGGGACACCTAATTACTATTTTTTTCACCTCTCTAGCTGGTAAGCCGTTGAGAAAAAAATGTAAAACTTAAAATGCAGATGAAATCACAATATAACTACTTGAATGTAGTTAAAAGTTTATTGTACAATATACCAGAATCTCCTGTCCCAGTCCTGATGTGCACTTACATTTCCAGACACATGCACACACAAAAGGTGGACAGTGGCTGACTTGGAGAGTGTGGGCCAACTCTTGTAGTAGGCTTACATCATCACTTAATAGATATGAAGTCAAATACTTTTTTATTTTATTGAGGGAATCCATGTCTATCGTGAGACAGAAGGAGTGGTAGACATTTCCATGATACTTGACTTTTTCCTAGTGACTCCCACACTAACTAACATGGCCCACTGGCTACTAGGACCTCCCTGTTTTTACCAAACAGACACATGCCTCTTCCTCTGGTGAGGAGAAATAGCCTCTGTACTTTGGAGAGGTACCAGAAGGGTTGACTCCAATACTTCACATTTCTGTGAAATGCTATGGGTTCTGGAGTCTGACTGCATGTCAGCTTAGATCTGAGTCTGTCCTGAAAATCCCACCCAGTAAAAGGGAGCTTGTCCCACTCAACAGGGAAGGTCAAACCCAATATCGGGTGGATGCAAGGGTATGTAGTTCCTGTTGACCTAGCAATCTATCCAGTTTACTAACTCCAGAGTCCATGCGCATCACTATTAATACAATTACAACTACTATGACCACCACCACTACTACTAGTACTACTACTACTACACACACACACGTGTAGAGTGTGTGAGTGTGCATTGTTCATGAAAAATACGATATTATAAATTAGTGACTAAAATGACAATTCAATTTGAAATAAAATACACCATTTCAATACATAAACATAGATCCTTATACTTTATAATACTATTAATTTCAGATAGGTCAAATAATGTAATGTAGAAAATCAAATCATTTAAAACTAAAAGAAGATATTAGTGACTATCAGTTCTCTGGAATTTTAAAATATAATATGGAATATAATTTCACATATATAGAGTAAGTGGCAAAGGATAAAATCAATACATGACTACATGAGAATTAAATAGTTCATGTGCCAAAAAACAATAACAAAATTAAACAACAAACTAGTAAAATATAAGCAATGAATTTGACAAATGGTAAATATCTTTAATATTTACTTACAAATAAAAGCTCTGTTAACTTATAATGGGAAAAAAGGCAAAGGACATGAAACAGTTATTTCACTATAAGATAGAATAGTGACAGAACTATAAATGTCTACTAAGTATATAAAAAATGTTCAGTCTTGGTAGAAAACAGAGTAATGCAAATTAAAGCAATTAGACATCATTCATCTAATTGAGAGAGGTTTTAAAAAGCACACTTAATCAAAAATATTGATCAGACATCTGCTATGTGTCAGATATTTACATTTTGAAATTTCAGGAATGCCTATAGAAAAAAGCATGTAAAAGCAATGATTCCATGGAAATTTTCAGTGGGAAGAACATAGGCAAAACAAGATAATAAGGAAAGTATCAGATACATATAAGTGCTATGCAAAGACTTAAAGTAGGATATCACAATAACCAGATGACTTCTTAACATGAGTGGTTAGAGAAGGCCTCTGAACTGTTATTTAGTTGAGAATCTGAATAACATGTCAATCTTATACAGAGAGTATTTCAGCTAGAGGGAATAGCTAGTAGACAACCCTAAATGCGCATAAACGTTGCATAGAAGGTGCAGCTGAATCCCATTGGTGAAATGGGAGAATGATAAGACATGAGCTCGGAAAGTTGACATGGTCAGATTACGTAGGTTTAAGATAGGGTAAGAAGTTGGATTTTATCCAAGGTGCTGTGGGAATATCCTTCAAGTTTTAAGTAGGGGAGTGATATCATCTGAGCTGAGTTTTCAAAAAGATTATTCTGGCTGTTTTTTGGAAAATCGTTTGTAAGAAGGCATAAGATGGGAGGCAAGGACACCAGTTGGGAGGCTACTACAGTAATCCAACTGAGAGAAGATGATGGCTGTGACTATGATGGTAGCAGGAAAGATGGAGATCAGCGGACAAATTTCAGATAGATTTTGGAGATGACATCCACAGCACATAGTGAAGACTGAGGGGTCTGAGGAAATAAGAGGAAAATCAAAGATAACTCCTAGATTTTGCAATGCTTGGTGTGAAGAGGTGACCTACACTGAGATGAGGAAGACTAGGAAAGAAATTTGTTGATGGCAGAATCAACAATTCCTTTTTGACTTTATTAAATTTGTGATACCTTTTGATAAACTACGTGGGGATACCAAACAGGCAGTTTAATATATGAGTCTGGAGTTCTATAGGAAATTCAGGGTCTGCCACAGATTTATGAGGCACCAGCTACAAATTATATTTAATGGTAGAGCACAACATGATTTTACCAAGGATGGATGTATTAACATAAAAGAGAAGAGGGCGTATGGATATCAGTGAAAGTGAAGAGACACAGCATACTGCTGGAGAAAGTTTAAAATTTACAATTTTTCTTTGAAACTATTTGACAATAAGAATTAAAAGGCCTATGATGCACAATTATTGATACATCAATTCAAATTCTAGAAATTTTCCAAGAAATATACATTGATACAGTACAAAATTTATATATAAAGTTGTGCTTCATGATATTATTTATAAAAGAGAATATATTACCCATTGTAAAATCCCATAAACCAGGAAATAGTCACATAAAATATTTGTCAGTAATTGCATTTAAAATTAATATTCTTCAAAAATATTTAATGATATGAGAAATATCAAGGGGGCCATATCTTCAAGGATCTCACCAAGTAGTAGGAATATAAGCACATAAATAACAAACTTAATAGTTTTAATGCTAGACATGCCTACAATTTACAGAAGAAACAGAAGAGGAAGTGGTTAAATATGTCTAAGGATTAGGGTGTTTGGGGGCAATTTCTGAGAGGAGATGGCATCTGAGCTGAATATTTGAAGGAATAATAGGAATTTTTCAAGAAGAAGAAACAACATATGCCAAGGCAGAGAGCATAGGAAGACAACATATTGATCAAATCACAAGAGAAACACAACATTACTAAAACATAAAGCATAAAAGCAAGTGAATAGGTAAAAGGGGTGGTAGGCAGGAGCCAAGTCAGACAGCACATAAAATACCATGCAAAGGAGCTAAGTCAGTGTAGAGGATGGAGTAACAAGACATTTTAAGTAAGGGGATGACAAAATCAGACCCAAATATTATCACACATTGCAAGGAATTATTTCATGGGAAAAGTAGACATAAAATCAAATACCCAATTTGGCGTATTTCTTCATCATTCCTGCCTTTTCTCCCGCAACACACTATGTTTTTTTCTGCCGTCTCCCTCATCACATTTGCTTCTTCTTCCTTCTAGGGTCCCCAAAATAATATTTTCTATCATCAGGATTAGAACAGACGCTCTCTATTGTCCTCCAGACTAGGTTCTTGTGAGGCCCATCCATCTATGGATGGATGTTGGGATGTAATGTGTAGAGGCATCATAAAATTGTGAAGGATAGAATGGAAGAGTACAAGATCAAAGAGGGAGAAATTTAATAGGATTTAAATGAATAGGTTTTAAATTAAATTAATAGGGAGAAAATAGGTGGAATAGGTTCAATGGCTCATTGAGAAGCAAGGAGAGCACTGGTAAATTTGATTTTGGACATTTTCTACTACATAGCATGTAGAACACTGGTTTCTGAACTTGGCTACGTATTGGAATCAGTGGGAGAGTTTTCCAACAGTGCATATACTAGAACACAATTCTTGGATTTTCTGATGCATCACTCTTGAGGTGTGTATTTTGAATAAGTATTTTGTGTATTTTGTGTATAAGTGTGTATTTTGAATAAGAAAGCAGTATTTTGAATAAGCTCCAATGGTGGTCACAATACACCACCAGAATGGAAACTTTGTTGTAGAATACTGCTCAATGAAGAGTAGTGAAACATTAACTAGCACATAGATGGAGATATATGTATGTATTTATGTCCATCTATATATATATATATAACTTGGTTATGGTCCCATGCATCCCGTTGTTAGTAGAGATCTGCATATTTCTTGCCATTGCTATTCTCAGCAGATGTTCATTCCTCATTCATGAGAAATTAAGGTTTGAATAGCCTGCACCTGTCTCCAAATATTACCAACGGCAGATTCTGAATCCCTTTCTCTATACATCTATTAATCCAGTTCATAATGATTTCTTTTATGTTTAACATGTGCTTTTTCTGGCACAGATTTCTTCTATATAGCCCAACTATCCATGTACACAAATGATTAAATTACTCAGCAGATGTCTAAGACAATGGTTTTCCCTAGGAGAACCGTATCCTGAAGATTAAAATATTTTGTTTTGAGAAGTTGCCAGAATTTTCTTCTATCTTACTAAAAATCCCATAAGGAAGATACATGTGTAATGCACACAGAGTGACCAAGATAATTGACCATGAAGAATATTGGTTAAAAAACAAACTTACATTATTACATTAATGGGGTTCCCCAAAGTGATGATTCACAATGCGACAACTATCTCTGGCAATTCTGAGAATTGAGTAACCTCTTTGTAGACTCTAATTAATGAATAATACAGAGATAATCATTCCACAATTTTTTTTTTAAAAAAACACACTTTACTAATAATATTAAACTATTTTGAATAATTATCAAAAATTCAAATATTAAAACAACACTACCAACATGAAAAATTCAGAATCCACTGGCGTCCTCCTCTCCTTTGTTTCTATTATTAAGTTTTGTTGTAACTACGCACTAAAAGCACAGGCTCTGCTACATTCCTTCAGAGTCAGAAATCAGGGACAGTGATACATGGATACACCACTGGACTCAAAGGGCATCACTCCCAAACATAGAGTTAGAAATTTATCAGAAACGACGGAGATGGAAAGCATATTAGTTGTTGGCAGTGGTTAGAGATGGTGGGTACAGGGAGTTGCGGTTGTGACTATAAAGAGGCCGCTTGAGGGAGATCTTTATAGTGATGAAATAGTTTATATCTTAAATGAGGAGGTAGTTATACCAATCTATATACGTGATCACCTAAGGTAGAACTGCACTCACACATTGTATCAATATCAATTACATGGCTTATTATCATTATATAAAATGTAACCACCTGGATAAATTTAGTGAAGGGTACAGAAGACCTGTCTGTCCTATCTACACCTTCTTGTGAATCTATTATTCCAAAATAGAACGTTTAATTTAAAAAATCTCCTTGTCAGAGTCACTGCCCAAGAGAGCAACAACCCCAAACAGTGTGGAGGCTATTTCTTCTTCTACATCTAACATGATTTGATTTGCCTCTGCTTGGCTATTACATACCAGTGAATATATCACTTTATTCTGCTCTTTACCCAGCATTTTATCAATGCATAGCCAACCCAATTCAGGCCAGATTTCTGCCTTTATCATTTTCTCTTGCTCAACCCACAGTAGCTATCAGTGCCTGATACATGAAATACATTTTGAATGAATGAATAAAGGAAAGAAAAATAGTCTTATCTATCCTACTATAATTCTGAGTTTCTTGAGGGCTGGAACAACAGAT
The DNA here is from genome assembly GCF_000951035.1 of Colobus angolensis palliatus. NCBI lineage: Eukaryota > Metazoa > Chordata > Mammalia > Primates > Cercopithecidae > Colobus > Colobus angolensis. The sequence goes on along the minus strand of NW_012119432.1, from coordinate 985,001 downwards.
TCACTTATATCTGGCACAGCAGGCATTCAGTTAATGTTTTAAAACATAATAAATGAAATGTTATAAAATAAGTGAGGATTATTGCTATTAACATTATAAAGGCTCTTGCAATTCTCTGATAGAAGGAACTTTCCATCATTTCCATCAACCTCACTTTGTTTTTAAGACCTTTTATATTTTTAACATAACTAGGGGCAACATATTTTTAGCAAGGTCGCAAAGTTCTGTGCATGACTATAAAATGATACAATTTCCTAATATAGAAAATTATATTCAAAACTGTTCTTGCAAATTATATCCTGGTACAGATTCTAGATGACTGTGGTACCAGTTCTGCTATTTTTTTGAAGCGAATTAGTGGGGTACTTTGGATCTGGGAGAATGGCTGCTTGTTATTTGACTTCTACAAAGATGGGAAAAATGAGGAACCCCACTAGAAGGGCAAGGAGCTCCTGAAGATATTTCCATAACTTTCAGACCTTGATTACTTGCCTATCATCAGTATTTGAATCTTCTGTTAAAGCAGCCTGTATGGTTGGGGAGTGGGATTAAAAATAAGACCCGTGTAACATGTTTCTGATGTAAGTTATGCCATAGTTTTCCAGACATTTTTCTCTCATTCACCATCACACACATGGAGACAGTTTGGTTGACATCAATAGAAGTATGTTTCCAATCATATTCTACCCTAATAAATGCTACTGTCCTTTTCGTACCATATAAGTTATTGCCTGGAGTTAATGCACTACAACTATAGCAGAATCTTTTGGCAATCTAATATATTTAACAAGTATCCTTATTTCAAAATAACTAAGAAACTTAAAAAAATTATCTTATTTGTAAGCTGAGGAAAGTTTCATGCCTACCACATCATTGAGAAAAAACAGGTGTATATTAAGTTGTGTCTGGACGAGATGTCAAAATTGGGGAGCAAGCATACAAAGAATGAGGTTTCCAAGTTAGAATTCCTTGATGTAAGGCGGCAGTTCAAATACAATGCATATGCACACTCATCTTTCACTCTGACTCGATAGACAAATTTGATACAATATTTTCCCAATATTTCATGTAAAGTGTTAACAAGCTCCCTCTTCCTCACAGAACAAGATGAAATTGATTTGAAAGGCTCGCACATTCAAACGATCAGGATAAACGTAGGGTACTGCATATTCAACATGATTATGTATCTTGAGTACTTTTCAAACCTATATGAGCAACCGTATTAATAATAAACCAAGGGAAAGCATTGTTTATTTTGCTGTGAAAACAAAAATACATCATTTAAAGCTGTCAGCCTAAATGTGCTGATTTCTTTGGTAATTATTTTTCCCCTGAAGTATCCTCTGGGATTTTATTGAACTATTTATTATTCTATTTTGTCAAACTCTTGGTACACACAGTTTCTTAGAGATGGGAATCCTTTTAAATTACTGAATCTGTATCTTTTATGATTATATACTACACACACACACACGCACACATTTTATATACATAATGCATATTTTATGTATCATGTGTCATATATATGTTCAGTCTAAGAAAATAAAAACATACATATAGCTTTAAAATTAAAACTTTCTTTACTTGAAATTGAGTTTACACCAAACCTCTATGCAATGAAGCACCTTAAGTGAGTTATTCTTCACTTTACCTAATCTTCTCTCCCCATTTGCCATACATCTACTACACATTTCTTTCTTTCCCTCCTTTCTTTCTTTCTTTTCTTTTTCTCTCTCTCTCT
>NW_012119432.1:939230-982959 GCF_000951035.1 Colobus angolensis palliatus | reverse complement strand
CCCAGGTTCAAGCGATTCTCCTGCCTCAGCCTCCTGATTAGCTGGGACTACATGTGCCTACCACCATGCCCGGCTAATTTTTGTATTTTTTGTAGAGATGGGGTTTTGCCATGTTGGCCAGGCTGGTCTCGAGCTCCAGACCTCAAGTGATTTCCCTGCCTCGCTCTCCCAAAGTGCTAGGATTACAGGAGTGAGCCACCACGCCCAGCCTTACACATTTCTACTGTGACATTTCACATGTAAAATGTATCCAAATTAAACCATCACTGTGCCCACAAGCTTGTCCCTCTTGTATTCCTCAGTGCCTTACATGACACCATCATCTGTCAGTTTACTCAGGATTAATATATCCATGTCATCCGTAGGATTTTCCTTATCCATGTAGCTGTATTCTGTTAATTGCAACGTGTTAATATTTGAAAGTCCACTGCTACTGCCGTTAGACATTTGTCTCCTAGCTGTACTGTTATAATGGTCACCTTGTTTATCTCTGTTTGTTAATCTCACCCTTAGAATCTCTGTTACTAGCACTAAAATCTAGATCTGTTTATGCCAGTTCCAATGGCACCATATTGCTTAGAAGAAAAAAAAAATTCCAAACTCAAAGATGGCATTCAAGAGACTTCAGGATCTGGTGTCAGCCTCATACCAATACTAATACTTAGGTAAATAAGAAAGTTATTAAAAATAGAGGTATACAATTTCACTGCAGATTCCCCTCTTCAACTAATTCTTTATGTTCCTTCTTACTTTCAGAAGCAAATGTCTCAAGTGAGTCACCTCTACTTGCTCTCTTCATTATCTCATGATCTATCCACTTCATTGTTATTTTAATTTTAATTTTTAAAGTAAAATTATATCTATTTAATGTGTAAAATGTGATGTTCTGTTATATGTATATATATACATTGTGAAATAATTGCCACAGTCAAATGAATTAACATATCCATCACCTAATATAGTTACCTTTTGTGTGTGTGGTGAGAAACTTAAAATCTACTTTCTTTTTTTTTTCTTTAAAATAAACTCTTTCAATTTTTGTATATTTAGTGGGTACAAGTGCAGACTTTTACATGTATGTATTGTGTAGAGATAAAGTCTGGGCTTTTATTGTACTTGTCACCCGAATGATGAAAAATGTACCCAATAGGTAATTTTTCAACCCTCACCTCTTCCCACCCTCCCACCTTTTGTTGTCTCCAGTGTCTGTTATTCCACTCTGTATGCCCAAGTGTTCCCATCGTGAAGTCCTCACTTGTGTGAAAACATGCACTATTTTACTTTCTCTTTTTGAGTTATTTCACTTAGCTATAATGACCTCCAGTTGTGCCCATGTTGCTGCAAAAGACATGATTTCATTCTTTTTTGTGGCTGAGTAGTATTCCATGGGACATATATATGTGTATACACACACACACACACACACACATATATATATACCACATTTTCTTTATCTGGTCCTCTGTTGATGGACACTTAAGTTGATTCCATATCTTTGCTTTTGTGAATAGTGCTGCAATGAACATGAGTACAGGTAGGTTTTTGATATAATGATTTCTTTCCCATTGGGTATATACTCAATGGTGGGATTGTTGGGTCGAATTGCAGTTCTATTTTTAGTTCTTGAAGAAATTTCCATACTGTTTTCTATAAAGGTTGTACTAATTTACATTCCTACCAATGGTGTATACATATTTTCTATTATCCCCATCCTCTGCAACATCTGTTGTTTTTTCACTTTTTAATAATAGCCCTTCTGACTGGTGTAAGATGGCATCTCAGTGTGGTTTTAATTTTTGTTTCTCTGATGGTCAGTGATGTTGAGCATTTTTTTCGTGTGTTAGCCACTTGTATGTCTGCTTTTGAATAATGTCTGCTCATTTACTTTGCCTACTTTTTAATGTTTTCTGTTTGTTTTTCTTGTTGAGATGTTTGAGTTCCTTGTAGATTCTGGATATTAGCCCTTTGTTTTTGATGCAGAGTTTACAAAATTTTTTCAAAATCTACTTTCTTAGCAAATTTCAAGTACATGATAAATTATTATTTGATTTTCTGTGTTTGGTTTATTTAACTCAGCATAATATCCTTCAGGCTCATGCATGTTGTTTCAAACAGCAGGAGCAGGATTTCTTCTTCTTTTGAGGCTGAATAGTACTTCATTTTACATACAGTTGGCCCTCTGTTTTCTCAAATGATTGGTTCCAGGATCCCTGAAGATAACAAAATCTGTGAATGCTCAAGTGTCTTATATAAAATAGCACAGTAATGTCAGCTCTCCATATCCTCAGATTCTGCATCCACAGATTCAACTAACCTTCGATGAAAAATACATACAGTTAGGTTTCCCTAATGGCAGATTTTGATCTGTGACTGGTGAAAGCTGCAGATGCGAAACCTATGAGTATAGAGGGCCATCTGGATATAGAGATGAAGACAGAGATAGAGAGATTAGAGATAGAGATAGAGATAGAGAGTGATAGAGCCAGATCACATTATCTTTATCAATTTAATCTGTCAACAGACACAGGTTTTTTTCTGTATCTTGGCTAATGTGAATAATCTTGCTATAAACAGAATGAAGATATCGCTTTGACATACTAATTTACTTCCTTTGGATATATACCCAGAGATGGGATTGCTAGGTCATATGGTAGTTCTAGTTTTAATTTTTGAGCAATCTCAATACTGTTTTCTGTATAATGTCTGTATCAATTTACTTTCACACCAACGGTGTGCAAGGGTTCTCTTTTATCTACATTTTCAGTGATACTTATTATCTTTTGATTTTTGTGATAATAGCTATCCTAACAGGTATGATGTGATATCCCATTGTGGATTTGATTTACATTTCCCTGATGATTAGTGATGTTGAGTATTTTTTTAAATATACCCATCAGCCATTTGTATGCCTTCTTTAGAAAAATGTCTATTCAGGTACCTAGCTCATGTTTTAATTTGACTGTTTCCTTGTTACTGAGGTGTTTGAGTTCCTTATGTATTTAGAATAGTAACCCTTTATGAGCTGTATGCTTTAGAGGTATTTTCTCCCATTCCATAACTTGTCTCTTTACTCTGTTGATTATTTCCTTTGCTGTGTATAATTTTTCAATTTTTATGCAATCTCATTTGTCTATTTTTGCTTTTGTTGCCTGTACCTTTAGGGTCATCTTTAAATAATCATTGCCTAGACCAATCTATTTACTTGTTAAGCCACTCCAATTTGTTCCTACAGCTCCACCATTAATGTTTCCACAAAATGACTTACTTTATGATTACCAAAAACCTTTATATTTGTCCAGTTAATAGTTTTTGTTTTCATGTCACTAGATAGCTCTATGACATTTTACAGAATTGACTAATCTCTCATGAACACTCCCTTGGCTTCTGAACAGCCACACATTCCTGGTTCTCCTGGTCTTCTAGCTACTTTTTTCTTATTCTCCTTTGCAGTCTCATTATCTTATAGCTGGCCCTTAAAAGATGGCTCCTCATTCCTCTTCCTGTCTCATTTTGCCTTAGACAGTCTAATATACTCCCTGAGTTCAATTATAAACAGAAGATTCCATAATATTATGAGTCTCCAAACCAGTTCTTTACTCTGAGATCTCAAACTATGTATTCAACTGTCTACTTAATATATATACTTGAATGTTGAATGGGCATCTGAAAATAACCATACCCAAAACTTAACTCATCATCTGCACCAAACAGCTTGTCTATCAGTATTTCCTGGCTCAGTGAATGAAACTAATTATTTACCCAATAATCCTAGACAGAAATCTGGGCAACATCCAGGACTTTGTCTTTCTGAACATTTACATCCAATTGATTACTCATTCCTTACAATATCTACTCTCAAATATTTTCCTGCTACCTCCTGTCCACTACATACAACCACCAGTTTTCTTTTCTAGCTGAGGTAAGCAGCAGGATTTACTCTAAGGCTCATGTAATCATGAAAATGGCAATGGGGCAAATGTTTTCAAGGACAATTGGAACAATGAACTTTAATATCATGTGGAATCTTCCTCTGTAATTCATCTATTCAACCTGATTTTTCTCCACACTGTAGAAAACATATTCACCAGTAGGTCTCATGCTTCACATTTATGTGTCATACCCAGAGGGGACTGTGTCTCTTTCCTCTGCTCCATTTTGGAAAAAAAAAAAAAAAAGATCAAGTTAGGATTTTATTTGTCTAGGCATCAATCATGTGCCTATCTTAGGATCAATGATATGCAACTGTGGAGTCAGAGTACTAAGATTTGCCCTCCTTCGGTGATCTGTGCATAACCCATCAACTGTGGCTAAGGAAAAAGGGATTTGAAAGTATAGAAGGCTTTGCTGGAACTTCCTGATTTAAATGGAGGTGCAGAAGATTTAGGTAGAGGATTTTCCATAACCTAGTGCTTGAAAGTAAGTTAATTGCATGTGTGTGTGTGTGTGTGTGTGTGTGTGTGTGTATGTGTGTGTGTGTGTGAGAGAGAGAGAGAGAGAGAAATGGTGAGAATGTTGTGTGTATAGTAGTTTAATAAAATGCATATAGATGAAATTTCCTTTCTTCATTTTGTCTTAATTCTTTTATTTATTTTTTTTTTTTTTTTTTTTTGAGACGGAGTCTCACTCTGTCGCCCAGGCTGGAGTGCAGTGGCGCAATCTCAGCTCACTGCAAGCTCCGCCTCCCAGGTTCACGCCATTCTCCTGCCTCAGCCTCCCATGTAGCTGGGACTACAGGTGCCCGCCACCTCCCCCGGCTAATTTTTTGTATTTTTAGTAGAGACAGGGTTTCACCGTGTTAGCCAGGATGGTCTCCACTTCCTGACCTCGTGATCCACCCGTCTTGGCCTCCCAAAGTGCTGGGATTACAGGCGTGAGCCACTGCGTCCGGCCTGTCTTAAGTTTTAAAATGGTGATCTTTCTTCTAAAAGTTCCTAATAAGTTTCTTTTTCTTCATGGAAAAATGAGTTAATACTGAAAAAGAAATCCCTTTGTTTTGGAAAACTGAGCACATCAGACTCTTAATTGTGTATCCATTACAATTTACGTTCTCTAAGTAGAAAACATTAATTTAAGAGAAACAGTGCTGGGGTTTTGCATGCTGATTAAGTCATGGAAACCTCCTCTTTAGCCATATCCATGAAAACAGCTGAGACAGGGTTAGTTAAATTTGTATAGAATAGAGATTCAAAAAAAAGGTATGCATTTTTAGCAAATTGGGCAAGGCATATGACTAACCAGCCTACTGGTCCTCATTTGGTGGTACTGCCTTCATGTTCATAGTGATGCTTGTGGGAAATGGAGCTCTTAGTAGAATGTGAGGCCACTCAAAGTGGCAGTTAGTGCTCCCTTGGTGTTGGCCATTGAGTAGATATTCTTCTGGAGATGTATTTACATTATTATTTCTCCTGACCCATTGGATCCAGGTAACTGAGAAGCTACATCCCATACCAATATACAACTCCTCTAGTGACTCAACAATGAAATGCCATCTGTCAAAATATGATTCATGCACACAGATTCTTCATGTCAGCATCTTTCATTGAGTACACATCTTCCATACTGAACTGTTTTCTTCCCTCTGCCTTCACAGTCTGATTCCCTGAATAATCTAAGCAGATGAAGTAGACAGATCATGATTAAACAGAAGTTTACTTAAATGCCCAAATCGATATTTCTCCCAGATTTTTTTAAGGTCTCTATGTCTGTACTTAGACATGTCTTAATCTCTCAGGCAGGCCATTGACAATTCTTCCTTAGCTTTCACTTCCTTAGCTTATGTAGAATCCTACGACCAGTAAAAGATGAAAGCTTTGAGTCTTTTCTGGTGTTCTCTGGGCATTCACACAGCCCTCTATGCATTGCCTTGTAGGTCCTCAGAAAAGCAAGCATGCAGTTTTTCAAAGCCCTCTATGAACATCTCATTCCACAGGCATTCATTTTATATTTTTGACCATCATTCCACAGGCATTCTTTTTATATTTTTGACCAATCTCTTCTTAATCCTAACTGCTATCATCACTTCATGAAGCTGCAATATTAAGAAATTGATGGGTTTTTTTTAAGACAATCTTGTTCTGTCACCCAAGCTGGAGTGCAGTGGCACAATCATGGCTCACTGCATCCTCAACCTCGAGAGCTCAATTGATCCCCTCCACATCAGCCTCCTGAATAACCTAGGGCTACAGGTGCTTGCCACAATGCCCAGCTAATTTTGGGATATTGCTTTTGACAGGAAACCTGGGGATAAGACTTTTCCACCCAAGAGAGCTCAGAATCAGATTAAGTAAAGAAAAACTCCTATTTTTTTTTTTTTCCAAGTAATGTTTTCAGTAAGTTGCCAGAAAGGTCAAATGATGACTATTCTTTGGATATTGTGTGTTAAGTGTTCCATACCAATTCTGCATTCTACATTGTCTGCTAGGTTGCTACTTTTAGCAACTATTGTGGTTGTTAGACTGTTTTCAAGGCTTCTGTGGCACTCTGGAGTAGGGAATGGGAATAAAACAATTAAAACTCTACAAACTTTACTGTTCTTACTCTTCTTGTTGTGTTTCTTCAATAAACATTTATTAGATTGCCGCAAGCCTTTTGTTAATTTCTGTAATTCTGAAACAATTACTTTTAACAATTTTTGCTGATATTTTCATTGCTTTCATGGAAAAAGAAAAATTTGGAAGTCCTTACTCTGCCATTTCAGAAGTGATTCTATCCTAGATGTTATTTTAAATCAGAAGTTATCTTGATGTTTTTCATGTGGCAAATCTTTCATAAGGGAGGCTCCTTTTTTTCATGTCATGCAGTTGGAACCAATTCTTAAATATACTTTCATTTTATGTTTATTATTCACAATGCATGACTTAAGTGTGGCATGGAAGTGAGGTAGCATAGTGCAGAAAAAGCATTGTCATTGTAGACTATCATTCTTTTTTATCTGAAAATTGTGGGAGGTATAATAGGTGATCATAAATGTTCCTTTTAACTATTAAGATGTCTTGATTGGCTTTTTGCTTCTGATGTTTAATCTGCTCTGCAAATAGCTTAGGCCTGCCAAAATCAGACCTGTAGGAGTGATTATGACAAAAGAGAGTAAGCTTTTGAAATGAAAAGTGAGATAATAGTGGGTGTGTAACCTAATGAAGTTCCACATTTATAAGCAGGACACTCTATGCTCCCTACACAGAGGACATATGAACCCCATCCATTTGAAATGGAACAACTTCAGACACTCACTTTCTATTGTTAAAATCAGTGACACCGTTCTTGTGGCTGCCAGTCTCACAGGGACAGGCAATTAGATCCTCTGATGAGTGACTCCAGTGAATTTCAATGAAGCACATGCACTCCCAGGAGGAGATACACTAACCTAGATAATTTGGTTCTCAGAAAGTGGGTTAGATTGTGTCAGGTGAGAAAATAACCCCTGTAGTATTTCATTGAATGGCCTGGGTTGGGGATGGCTGGGAATCATACTAATTCTTCTTACCCTCAAACAACCCTAGCAGAAATCTGAAGAAATTTTGTCACACTTGCCAAAATAAGCTAATTTTTCTTCAAAGTATGTGGTTTTCACGTAACAAATTTTTTTGAGGTAAAGTGATCTAAGGGCTGATAGAGAAAGGGGAAATCTGTTCTCAGCTCTGCTGGGGCGGGGACCAAGAAGTAAGTTTGTTTTACACCAGTTGGTTTATGGAATTCTCACTCATTGGAAGCCAATGATTTTATAAGCATAAGAACTAATCCCATTTCACACCCTATGAAAATATCCTTCCTGAATGATGCAGTATGGTACAACACAAAGTCGATTTGCTTATGGGTCATGCATTATAGGAGGTAAGACAGATAACAAAGACACAGACAAACACATATTAGTGCTCAGTACTGAGCAATAGTCAGCCCCGAACTCAAATATTTATTATGTAAGTGCCACGTCCTCTGTATCTTTTTAAAATGGACAAAATTGGCAATAAATCTATTTACCTACCTTTTTCCATGTCTATCTCTCTCTCTCTCTCTGTATCTCTCTATCCATATGTTTACTACGATTCAGTGGTTGTTCTCTAAACTCTTTACCTGGGTTGATTTATTTGGCCCTCACTAAATTCCTATGAGCTTGTTTAATTCCCTGTTGATTAGATGAGAAAACTGAGGAATAAAGTGGTTGATATTTTTTTCTTAATATGCTACTGGAAGTTCTACACAATGTCCTGTTTAAATTTTTGGCATCAATAATACACCATGAGATTGTTCTGTAGTTTTCATTGTGTTAGGTTTGTGAAACTTTGCTATCTATGCAATGTTTACTTTATTAAAAACATGAAACCTTGATTCTTTTCTGTGTTCTGTACCTTTTTAAATAGTACTGGAATTATCTTTATGTTCTTCATTTTCAAAAACTTCTCTCTGAAATTATGAATGGGAAATTCTGGGGAAGATTAGCTCTGAAAAATATTTGTAGTTTCTCCCATAGTTACCAGTAAGGAGAATGGCATGAACCCGGGAGGCGGAGCTTGCAGTGAGCCAAAATTGCACCACTGCCCTCCAGCCTGGGCAACAGAGTGAGACTCCATCTCAAAAAATAAAAAAATAAAAAAAAATAAAATAAATAAATAAAAGAAGTGTTTAGGCATTATTTATTACTGTGAATAAATTTGGATATATTTTTCTAGAAAGTTATGCAGTTATTTAATTTGCATAAAATTTGTGCAAATAATTTTCTTGTACTTAAAAAACATTATTAGTATTTTAAATCATTTTCCCATGTAATTTATAATTTTCTGTATTTTTGATTTCTCAATTATTTGCTGATGATATTAGCTAGTGATTTTTATATCTTCTCAATTGTTTGGCACACCAAACTTTTGGAAGTAGTTTATTGCCCTTCTATTTTTTCTATATTATACTTTATGCTCTTCTATTTTTTCACTTTTAATAGTCATTAATATTTTATTTATATTATTAATAACTTATTTTTTGCTTTATGTTGTTACTTTAAGTTGCTTTAATTTTATTTACTTATTACATGTTTTCTTGCTTTCATACTTAATGGTGTAACTTTATATGACATGTAATTTCCTCTGAGATAGCTTTGATGAAGTCCTTTTTGATACATTTGCTTTTTATTGTCTCCATTTTTCAGACAGTTTGTGATTTTAATTTTAGTTTTCTATGTGGAATAAGAACTATACAGCAAACAATTTTATTTATTGCTAATAATTCCTACATCATTATTTTGCTCTGTTTGTTTTTAGTTTTCTTATAAGTAGCTAGTTGTATAGCTCTGTAGTTGGATAATTTGGCCTGTATATTTTCTATTTTGGGGGAATTTGCCAAGATTGTGTCCATATCAATATGAGGTACATGGGTGCCTGAAAAGAAGTTTATTGTCTAATTACAGCATACATTGTTTTATCTATACATTTGACCTTACTATTTAAAATAATTATCTGCATTATGATTTTTGCTTATTTGATTTGTGCTGAGCTACAACACATGATTTAAAATCTCTATAACTGATAAGTTTCTCTCCATTTCTTCCTGTGAGTTTGGTCTATGAATTTGATGCTACGTTATTTGTCCATAACGTTTCAAAACAGAGGAGAGCAAGCTCTTCATTATGGATTGTAACCATTTTCAATATAAAGTGTCTCTTTTAAAAATGTCGTTAAATTATTTCTCTTAAATTTTTCAATGATATTAATGTCATTGTCTGGTTTTTCTTTACATTTGCTCTAAACATGTGTTATACACATGTACATATGGCCTCCCATATTTTCAAACTCTGAGTCAATTTCCTTTCCTCATTTTTGAATTATCAATGATTATAATTATTATTATACTAAATGTTATTATATTTTTCATCACTATTATGTATTAAATACTTAAATGGATTACCAATGGTTTTCTTTTAAACTACAACTTCTCTGTGGCTGAATTATTTATTTGTTATTGCTTTCTTAATTGGCTTGATCTTGTCAAGGGTACTAATGCTTAAGTGCTGCATCCTTTGTACATTTTTTGACAAATAAAAGTTGTATGTATTTACTGTGTACAAAATAATGTTTTAAAATATGTATACATTGTGGAATGGCTAAATAGAGCCAATTAACATATGCATTATTTCACATATCCTTTTTGTGGTGAGAACACTTAAAATATACTCTATTTGCAATTTTCAAAAATACAATATATCATTATTAAGTATAGTCACTATATTGTACAATAGATCTCTTGAGCTTATTCCTCCTATCTAATTGAAATTTTGTGTCCTTTGATGAACATTTACCTAGTTTCTTCCTCTCTGCAGCCCACTGGTAACCAGTATTCTATTCTGTACTTGTATGAGTTCAACATTTTACACTCCACATATAAGGGAGACCTTGCAGTATTTGTCTGTCAAACACTTTTGTTTTTGATGAGCTTTTTTGAATTATGAAATTATAGAGTCTTGATCTTTCTTTTTTTCCAAGAAATTCTGTATGTTTTGTTTCAGTGACTTCTGGCATTGAATGTTCCTGTGGAGAACTCATAATAATTTCCACCCTTGCATAAGTGATCTGCTTTTCTCCCTGTCTAGACATTTATTGGATTCTTTATAATTCGCATGTAGTGACTTCCCCAAGATATACTGTGGAGTTGATTATTTTATATCATTTCCCTAAAACACCGTGTCATTTGGACATTCAGATATATGTCTTTCATTATTTCAGAGAATTTCCCTGCTATAAGCATTTGAATGCTGTTTATTTTTTTTTCTTTTTTGTCTTTCTGTTAATTTCTTCAAGAAATTTCTCCATGGTTTTCTGAATGGTCTTTTCCATTTTTTGTAGTTTCTATCATTTATTTTATTCCTCTGACAATTTTACTGTTCTATATCCCTCTTCAACCTTTTACTTTACTTTTCATATATATTTTTCTTTACTATAAAGTGTCCATATATAAAGGGTTCATATTTTGTAAAATTGTATTTCATTTGCCTGCATATTCAATTACTTATTTAATAAATATTTATTGAGTGCCTACAATGTGCCAAGCATTCTTTTAAATATCAGGGCTACAGTAGTACATAAATAAAACTGCCTTCATATAGCTTACATGCCAATGGGAAGATAGATATAATAAAATGGATGTATAATACATTGTACAGTATATTAAGTGCTAGAGGTAAAAAGAAAGCAGTAGAGATGAAGTATAAGATATTGTGAGAGACAGCTGCAATTTTAGAGTAGTTGTTGCTGTAAGGTTGTTATTTTAAATAAAGACATAAACAATGTGAGGGAATGAAGAATTTTGATAATGAAGAAAAATGCTCCAGACATAGGGAAAAATCAGTGCCAAGTTTCTACATGGAAACTTGATATATTTGTTTAACAGAGCTACTAAGGCTGGTGTGGAATGAGTATGCACAAGACTAATAAGAGACTCATGTTAAAAAGGTAAGGACATGGAGCAGATCATGTAGGGTTTATAGATCATTGTGAGGTCATTTGTATTGTAAATCGAAAGGGAAATAAAATTTTGATGATTTTGATGAATGTTGATAATAGAAGGGATATAATTTAAATTACATTTAGTACAATCATTCTGGCTGCTATGTGGAACACTGATGAAAGGGAAGCAAGGGTAATAGGAGGATAACTAACAATGAGTTTATTGCAGTAATCCAAGTAATAGAAGAGGATGACCAAGATCAAGGTGGTTATGGCAGGAATGGTGAGAAGTAGCTAATTTCTGGATATATTTTGAAGGTAGAGCTAATATGCTTTATAGATGGATTGAATGCAGAGTGAGAAAAAAGAGAGGAATTAAGGAGGGATGGCTTGATAACTGGTCTGAGCAACTGAAAGAAGTTGCCATCAGCTGAGATGGAGAATACTTAAGGAGAGGCAGTTTGAAAGTGAAAGTTCAGTAGCTCAGTTTTGGAGTTGTTAGGTTTAATATTTCAATCCATCATATGAGTGAAGATGTTAAGTAGATGTTGTGATATAACAATTTGGATTTCCAAACAGAAGTCTGTATAGTAGATATACACTTGTGAGTAATCAGTGTATAGATTATATTTAGAGATGACCCAAGTAGTAAGTATAAATATAAAAGATAATAGGCAAAAGGACAGAAGTCTGGTGTTATGGGCTGAATGTTTGTGTTTTCCCAAATTTATTTGGGAAATCTGATTTCCAATGTGTTGGTATTGGGAGGTGGGCCTTTAGAAAGTATTTACATTACGATGGTAGCTCTCATAATGCGATTGGTGCCCACATAAGAAGAGGCCAGACATCTACCTGGCTCTCTTTCTACCATGTGAAAATACAAGGGGAAATCAGCAGTCTTCAGTTGAGAAGAGGGCCCTCACTAGAACCTACTCATGCTGGCACTCTGAGCTCAGACTTCCACCTTTCAGAATCGTAAGAAATAAATGATTGTTGTCTAAGCCATCTGGTCTATGTAATTCTGTTGGAGAATCCTGAACTATGTCACGTGGGATATTGCAGGCTTTACTAGTCCAGGAAATAAGTAGCAAAGAGAAGATTGACTGGAAAGTTGCAGTTAGGTGACTAAGATGTCTTTGAAGCCCAGCAAAAAATAAACTTCAACACAAAGGGGGCATTCAGTTCTGTGAACTTCTGCAGATAGACCAAATAGTATGAAAAATAATCATCAGATTTAGCAATATAAACTTTCTATGTGACTTATATAAGTGCAGTTTCAGAGGCATAATAGGGGCAAACATCCTATTGTTTCAGGTTAAAGAGAAAACAGGAGCAGAGACTTGGGGAATAATAAATCCAGACAATTTCTTTTTGGAGTTTGCAGTAAAGAAAATATGAAAAATGTACAACAGTTCAAGTGGAATGTGGAGTCAAAAGAAATATTTTTAAGAGGATAGCACTTCTTCTTCTGTTGTGTATTATTTATAGTCTTGCTCTGATCATGATCGGTCCCTTTGGAGGAGGTATCTGGTCTTAGTTCTAATCATCCTTATCGCTTATTATTTCCCTTATATCAGTGTCAGTTCTTCCTGAGCTTCCGACTGCTTAAACCAGGGAGAGTGATCCTGAATAGCCGACATCTTTAATTTAGTCATATGATTTCAGAGGACTTTGTTTATAAACGTTTTCCTCTCCTAGGGATATACTTCTTCTTTAGTGTTATTGCTATTTGTCCTGCTGAAATAAGCAGACCATACAAGGTGGTTATCATTTTGGCTTTCCTTGTATCTCGTTGTTGTTTATTTGGAGATTTTCATTTCATTTTTATTATTTTATTCAGTTGATCTTGGTTAGAAATTACAAATCTTATTTTACTTTCCACTATTTCCTCCAACCATTATTACCTCCATATCTTTTCTACAGATTTGACAAAAACAAAAAATAGCTGAAATTTCCATGTGGTTCCTTTTTTTTTTTTCCATTTGTATGATTGGGCATGGAGACTCAACAGATAGACTAAATTTCTTATTGAGTCTATCTGTATCTCAGGGCTTATAATTCCAAATAATTGATTTTTGATTAGAATTTTCAGGGACAAATTATATTGGACTTACAGAGTTCCCCATCCAGCTAGAGATCATAATCATATTTGTCTGTCCTTGTTTTCTTTTTCAGATTAGTCTAATTTCATTTTATGTGGCACATATTCTTTGTATTTTATGTTTTGAAAAAGTAGTCACTTCCTAGTTTCATTGAGGATAGAGTTTTCATTTTTGGTTTATTTTCTTTTGTCCCTGTCTGCTTCAGGTAGAAGGTGATATAAATATACTTTTACTAGCCATCGTTTTAGAAGTCCCACAAAGTATCTTTAAATAATAGGCCAAGTAACGTGTAGATACACCTTTGAATGAAAATACCTTTATCTGTTTGGTAGTCATCTCTTTGTGCTGTTTTACATAAGAAACATTCATTAGTACTCTAGTGTCAAACCCTGTCCTAAATTTTGACTGGTTTGAAAGATGAATATGAGACTTTCCCTCACTTTGAGTAGTCCACTGTCAAAGAATTAGAAAAATCTGCTTAAACATTTAACTTAAAAGACCCGCCTGGCCAAAATAGTAAAACACCATCTCTACTAAAAATACAAAACAACTAGCCAGGCTTGGTGGCACATGCCTGTATTCCCAGCTACTCAGGAGGCTGATGCAAGATAATCGCTTGAACCGGGAGGTAGAGGTTGCAGTGAGCCGAGATCACGCCACTGTACTCCAGCCTGGGTGACAGTGCGAGACTGTTTCAAGAAAAACAAAAACGAAACACACACACACACACACACAGAACAAAACAAAACAAAACAAAAATTGTGTTATGGCAGGAAAGTCATGCTTTACAAGGGCATACAAAAGAGGGTCTTCCTCATATAGCACCACACCTGGTAACTATGCAATATATGTTGCATTAAATGCAAACCACACAGAGAAACATATTTGAAAGGGGGTTTGAAGAAGAGTACATTTGGACAAGTTTGCATAGGGATAGAGGATCATCATAGATTCTAGGTAGATTTATCATGAGCAAAGGTGTGGTTTTAGGATGTTAAGGAGACATATTCAGGGAAAATTCAGGCTGATTTGAGCCTAAGGTGTCTGCAGAGGAGGGATGAGAAATAAGACTGGGGTAAATACAAAGAACAAGCAGGATTGTTCTAATCCTACCTTGCTGAAAATTATTTATCCACTATAAAATGTTATGGTTTTCCCACAGAAGAAACAGGACAGCAGCTCTGGTAGGACATTTCATCACCCACTACTGATGATACCCAACACTAAGAAGCCATAATGACAGAAGATACAGGTGCCCATGCATATGTAAATCCAAACTTATCATAACATTCTCCCATCTAAATTTTCTCCTTTATGAAGGCTAGGAGTATTCTAAGCCATCACCACTGCTCCTTCTATGCCTGTTGCCAGGACAAATGCCCAGAATTTAATTATCTTAGGCGGCCCAACGCTGAATACATTGCCTTTTATAAACCAAAACTTTGAAGATGTGTCACTAGTAGACCTTAGTGACCATCAGCATGACCTGTTTGAGAAATTATATGAAACATTAACCTGCTTCTGGCCCAACACCTGCTGAGGATGAGTCCAAGAATAAATTGTCATCCCTACATGAATAGTGCTGGACTGTCACCCTTTACCTAGTAGCTACACTTAGGGCACAGCAAGTGATCTGCCTCACCACCCTGCTTCTACCTCTTCAGTGTCACTCAGAAGACACCACACAGGATGAATCAGAAAACTGAATATTTTATGTATTCAGTGAATAAGGTGATTTTTATGGACAGGAGGAAACTGGCACTAGGTGCCATAGGGAGAAGAAGCTTTTTAATACTGCATGCACTCTGATTTTAATCAAATTGAAGTTGTCATTTATATTTAAGTACTATAAATATAACACTCTAGATGATGTTGATTTGCATTTGGTTTCTGGGCAAACACAGCAGAATATAGAAAACTGTAAAATAAAATCTCCTCAAATGTTTGCATTTTAAATGCTAAAAAGGCATTTTAAATTGCTACATGCTAAGACCAATGTTTGACTACTACTGTAATATTTTAAAATTATAAACCCTCACATTTCAGAAGAGGTAGAATATTTGTATTTGGGATGTTTTCATTAGTTGAAAGTGTAGGCCACTACATTACATAACTTCCTTCTCACCAAAGCAACATTAAAAGGCCCTGTATGATAACAATATGTAATAGGTACATTGAGCTTAGTTATCACAGTTAAAGTTGTCCAGCAAACTAAGTAAAAAGTTTTATTTAATACAAATTACTTAGGATATTTTGAAGAGTATTTGAGAATTTTGGTTAATTCTTTTCCCATACCCCAGCACCTAAACTTGTATGACTTAATTCACCAAAGTAACCTATTATTTGACTTTCTACATTGGCCATTTGACTTCAAAGTCATCAACGTACAGTCTAGGCACTACATAATTGAACCAGCAAAGTTATAAAGAAATTTTAACATAGAAATAATTGAGTAAAGACCTTAGATTTTTAATATGTATGCTCAAAATTTTCAGATTTTAAATTTTCATTCTAACATGTTACTCTTAGTTTATGAGGTTCAAATTATTTGGAAAATTTGCTCTAATACATATGGATCTAGAGTGTTCATAAGTGCATGCAAAGACATTACAAGCAATTTTACCAGTTGCTATTTAACTTTTTCACTTTTAATTTTTTTAATCACCAATGTGATGCACACATTTCTAGAAACATACAGTTACCAATATTGAATCATGAATAAAAAGAAAATATGAACAGATCAATAAGATGATTGGATTAGTAATCATAACCTCTGAACAATGAAAAAGTGGTATGTGATAACTTCCATTGTTAACTCTATCAAATAATTAAGAAGAATAAACACCAATTCTTCTCAAATTCTTGCAAATAAAATTGAAGAGGAAGGAACACTTTCAAACTCATTTTATGCAGATAGCATTACTCAATTCCAAAGCCAGACAAGCATACTACAAGGAGAGAAAATTAAAGGCCAATACCCCGATGAACAAAGATGCAAAATTACTCATCAAAATACCAGCAAACTAAATTCAACAGCACATTAGAAGGGCCATACACCACGATCAAGTGAGATTTATCCCTGGGATTCAAAGATGTTTCAACATATGCAAATCAACAAATGTGATACACCACATTAACAGAATCAAGAAAAAAAGTAATTATCTCAATAGATACATAAAAAGTGTTATAAAAAATTCAACATAATTGCATCATAAAACCCCCAAAATATAAAATATAGAAGGAGTGTACCTAAACATAATGAAGGTTATATACGACAAAACCACAATTAACCTTATACTCAAAGGTGAAAAACTAAAAGGTTTTCCTCTAAGATCAAGAATAAAACAAGAATGCCCACATTCATCACCTTTAATTAACATGGTACTGAAAGTGCCAGGTGGACCAATTAGGTAAGAAAAAGAAATAAAAGTCATGTAGATTGGAAAAGAAAAAGTAAAATTGCCTTTATTTGTAGATGACATGATCTCATATACAGAAAATTTTAAAGACCACGAAAAAACTTGTAGAACTAATAAACAAATTTGGTAAAGTTTAAGAATATAAAATTGACATACAAAAATAAATTGTAGTTTTATATATTAACAGAAAACTACCCAAAATAATCTGTTTAAATATTTATATTTATAATAACATTACAAATCCAAATAAAATACTTAGGACTAAATTTACCCAAGGAGGTAAATGTCACATACACTGAAAACCACAAAGCACTAATAAAAGGAATTGAAGACACAAATAAGCTCATACCCTGTGTTCATGTATAGGAAGAATAGGTACTGTTTACATGACCATACTTACCAAAGCAATCCACAGATTTAATGCAATTCTTATCAAAGATCCAATGGACTTTTTTTTTTTTTACAGAAATAGAAAAAATTTCTAAAATTCGTATAGAACTACAAATGATTTCAGAGAGGCAAAGCAATCTTGAGCACGGAAAACAAAGATTTCACCAACATAGTGGAATATAAGGCTCCCAACTCTCTGTCCACCCACTGATGCGCTGACTAAACATCTAGACACGAATCAATCCCTTCTGAGAGAAAGTCAGAAATGAATTCAGAGACTGAGAAAAAGTCAGAAATGAATTGCAACTGAGAAAATCTCCACATGGAAGGGGTAGGAAAAGCTGAGGCACACTCAGGCACACATCCCATCCTGAGCACTGTGACAGACAATTGGGAAGAAATCTCCAATACCCAGTTTGACCCTGAGGAGAGAAGTGTTTGGGCCACACTTTTAGTGCCTTAACTCTAAGGTTCTCCACAGTTTGGTTTTTAATTCAATGAGCTTAAGAAGTAAAAAGAACCAGGCATACACAAGTCTCCATAGACCACAAAATTAAGAGGCAGTTTTATACACGTGCTCAAGCACTTCCAGGAGCTTCATCCCCTGAGATCAGGGCAGATAAGGAACTAAACCTCAAAGTCCCCAGTTTCTCCCAGGAAGGGCTTGGTGGCATACTCGTCAACTGTTGCCGATAATTGTTCAGCTTCTAACTAGCCTGTATCAGGAAGTTAATTGAACAAACTACTGACCTCGGGTAGCCTCAGGGGAGCTGGGCACTTCCCAAGCCTTCTCCCTCCATCTTGCTCCAGCAATAAATCCAGGTCTTCTGATTCCTCTGCGAAGGAGTCTGTCCACTCATCAAGCACCCCAACTTTTACAGCTGGCATTCAAGGAACCATACTAAAATTCCTAGCTCTGGGAATAAAAAGAACTAGGCATATTCAAGTCTTCCTAGATCATAGTACAAACAAGTGGTTTTAAATAGGCCGGCAAGCATTTCGAGGGGCTGTATGTCCCAGGATTAGAGCAGAGAAAAGTCTAAAATCCACAGCTCCCAGAAGGAGTTCTCTTCAGAAGGAGTTGACCCGCACACTCTTCCAGCTTCTGATTGCTATTCAGGCTTCTAACTAGCCTTCATCTCAGAATAAATACTATAGAAAAATAATAGACCCCTGGGAGCTTCAGTAGGAGTTTGGGCACTTTTCAAGCCTATTTTCCTGTCTCACTCCAGTGATCAGTCCAGATCTACAGACTTTCCCTGGAAGGAGTTTTCCTATGCAGTGAACACTCCAACTTTTACAGCTCCCAACTGAGAGACTTTGTCCTAATCTACCTATCTCTGGGAACTGAAGAGACTTGACATTCGCTAGTTTCTCCAGATCACAGAGCAAAAAGGTGGTATTAAACAGCTGCATAAGCATTTCCACAGGCTACATCCTCCATGATCAGTGCAGAGCCAGAGATAAAATGCATACCTTTGATAGATGCAGGAGGCAGATAAAGGGGAGGGTCTCCAGAGAATCTCCAACCTACCTGCACACTGGGAGAATGGGGTGGAGCCATGGGAACTTTGCACCATGGGCAGGGGGGAGGAGCCTGGTCTCCAGTTCCTGTGTGTGGCCTGGAATCAATCTGTGAGGTGGGGGGTTCTGTTAGCAGGACTTCCTCTAAAGTTGCTGGGAGGTTTTTTTTTTCTTCTTCTTTTTTGCCCAATAAATTCCGTTCCCTTCCCCTTTCAATGTGTCCGCGTTTCTAATCCTCACTGGTCACGTGACAGGAACTGGATTTTAGCTGAACTAAGGAGCAAAGTTCTGCAACATTTTGGTGCCTGAAAATGGAGCATGACAGAGGGTGAGTAACATGCAAACAAAACAATATTTTTCCCTTTCACTTCTAAGCTTTCTTGTCCTCGAACTTCTTCTGAGGGTAGAGGAAATTATGCCTCCCCCCTCCCAACCATTGCTCCTGGGGGTTGGGAATGTTGGCAGTTTTCTTATTTGTGGGGGATGGATGGGCCAAGGGCAGCTCCCTCACTCCCCTCCTGGCTGGGGCTTGGGCGCAAGGCTCAAGAATGCCCAGTGGCAGGCTGGCCAGGGAGCCTTCCCCTCCCCGGGCCACGGGGTACGATTTCATCAGACAGCAAGTAAGTTTTTCTCCCTGCTGGAGGAATTCATTTACATAAGAGGTTCTTCCCCCAGACATCTTTCCAACCCTGCACATTAAGCCTTTGTTTTCCTTTTGTGAGGTTTGTCTTAAGCTGTAGCCAATCTGGTGTGCTTTGCATGTCCTTCTGTATGGTCAGTAGCAAACTTTGCTGCGGTCCTCCGTCTAGTTTTATGTCACTGGAAGTGTGACCTGAAACCATGTGGCAATGCTTTGTTTAGCCATTTTACAATGGTGGCCCAGGTTCAATCTTGGCATAGAGAATGAGTCCTTTCTCGTTAGATATCTGCGTGACCTTTGCTACTTGTTGATTCTCTTCCCCTGTAGGAACTGCCTTGGATTTTCCTTTCTCTGAGTTTTTAGTCAAGTTTGAGAGCCAGAAATGTTGGTCACGTGGCATGGGTAAAGTTGGATAGCAGGGGATTTAAAAGGAGTTTCTAAAAGAGTGCTCAGCTTAATTAAAAGTGAATATCCAAGTTATGAGTGTATTTAAAAGGCCTGTGGGTTTTTCTCCTCCTGGATCTTGTTTTGCTGGGAAAGGGTTTTTCCTCAGTCAACATAATTATTTTTCTGCTTTTTGTCTTGCCACTCTTAATGCATGCGTGAGAGGGCAGAAATCTCTGTCTTCCTTATGTAACCCCAGGAATTAAAAGCAGCTAGACCCCTCTCAAAATCGGTTTTTGTCTCCCAGTTATGCCTGTTTATTATGCCGTAAAAGCTGCATGTTTTACTACTCCTGTCTCAACGGGCTCCACCTGGAGGCCAATAATCCAATCGGAAACATTGGAAACCAAAAATCTTATGGCAACTGGGTTTTCTTCTGCCTGTCTGTGTAGTTATATATGTGCTGTGTGTGTGAGGTGTCTGTAAAAAAAAAAAAAAAAAGAAAGAAAAAGGGGGGGAAAAGCTCTAATTAATTGGCTTAAGGAAGAATAGGTACTTGGATCAAATTTTTTTTAATGAAGGATAAAAGCTGTGGTACCTTTCAGTTCATGTGACTTTAATCTTTGATAAAGAAAAACAGCCTTAAAGATTATTGGTAAAATGCTGATGTTGTTAAAATGTAAAATTTTGCTAGGGTTAAAGGATTGTTTCGAATTAGATAAGATAAAAGCTAAAGGTTCAAACAAGCTGTGGAAGGAGTGTAAAAATCTTGCAAAATAAATTCCATGGCTGAACGTATTAACTGAATTCAAAAGGGTATTATATGGTTTTCTGTAAACTGAAAATTGAAATAAAAGCATAACAAGGTACTTTAAAAGCACTACCCTGCTCTTTAGCAAAATTTGTTAAGGATTACAACATTTTTTTCATTTTTAAAAATTTCTGAGTCATTTTGGCAAAAGAAATAATTTTTGGCAATCTAGAATTCTATTTCATAACACTAAGTGTTTTAAATCTCTAACATTTAATAGCCTTCCCAAAATCAAACTTCAGTTTCAAAATGGTCTTCCTGACACCTGGCTTTTTGGATGCTACAGAGGGCCCCTGGAGCATACAGAAGAGAGGTAAACAGGATTAGTTGACATATTTAGGTACATGGGATTGCTAAAATGATGTTTAATCTTCTTCAGGTTATATTTTAGGGAATAATATTAATATATGTTCCAAAATTGTATGGCATTTCTAAAATTCTAATGTCTGAATATATGCTATTCATCACAATCGAGGTTGTTATGTTATTACAAACCATGGAGATAACCAAATTTCTTTGTCAATCATATTTCTGACTGTAACTACCCTGGATATTTTGTTATTCACATACAATTGTTTTTTTGTTTTGATCCTCTTAGAAAGATGGTTTATAATCAGCTATAGAATTTTGACATGTGCTCTCAAATGCAGGTTTCTGATTACTTTGGAGATTGTAACATTGGAATAAAGTAAAAACTTACAGGATTCATGAAGAGTTGAAATGTTCACAAATATCAATCAAAATGAGTTAACTGAATGGACTGAACTAATAGAAAACAGAAGTAATCTTTTTGACTTTTGCTTGGAACATTGCTGATCCTTGTTTAGTATTTCAGAGTCAAGGAAACTTATTTTGAGATGTTTGCAGCCTTTAATAATTGAGTAAGTTATATTGCCGTGAACAAAATTTGGAGCATAATTGTGTCTGTCTCTCTGCCTGGCTTCTCCAGAATTTGGAAACTAGTTGGGACTATTTTTAACTTGTGCAAATATAGTTGTTTGCATCAGTGCAATAAGAATCAATTTTCTGCTGCAACGGGATGCAGTTGGAGAAACTGGTTTTATCAAGGCTTTGACTGGAAGGTTATGCTTCCCTTTAAGGAGTCAAGCTTGACTTGCAGAGCCGATTAAAGCCCCTTGGGAAAACTTGCCTCATGCCTTATCTATGCAGTCACTGTACAGGGTTCCTGACCTATAGCAGGGAAAGAATGTCACTTTCTGACAGGCCCAGGAACCACATGCTCTTGGGACCTCAAGAAAAGAGGAGTTTACCCAACACACAGGTATTTGATGGTACAAACCCATGGCTTGGCTCAGCTTCAGAAAGTTCTATCTGAGATTCCTTGTGGAACAGGGTTCCATCAAAGCCAATCTAAAAGGCCTATGTAGAAATAATTATTCTTACTGCACTTTTTGTAAATAATCAAGTGAAGTATAAGACTAAAGTCTTTTCTGCAAACAACTCAGTCCTATCATGATTTGTTTATAACAAAAATAAGGAGTGGAGAGAGATAATTTATGTTTCAAAACTTATACATTTGTCATTAAATGCATTCATTGTTTTAAGTTTTTGCTGACATTTTAGAGTAACCTTGCTTATTCCTGTGAACCAATGAGCAATCTCTGACTGCAGCTCAAAAAGAACAAAGGGGATGGGTAATGTTAAAATCTGGATCAATGTTCTAGCTCTGAGCAATTATCCTGCAAATCTTGCCAAGTGACGGGAATAAATAGGATGCCCATCACCTGGAGGTTTCCTTTTTGGGAAAGTAAGACCAAGGGAGCTAACAAAAGCCATATCTCATCCATCCAAATCTTAGCAAGCATAATGATAGCCACCAGTTATCTGGGCATGTCACAGGACATTCTTACCTCTTCCTTGTTGGAGGAGAACTCAGTTCCACAGCTTCACCTTAGCGTTCAGCTTGTGATAAGGAGTCTATGCAATACTCCTTCCCTCCTCCCACCAAAACACATTTTTGTTCTAAACTCAATTCCAAGCTTGGGGTCAAAGCCCTAGGAAAGAAAACTCGATCTGAGCCATCCAGAGGCAAATGATAACAGAGGTTAAAAGCCATGGCACAGTGTAGGTGAGTGTGACTGATTACTGCTGATTAAGCCACGCTTTCTGTTACATGGATAAAGGTCACGCTAGTATCCATGGTATTAATGAGGTCTAGGAAATTTAAAGGCTACTGACAGGAGGGGACATAGGGCGTATGTGGGTAAGAGTGGATAGTCCCATCCCCTACACCTTCCTGTTAACATAGATGAAAGCCGCTTTGACACACATGGGTTTTACCCTGTCAAAGTCACTGGGATCCCGGGATATAAGGAAGGAAGAAAGAAAGAAGGATGCCTCACTTTCTCTCCCTCATATACCCTACATATTTGCTAGGAAGAAAAGGGAACCTGGAATGCCTCACTCCCCTCTTTCTAGATGAGTAGCCATTCATCTTTAGTCTGTACCCCTTTCAAATGCATCCCTGGAACTCCTTCGAAAAAAAAATCCCTTCTTTTTTCCTTTATCCTCCTCTGTCCTCTCTCCACTGATAGTTAATTCCATCTTCATACTATGGGACACTCCCCTCAGATGCATCCTCCAAACTGGAAAAAGTTCATTTCCTAAACCTCAAATTGTTTGGCTTAGGATTGGGCTCAGAGGAAGGGAATCCAGAATCCTGACAGGCTGGCAAAAGGGTAAATTTCATTTTACCAGTTTGGACTTCATTCTGTGCAAACTGTTAAAAGGCTTTGGGATTTCTGAACCATCCCTAATTCCCTTTGTTGTGTTTTGATACATGTTTTCTAATACCTGGTTTGTCTCTTCTCACCTTCAGGCCATCGAACTCCAAACAGTCATGCAACCAGTGCTTTGGACGATGGCCGTATTTGTTGGGTACCCTTAGATAGGCCTCTGTGGGAGATATGACTGCCATTTTCCCAAAACAGCACCCCTGTCAGCAAGAAGCAGTTAAGATGAGTCTTCATCCTTAAACTTATCATTATTCTGCTGGCAGTTAGATGTACTTCTTTAGAGGGCAGAATGATAGATGCAGTAGACAGATAAGTGGGAGGATCTCCAGAGAATCTCCAACCTGCCTGCACATTGGGAGAATGAACTGGAGCCATGGGAAGCTTGTGCCTTGTGCAGTGGGGAGGAGCCTGGTCTCTTCAGTTCCTGTGTGTGGCCTGGAATCAATGTGTGACATGCGGGGCCTGTTAGCAGGACTCCCTCTTGCTTGGCTGGGAGTTTCTTTTTCTTCTTTTCCTTTTTTGCCCAATAAATTCCTTTCCCCTCACCTTTCAATGTGTCCACATCCCTAATTCTTACTGGTTGTGTGACAGCAAGCTGTTTTTAGCCAAACTTAGGAGCAAAGTTCTACAACACCTTCAGGTTTTTCCCTGGGAGGGGTTTGTCTGAACACTTTACCTGCTGCTACATGAGAATTGGGATCCTATTTATCCTGAATCTGGGAGCTAATGAAGCAGACAAACAATAGATCTTCAGAAGGTTGAATGTGAGTGCTGGTAATCCCCAAGTCTTTCCCCTGGTCCAGCAATAAAGTCAGATTTTTAGGTAATTCCTAAAAAAGAAGTGTGTCCATGTGTCAAGCACCACAATTTCTATAGCTCCAACTAAAAGAATTGCCTCCTAAATCACCTAACTGTGGCATTTGATATGGCTTTTAATTCGCAGTCTCACAAGATCACAAAAAGAAAGAGGTGTTTCAAAGGGCCAGATTTAAACACCTATTCCCCCAGAATCAAATGGTGCAACCTGAACATGCATGCAGGCACCATCCACAGATCCTCTTTCCAGTTTAGTGTAGACAATGGGAGATAAACTCCTGCTGTCAGCTACACCCTGAATATATAAGTCAGTTTTCACACTGCTGATAAAAACATACCCAAGACTGGGCAATTTACAAAGAAAACAGGTTTAATGGAGAACTGACAATTTCATGTGACTGGGGAAGCCTCACAATCATGGTGGAAGGCGAGGAGGAACAAGTCACATCTTACGTGGATGACAGCAGGCAAAGAGAGAGAACTTGTGCAGGAAAACTCCCATTTTTAAAACTGTCAGATCTCGTAGAACCTAGTTACTGTCACAAGAACAGCACAGGAAAGACCAGCCCCTATGATTCAATCATCTCCCACTGGGTTCCTCCCATAACATGTGGGAATCATGGGAGCTACAAGATGAGATTTGGGTGGGGACACAGAGCCAAACCATATTATTCCACCCCTGGCCCCTCCCAAATCTCATGTGCTCATATCTCAAAACACAGTCATGCCTTCCAAACAGTCCCCCAATGTCTTAACACATTTCAGCATTAACTGAAACGTCCGCAGTCCAAGGTCTTATCTGAGACAAGGCAAGTCCCTTTCACCTATGAGCCTGTACTATCAAAAGCAGGTTCGTTACTTCCCAGATACAGTGGGAATACAGGCTTTGGGGAAATATAGTCACTGCAGATGGGAGAAATTGGCCAAAACGAAAGGGATACAGGCCCCATGCAAGTCCAAAATTCAATGGGGCAGTCAAATCTTAAAGCCCCAAAATGATCTTCCTTGACTGTATGTCTCGCATCCAGGTCACACTGATGCAAGAGGTGGATTCCCATAGTCTTGGAAAGTTCCATACCTGTGGCTTTGCAGGGTATAACTTCTCTCCTGGCTGCTTTCACAGGCTGGGGTTGAGTGTCTGAAGCTTCTCCAGGCATGCAATGCAAGCTGTCAGTGGATCTATCATTCTAGGGTCTGGAGTTTGGTGGCCCTCTTCTCACAGCTCCACTAAGTGGTGCCCCAGTATGGACTCTGTATGGGGGCTCCAATCCAACATTTCCCTTCTGCACTGCCCTAGTAAAGTTCTCTGTGAGAGCCCCACCCTTGTAGCAAACTTCTTACAGGACATCCAGGCATTTCTAGACATCCTCTGAAATTTAAGTGGAGGTTCCCAAATACCAATTCTTGACTTTCATGCACCTGCAGGCTCAACACCATGTGGCAGCTGCCAAGGCTTGGGGCTTGTGCCCTCTGAAGCCACAGCCCAAGCTGTACTTTGGCCCCTCTTAGTCACTGCTGAAGTGGCTGGAATGCAGGGCACCAAGTCCCTAGACTGCACACAGCATGGAGACACTGGGCTCAGCCCACAATACCACTTTTTTCTCCTAGGCCTCCAGGCCTGTGATGGGAATGGCTGCCATGAAGACTTCTGATATGCCCTGGAGACATTTTTCCCATTGTGTTGTTTAACATTTGGCTCCTCATTACTTATGCAAATTTCTGCAGTGGACTTGGATTTCTCCTCAGAAAATGGGATTTTCTTTTCTATTGCATTGTCAGGCTGCAAATTTTCTAAAATTTTATGTTCTGCTTCCCTTATAAAATGGAATACTTTTAACAGTACCCAAGTCATCTCTTGAATGCTTTGCTGCTTAGAAACTTCTTCTGCCAGATACCCTAAATCATCTCTCTCAAGTTCAAAGTTCTGCGGATCTCTAGGGCAGGGGCAAAATGCTGCCAGTCTTTTTGTTAAAACATAACAAGAGTCATCTTTGCTCCAGTTCCCAAAAAGTTACTCATCTCCATCTGAGACCACCTCAACCTGAATTTTATTGTCCATATTGCTATCAGCATTTTGGACAAAGCCATACAACAAGTCTCCAGGAAGTTCCAAACTTTCCCACCTTTTCCTATCTTCTTCTGAGCCTTCCAAACTGTTCCAACCTTTGCCTGTTACCCAGTTGCAAAGGCACTTCCACATTTTTGGGTATCTTTTCAGCAGTGTCCCACTCTACTGGTACCAATTTATGATATTAATCCGTTTTTATGCTGCTGATAAAGACGTACATGAAACTGGGCAATTTACAAAGGAAAGAGGTTTAATGGAGACCTCACAGTTTCATGTGGCTAGGGAAGCCTCACAATCATGGTGGAAGCAAGGAGGAGCAAGTCACATCTTACATGGGTGACGACAGGCAAAGAGAGAGAGCTTGTGCAGGAAAACTCCCATTTTTAAAACCATCAGATCTCATGAGACTTAGTTACTATTACAAGAATAGCACAGGAAATACCCAGCCCCATGATTCAATCATCTCCTACCACGTCCCTCCCACAACACGTGGGAATCATGGGAGCTACAAGATGAGATTTGGATGGCAACACAGAGCCAAACCATATCACTGAGGATAACAAAAAGTGGAATACACATCTAACACCCCAACTTTTCCAACTGCATCTAGAGGGATTGGCTTATATCTTACTTGTATTGGGGCATTAACAAAACTTGGTACATCCTAAGCTCCTGGGAACAACTAAAAGCAGAGATGCTAGTTTGGAGAAACACACAAATTTGGGAAGCACCTTAGAATATCTGGCTAGATTGATTGGTTAGGTGTTTTTTTCTGAAGAGGTCAGTCTGAGAGTGTTGGAGAAGCTGTTCTGTCCAATGCTTAGAAGCCAACCAACAGAGTCTAAAAAATGAAGAAATCAAAATGTGTTTCAAGTAAAATAATGAAACTGGACACTTATCTCACCCCATACACAAAAATCAACTCAAAACGAATTAAAGACTTAAACAAAAAACCTGAAATTGTAAAACAACCAGAAGAAAACAGGAAAAGTTTCACAACATTTTATGTGGGCAATAATTTATTGAGTATGATTCCAAAAACACTGGCAACAAAAACAAAAGTAGACAAATAGGATTGCATTAAACTAAAAAGACTGTATAGTAAAGGAAAAAACAGAGTGGAAACAGAACCCGTAGATTGAAAGAAAATATTTGTAAGTCATGCATGTGATAAAAACTTACATCCAAAATATGTGAGGAATTCAAAGACAGAAACTCAATAACAAGAGAATGAAAAACACTATTAAAAATGGACAAAGGTCCTGAATAGACATTTCCTAATAGAAGACATACAAATGAGCAAAAGATATATAAAAAGATGCTCATTATTACTGATCATGAGGGAAATGCAAATTAATATTAAAAAGAGATGCATCTCACGCTTGTTAGAATACGTGTTGTTAAATAAGTCAAAAGATAAAAAGTGTTGCTTAGAATGTGGAGAAAATGGAATACTTTAAATGCTTGGTGGACATGTAACTTAGTACATCCATTATGGGGGTTCCTCAAAAATTAAAAACAGAACTACAATATTATCTAACAATCCTACTGTTGTGTGTATTTTCAAAGGAAATAACATCAGTATGCCAAAAAGACATCTGCCCTCCCATATTTATTGCAGCATTATTCAGGATAAACAAGATATGAATTAACCTATATGCCCATCAATGGATATAGAAAATGTGGTGAATATGCACAATGAAATATTATTCAGCCATAAAAAAGGAGATCCTGTTATTTGTGACAACATGAATAAACATGGAGGACATTATGCTAAATGAAACAGCCAGACAGTGAAAAAGAAATAATGTATGATTTCATTATATGTGGCATCTAAAAATATTATAATAAAAACAAAGAATGGTAATTACCAGAGGCTGGAGACTGGAGAATTTAAGAGGTTTTGGTCAAAGTACACAAAATTTCAATTAGATAGAATGAATAAGTTCAAAAGATTTATTGTATATCATGGTGACTACAGTTAATATCAATGTATTGTTATGGCAGTACATTTGGAATGCTATAACAAAGCACTTTAGACTAGGTAACTTTTAAATAATAGGCCTTTATTTGTCACAGTTATGGAGACTGAAAAGTTCAAGAACAATGTGTCAGCATATTTAGTGTCTGGTAAAGGCCAACTCTGTACCTCAAAGATGATGTATTTTGCTGAATCCTCACATGGCACAAGTAAAAAAAGGGATAATCACATTCCCTTGAGTCTTTTTGTAAGTACTCAAATTCCCATCTATGAGGATGGAACCTTCATGACTAACCACCTCCCTAAAGCCCCACTGTTAATACTATTGCATTTTGGATTAAATTTCAACATAAATTTTGGAGAGACACAAACATTGAAACCATAGCAATTGTACACTTCAAAATCGTTGAGATATATTTTATGTTTTTACCACAAAAAAAGATAAGTACATAAGATAGCACCTATGTTAAATAGCTCAATTTAACCATTCCATAATGTATACGTATATCAATACTTTTTATGCCATAATCATATACAATTTTTTTCTTGCCAATTTATATTAAAAAAAAAGTATAGAATCCAAGATGACTGACTAGATGCAGCCAGAAGGAGCATATCCCATTGAGAAACCAGAACATTAGGAAGACTGATATTCTTTGACAAGATCTTCAGAAGAAAGGCAGTGAGAGTAGACAGAGAAAGGACTCAGTTGTTGGGCTAAAGGGAAAGAAATCTGGGAACCCTGCATGGGACTGCAAAGCACTGTGACTCATTCCAGGTCCAGATAAACTCCTGGGAAAAAAAAAAAGGGGGAAAAACAAAAACCAAAAAACAAAACCAGGCAAATTAACCAACCTCATCCCACAATAAAATCCCCAAAGGCATCAAAGAAGATAAAAGCAAAATAATCCCATCCAAAGGAAAAAAAAAAAAAACTTTAAAGACTGAAGGAACATCAGCCCACACAAATGAAAAAGAAGTAGCACAAGAACTCTGGCAACTTTAAAAGCCAGTGTCTTCTTACCTTGAAATGATCACACTAGTTCCCGGTAATGGTTTTTAACCAGAATGAAATGGCTGAAACAACAGACATATGATTCAGAATATAAATAGGAATGAAGATCATTGACATTCAGGAAAATGCCAAACCAAAGAATCTGAGAAATACAATAGAATTATATAGAAGCTGAAAGATGAAATTGCCATTGTAAGAGAGAAACAAAATGATCTGATACATTTAGAAAATTCACTTCAAGAATTTCATAAGACAATCACAAGTATTAACAGCAGAATTGACCAAGCTGATGGAAGTATCTCAGAGACTGAAGACCTGTTTTCCAAACAATTCAGTCAGACAGAAATAAAGAAAAAAGAATAAATAAGAATGAACAAAGACTGAAAAATATGGAATTACGTCAGGACAACAAACCTGTGACTCATTGAGTCTCTGAAAGGGAAAGAAAGCAAACAACATGGAAAACACTGTCCGTGAAAACCCCAACCTCACTAGAGAGGTCAACAGTCAAATTCAAAACATTCAGAGAATCTCTGCGAGATACTGTGTGTATTAGTCAGGCTTCTCTAGAGGGACAGAACTAATCAGATAGATGTATATGTAAAGAGGTGTTTATTAAGGAGTAATGACTCACACAATCATAAGGTGAGGTTCCACCATAGGCCATCTGAAAGTTGGGGAACAAAGAAGCCAGTCAAAGTCCCATAGCTGAATAACTTGAATTCTGATGTTCCAGGGCAGGAAGCATCTAGCACAGAAGAAAGATATAGGCTGGGAGAATAAACTAGTGTAGTCTTTCCAGGTTCTTCTGCCTGCTTTTATTCTGACCACACTGACAGCTGATTAGATGATGTCCACCCAAATGGAGGGTGGGTCTGCCTTTCCCAGTCCATTGATTCAAATGTTAATCTTCTTTGGCAACACCCTCACAGAAACACCCAGGAACAATACTTTGCATCATTCAATCCAATCAAGTTAACAGTCAGTATTAACCATCACAAGTCCACCCCTTGTCAACATGAACTCATACACATCTTCTGAAATCACACATAATCTTCAAATGAAGAGAATAATAAGGTCATAATTATACCTAACATAATACAACTATCTTTTGTACAACCAAAAGTGCACCAATCCCCAACCCAAATACTATTACGTAAAGTTAACAACACTTAAATGCTGATATAAAGACAATAAATCTTATGTGACATGCTAAAGGAAAAAGAAAGGAAATGAAATGAAGAGATTTTCTTAATACAAGTATATACATGCGCAAGTATGTTCTTAACAAAAGAAGGAGCAAATGCTCATGACAGTTACACTCCTCAGTTCTGCAACTGGTCACGTGGTTGTACCTGGTATTGATGACTACCTCCTCTTACTACCCCTACTGTATTCCCTTTGCCTTCAGCAAGCACCTCAGCAGGTCATGTTTTTTTTCCCTGGTAGAGTGGCTCAAACCTTCATTCCTGAAAGGTCTGGGCCATTTGTAGTCCTGCCCAGATTGGGCCGTTGTAGTTTCCCATTGACTTTAATCATGGCATGGTAATACTAAGAGACACCCTAAGGGTTCTTCTGTATTCCACGCATACTCTTTCTTACCTCCATTGTTGAGTAGTAGACTGATTTCATCTTGATAGTCTGAATCAATCATCCAAGCCAACACTGTAACTCCCTTCTTAGCCTGTTGACTGAGAGGTAGGAGGAGCCCAAAGTGACCAGGTGGCAATCTTAACTTCCAGTGTAATGGAATAATTGTTTCATCTCCTGGTGGCAGTGTTTCTCCCTCTGGAACTAAAACCTCTAGGCCAGAAGAACATAATGTTGCAGGAACAGAAAGCAAAAATTTTGCTAGTGGGTTAGTAGGGGTGAAGGTGAGTGGTGCCACTTCCACTTCCACCCCTTGATTTCTGGACCCATGAATCCTGGCTATGGGAGAAACAGTACCATATATTGGACACTGATTCGGAGCATACATAGCCTCCTAGGTAACTTTTCCCCAGCCCTGCAGAGTATTGTCACCTAGTTGGCATTGTAATTGTGACTTCAAAAAGCCATTCCACCATTCTGTCAATCCAACTGTTTCAGGATGATGGGGAACATGGTAAGACTAGTAAATTTCATGAACATGAGCTCACTGCTGCACTTCTTTAGCCATAAAGTGAGTACCTGGGTCAGAAGCAATGCAATGTGGAATACCATAATGGTGAATAAGGCATTTCATGAGTCCACAGATGATAGTCTTGGCAGAAGCAATTGCGCGCAAAATAGGCAACCCGATATCCAGAGTAAGTGCCTATTCTGGTGAGAACAAACCTCTGCCCTTTCCATGATAGTAGAGATATAACCAACCTGCCACCAGGTAGCTGGCTGATCACCCCAAGGAATGGTGCCATATCGAGGGCTCGGTGTTGGTCTCAGCTGCTGCCAAAATGGGCTGAAAGAGCTAAAACCAGAACTACCATTTGACTCAGCAATCCCATTACTGGGTATATACCCAGAGGCATATAAATCATTCTACCATAAAGATACATGCATGTGAATGTTCATTGCAGCACTATTCGCAATAGCAAAGACATAGAATCAACCTAAATGACCATCAGTGACACACTGAGTAAAAAAAATGTGGTGTATATATACCATGGAATACTATGGAGCCATAAGAAATAATGAGATCATGTCCTTTGAGCTGAAAGCCATTATCCTTAACAAATATCTGACTTATCTTAGGCAGAGGAGTATGTATTTAGGAGCTCAAATGGGTAAGAAATGGGCCACAAAATAAAATGTACTGAGTAATATGAGTTATCCAGTAAATGAAATGGCTATGGAGATCTGGCAGCTTCTGGTAACTGACATAAGTAAATGAAGGTCATAGTGATATTTGTCCTGGTTGTCTAAAGGTCAAATAGTGGGAGTGGAGAAAGGGTGAGTTTAGTACTAGGAGCATGTAGGAGGAAGGTATTCTGTGTTTTTACAGATTTGGGGTGTACAATTGCAGTTTTGTTACATGAACATATTGTGTAGCAGCAAAATCTGAACTTTTTAGTGTACTCATCACTTGAATAGTGTACATTATACCCAATAGATAATTTTTATAATTTTTATTCCTTTCCCATCTTTTGAAGTCTCCAATGCCTATTTTTCTACTCGATATGTTCATGTGTACACATTGTTTAGCTCCCATTTATAGGTCAGAACATGTGGTATGTGACTTTTTGTTTCTGAGTTATTTTACCTAGGATAATGGACTCTAGTTTCATCCATATTGCTGTAAAATATATGCTTTCATTCCTTTTTATGGCTGAGTAGTTTTCCATGATATATATGTGTGTGTGTGTCTATCTATCTGCTATCTATCTATCTATCTATCTATCTATCTATCTATCTATCTATCTATCTATCTAATGTATCTGCCTATCTGTCTGTCTATCTAACATTTTCTTTATCTAATCATCCATTGAGGGACATTTGGATTGATTCTGTAACTCTCCCATTTTGAATAGTGTTTTGATCAAGATATGAGTACAGGTGTGTTTTTGATATAATGATTTCTTTTCCTTTAGGTAGATACCCAGTAGTGAGATTGCTGAATGGAGTGGTACTTCTATTTTTAGCTCCTTGAAAAATGCCCATACCATTTTCCATAGGGGTTAATTTACATAATCTACATTCCCACCAATTGTATAAGCATATCCTTTTCTTCACGTCCTCTTTAACATCGGGTTTTTTTTTTTTTTTTTTTTGACATTTTCATAATAACTATTCTGGTTGCTGTAAGGTGGTATCTCATTGTGGTTTCAATTTGCATTTATATGACGATTAGTGATATTGGTAACTTTTTCATGTTTCTTAGCCACTTGTATGTCCTCTTTTGAGAAATGTCTGTGAATGCCTTTTGCCCATTTATGGGTTTTTTATTTTTTGTTGCTGTTGAGTTGTTTGACTTCCTAGAAGATTCTGGATACTAGTCCTTTGTCAGACACATAGTTTGCACATATTTTCTTTCATTCTATAGGTTGTCTGTTTACTTTGTTGATTTCTTTCGCTCTGCAGAAGCTTTGAAGTTTAAGTCCCATTTGTATAATTTTGTTTTTGTTGCATTAGTTTTTGAGGCCTTACCCATAAATTCTTTGCCTAGACCAACGTGCAGAAGAGTTTTTCTTAGGTTTCATTTTAGGATGTCTATAGTTTCAAGCATTACATTTAAGTTTTAATTCATCTTGAGTTACTTTTTGTATGTGGTAAGAGATACAGGTCCTGTTTCATTCTTCTGCATGTGGATATCCAATTTTTCCAGCACACACTGGATAGGGGGTTCTTTTTCTGGTGTTTATTTCTGTTTACTTTGTCAAAAATCAGTTGTTCGTAGGTATGTGGCTTTCTTAGTTCTCTTTTGTATTCCCTTGATCTACGTGTCTTTTTATACCAGGATCATGCAGTTTGGCAGAATATAACATTGCAATATAATTTGAGGTCACGTAATGTAATTCCTTCAGCTTTGTTCTTTTGTTTAGGACTGCTTTGGCTATTTGAGATCTTTCGGGTTTTCATATTAATTTTAGAATTGTTTCTTCTAATTGTGTAAAAAATGACATTGGTAATTTGATAGAAGTTGCATTGAGTCTGTAGATTGCTTTGGGTAGTACAGTCATTTTAATACTATTGGATATTCCAATTCATGAGCATTGGATTTTTGTCCATTGTTGTGTCATTTATGATTTCTTTTATTCGTGTTTTGTAGTTCTACTTGCAGAGATCTTTTACCTCCTTGATTAAATGGATTCCTAGATATTTTTGGGGGAGGGGGTAGCTTTTATAAATAGGATTTTGTGCTTGATTTGTTTCTCATGTTGGTTGTTGGTATATAGAAATAATAATGATTTTTGTATATAATTTCATATACTGAAACTTTACTGAAATCATTTGTCAAATTTAGGAGTCTTTTGGAGAAGTCTGAGGTTTTTGAGGTATGAGATCATATTATCAGCAATCATAATTTGACTTTATCCTTTTCCACTTGGTTGCCTTTGCTTCTGTCTCTTACCTGATTTCTTTACCTGGGACTTCCATTATTATGCTGAATAGGAGTGGTGAAATTGGGCACCATTGTCGCATGCCAGTTCTCAGGGGAAATGTTTTCAACTTTTCAGCATGAAATTGGCTATGGGTTTGTTGTATACAGCTTTTATTATTTTGAGGTATTTTCCTTCTATGCCTAGATTGTTGAGAGTTTATATCATGAAAGAATGCTGGATTTTATCAAATGCTCTTTTAGCATCTATTAAGATGATTATATGTTTTATCTTAGATTCTGTTTATGTGGTAGATCACATCGAATGATTTGCATGTGTTGAACTATCCTTGCATCCCCCACTTAATTGTAGTGTATTATCTTTTTGATTTGCTGTTGGATTTGGCTGAGAATTTGTGCAACTAGGTTCATCGGGGATATTGGTCTGTTGTTTTCTTTTCTGTTATGTCCTTGCCTGGCTTTGGTATCAAGATGATACCAGCTTTGTAGAATGAGTCAGAAAGGGTTCTTTTCTCCTTGAATTTTTATAACATTTTCAGTAGCATTAGTATTCATTTTTCTGTGTACATTTTGTAGAATTTTGCCGTGAATCCATCTGGCTCTGGGTTTTTGTTGTTGTTTTTGGGAGATTTTTTTTTAACACTAATTCAAACTCATTATTCATTATAGATCTGTACAGATTTCAGTTTCTTCCTGGTTCATTCTTGGGAGGTTGTATATTTCCAATAATTTATTCATTTTCTCCAGGATTTCTAGTTTGTGTGCATAGAGATGTTCACAGTAGTTTTTAATCATCTTTTGCATTTCTTTGCTATCAGTTATAATGTCTCATGTTTAAATTTCTGGTTGTGCATTCTTGAACCTTCTCACTTCTTGGTTAGTCTAGCTAGTGGGTATCAGTTTTATTTATTTTTTCTAAGAACGAATTTTTTTTATTTCATTGATATTTGTGTTGTTTTTGGTCTCATTTTTACTCAGTTCTGCCTCTTTTTGTTATTTCTTCTCTTCTACTAACTTTGGGCTTGGTTTGTTTTTGTTCTTCTAGTTCCTTGAGGTGGGATGTTAGCTTGTTAATGTCTGGTCTGTCTCGATGTAGGCATTTATTGCTATTAACTCCCTTCTTCATATTGCTTTTGCTGTATCCTAGAAGTTTTGCTACGTGGTTTCCCTATTTTCCTTCATTTCAAAAATTTTTTTGATTTCCGTCTTAATTTCATAATTGATCCAGGGATTTCAGGAGCAGGTGGATTAATTTTTATGCATTTTTATAGTTTTGAGAGTTCTTTTTAGTATTCGTTTCTAATTTTATTCCACTGTGGGCCAAAAGGTTACTTGATACAATTTCATTTTTTCAAAATTCATTGAGATTTGTTTTGTGACCCAACATATAATCTATTCTGGAGAATGTTCCGTGTACTGATAAGAATGCGTATTCTGTAGTTTTTGTGTAGAATATTCTGTAAACATCTGTTAGGTCCATTTGGTCTAGAGTCCAATGTAAGTCCAGTGTTTCCTCTTAGCTATTCTGCCTCGATGATCTGTTTAGTGCTGCTCATGAAGTGTTAAAGTCCCCCATTATTGTATTGCTGTCTTTTTTAGGTCTTTTTTCTTAGGCCTAGTAGTATTTGTTTTATAAGTCCGGGTACTTCATTGTTGGGTGCATCTATATTTAGGATTGTTCTATCTTCTTGTTTAATTCATCCCTTTATCATTATATAATAATCTTGTCATTTTTTACTGTTGTTGATTTAAAGTCTGTTTTGTCTCATATCAGTATAGCTACTCCTGCTTGCTTTTAGTTTCAGTTTGTGTAGAATATCTTTTTCCACCCCTTTACCTCGAGTCTCATAGTGTCATTTTCAGTTGGGTAGGTTTCTTCTAAGCAGCATATTGTTGGGTCTTATTTGTTTGTTTATTCTGCCAATCTATATCATTTAATTAGAACATTTAGTTCATTTACATTTGATATTAACATTGGTATGTGAGATTGTTTCTTGTAATAATGTTAATTGTTACTTATTGGGGGAAATTCACCTCTGACATGGAATGTGGGTTCTTTTCTATTTCCCTAAGTGTCGGCTGGTCTGAGAAATAAAGGGAAAGAGTATAAATGAGAGAAATTTTAAAGCTGGGTGTCTGGGGGAGACATCACATGTCAGCAGGTTCTGTGATGCTCTCTTGTTTCCTGAACATTGCTGTTATCCTGTTCTTTTTTCAAGGTGCCCAGATTTCATATTGTTGAAGCACACATGCTCTGCAAACAATTTGTGCAGTTAACACAATCATCACAGGGTCCTGAGGCAACATACATGCTCCTCAACTTACGAGGATGATGGGATTAAGAGATTAAAGACAGACATAGGAAATCACAAGGGTATTGATGGGGGAAGTGATAAGTGTCCATGAAATCTTCACAATTTATGTTCAGAGATTGCAGTAAAGACAGGTGTAAGAAATTATAAAATTATTAATTTGGGGAACTAATAAATGTCCATGAAATCTTCACAATTTATGTTCTTCTGCCATGGCTTCAGCCAGTCCCTCCGTTCAGGGTCCCTACTTCCCGCAACAGTTACTTAGTTGCTTTGAAGTTTTTATTGTTTAGTTGCTTCACAAGACCTGTGAGTTTTACACTTTTGTGTGTTTTTATCATGCAAATGTCAACCTTTAGTTTACATGTGTAGAACTGCTTGAGCATTTCTTGTGGGTCCACTCTAGTGGTCATACATTCCCTCAATGTTTGTTTGTTTGTTTGGGAAATACTTTATTTCTTCTTCATTTATAAAGTTTAGTTTGGCAGGATACAAAATCCTCAGCTGACAGCTTTTTCTTTAAAAAGACTGAAAATAGAACCCCAGTGTTATAGCTTGTGAGATTGGTTTTCTTTACAGGTAATTAAAGGCCTTTCTCTTGCTGCTTTGATGATTTTTTTTCAATCTCTTGCCTTAGGTTGTTTGATGACTACATGTCTTTTTGAAGTTTGTCTTGCAATGTACCTTTCAGGAGTCCTTTGTACTTCTACTCTGGATGCCTTAATCTCTACTAAGACCATGGAAATTTTTCTCAATTATTTACTTCTATAGTTTTTCCAGACGTTTAACTTTTTCTCATTCTCTCTCAGGAATACCTATAACTTGTAGGTTTGGACACTAACCATAATCCCATAGTTCTCAAAGGCTTTGTTCATATTTTAAATTATTTTATTTTTATTTGTATCTGAGTTAATTCAAGTCCTATCTTCAAGCTCTAAAATTCTTTCTTCTGCTTGGTTTAGTTTACTTTTATGTTTTCAATTTTATTTTGTAATTCCTTTAATTCATTTTTCATTTTCAAAATTTTTTAAAGATATATCTCTTTAGTATACATTTTTCATTCATACCTTAAATTGTTCTTCTCATTTACTTGTGTTTATTTTCAACATTTTTTTGCATCTTTCTGAGTTTCTTTAAAATCCCTATCTTTAATTTTTTAGCTGATACTGCAGAGTTTTAATTTTAGTTAGGATTCATTGCTAGAGAGCTAGTATGGTCCTTTAGGGGTGTCATAACACTCTATTTTTCCATACTACCAGAATTGTTACAATGGTTACTTCCCATCTGTAGAAACTGTCACTTTTTATTTTTGAATTTACTTGCATTTGGATGGTACACTTTGATACCCTCTTGAGGTTATGACTATAATGTATGTTGTGTTTGGTCATTTGGCTTCAATTTTGAATGCTTTCAGGGGGCCGAGACCCTGTATCATGTTCCTTAGTTACAGACAACTTTTGTGAAGTGGCTTTTTCCAATGCTGGTTGTATTAGCAACATACTTGGCATATAAGCAGACACATTACTTTCTGTAGGACTGGGATTGTGGAAGTTTGGGGCAGTTTATCTCATTACCCAGCGTGGTGCACTTCTGTTAGCAGGTTTTTCATTGAGTTGTGTAGTTCAACCTCAAGCCTTATGCTTATAGGTCAGAGCTGTCTCAAATTTCAGGTGAGCTGTCTTCGAGAAGCTCTGAATCCATGATACTGCTAAGTATGTTTATGAACGTCTTTGCAGAGAGAGGATCAGGATAAAGAGGAGGAGTGGGTGCTAGTCACAGGATGCAAAGGAATGAAGTTGGGGCTTGTGTTGCTTATTTTTTATTTTAAGAATCAGTTATTGAGTTAATTTATAAGGAGGTATAGAGATAAATAAAACACAGAATCGATTTTCTACATTAAGTCACACAACAAATATGCTCTGACTCCCCAATATGTGCCAGACACTGTCTTAGGACCTGAAGATAAAGTGATGAACAAAACATACTTAGGCATTGTCAACATGAAGCTTCCAGGTTATAACAAACATCAGATATTTTTCAAACACAAATAAATATTAAGTTAGAAATAGCCAGTTGTAATGAAAGCTGTGAAATACATAGTTGTTAGGGTTTCTTACATTTTCAACCCACCACCGTCACAAAACACCTGAGAGACCAAATAAACTTACTTTCGTACTAGTTCAATACAGAATTAATTGGCAACTGAAGGGCATGGTAGAATATTCAGAGAAGGGAAAAGCAGGTGGAAAAGCTCTCCCTTCTGATAATTCTGTACAACCTTATTGGATGTGTCCCCCTACTAATAATTTTCAAAGTAGAGAATAGAGAGAAGGGAATATGGCTCAAGAGTTGAACACTTAACAGCCATAGTAAAACAGAGGCAGGCATTTGGGAAAATACTTGTAATTCATTTGGGGCTAAAGTTGTGAGCCTAAGTTAAAATGATATTCATTGGTTGAAGTAGAATGCCCAAGGGTATTGAAAAACACTGAAACAAACTGAAAATATGAGTTATGTCTAGATCTAGATATTCACATCATGACTTTGGCAATCTTTATGCTTCCATCACTTAGCTCTACTTTTTTTGTGTGTGTTGCCTTTACTCAGTAGCTACTCTACCCATGTTGTGAGAAAGATGACCAACAGAAGCTTCAGAACTATAGCCTAATAGCTTCATAATTCCAGTGAAAAGCATGAGCCTTTTTTGGTTATTTTTAGCTTAAGTTACAGTATTATCTTTGACATAGACCAGCTTAATTCATGTGCCTATATCTGAAACAATCACTGTCACCAAGGGATCTGATGCCAACTGGCCAGATCACAAACCCGCTTAAATTGATCAATGTGTTCTGTCTCACCAGAAACTCTAAAGACTAATAATAAGAAGAGTCTATTTCTCTACAGTGAAACTGAAGTTCTATTATCAGAGCATGGGAAATGGATAATAAATAGACAAAAACAATTTATGTCATTTACAGAAGGCTTCCATTAAGTAATGGTATTTGATCTGGTCTTTGAAAGATGGTTAGAATATTAATAGAGAAGAATAGAGGAAAAGAGGAAAAGAGAGGCATTCCAGGCTCAGAAATCAGCATTGGTAATGACTTGTGACCTGAAAGAACATAAGGGTTTCCAGGTGAACTTGATGCACTGAACATTCACATGTGCCTTCCTTCGTTCCAGAGACACCATTAATATGAAAATAAAACAATGAATGCAAAAAGAACATGTGGTAGAGTAACTCCATTAATGACCTTAGTTCTTTATTCCTCCACACATCTTACCCTGTAACTGTTTAGTGTTCTTCTGTGCAGACTCCAGAATTAGCCATGTAATCTGGGCAGATGAGATGTTAGTACATACAAACAGGTTTGAAAAATGCTTGCGTAACTGAGCGTGCTTGCTCCTATACCTCCACCTTTGACCTGAGAATGCATCTTGGCTATCCCGCTGGAACAAGTGAGAGACACATAGAGCAGATTTGCCCTGCTGATGGTCTACTCCCATGGATAGGAGAAGGCCCAGCCGATTAGCACTTAGTGCACCTGAAACTGACTACAAATGAAAGATAAGCCAAACTAAAATCAGCTGAGCCCTACTTAGGGTGATTACCAGAGAAAACGTCACTATGCAAATGTTTATGGTTGTATACCACTGAGCCTTTGTGTTTTGCTGTTATACAATGTCATTTGAGATGATGCATAAC
Organism: Colobus angolensis palliatus; assembly: GCF_000951035.1. Taxonomy (NCBI): domain Eukaryota; kingdom Metazoa; phylum Chordata; class Mammalia; order Primates; family Cercopithecidae; genus Colobus; species Colobus angolensis. The sequence goes on along the minus strand of NW_012119432.1, from coordinate 942,574 downwards.
TGACACCAGAATAAATTCCTTAAACCGAAGAGAATGGCAAGGGCACCACTAGTGGTTAAGGCATTTACACAAATTTCTGGAAGACTAAAAATGGAAACATATTGGTAAATGAAGTCAAATGGAACAAGAAACAGCCCAAGGAGGACTGCAAAGACTACCAGTCAATTTTCTAGTTCTAGTCTTGGAGTTTGCAGGTATAGATAGCAGAGTTTAGAAGTGATGCTAAACATATGGGGATTATTTGAAATTTATTACAGAATAACTCTAAGAATTTTATTTAGTGTCAACTTCTTTACTCTTACAGAGTGATGAGTGAAAGAGTAACAGGCAATACCAAATGGACTTTTGAACAAATGACAGCAAGTTTTTCTCTAGAGAGATTGGGTGTGATACTGCAGCATCAGGGATGCCAGCAGACAGAAATAAAGCCATGAGAAGCAGGATAAAAAGTGCAAAAATAGTGAGGAACAATAACATCCTAGTTTTACCTAATGGGACATTAAGAACTACTTACTGTTAAAGGTAATGGAACAGGAAATGGAGGTCTGTGCATCTGATGTAAGGTTAGAGATGTAACCAAGACAATAAAACTACCAATATTTGGAAGGAGGATGGGATGGAAAGTTTCAAGTTGTATAAGTAAATATATTCATCATTTTTTCAAGTTGATAAATCAAGAAATAATGTTATCAACTTATTATTTAGTGTTGTGGAGGTCTGCATAAGAACTACACACAAAGGCCCAACAGAGATTGCTTCTGAGATGGATCTAATAATAGTGGGGCCCTATAGTTTCCGATACAAGTCATTTGATCTTATTTTATTAATGTATTGCTTATTAGCCCATAAGTCAGTAAGTCAGTGCAGGGCTAGAAACCATTCTAGGTGTTTAAAGCAGAAATATATTTCATAAGTGGAACTCCATACTTATAAAACTATAGTAACAACTGGACGAACAGGATTTGAACGTTTGCCACTGGACTATTGATTTCAAGAACACATCACCATCACTGCAATCCAGAGGTCAAGGAGCTGCAGCTGATGCTCCTATTATCACTGCTACAGCCACTATGGTCTCTCATTCCTATAAAACTGTTGACTGAACAGAGTGTCATGGAAGTTTCTGGTGAAAAGGAATTACAGTCCGATGTGCTTTAGAAGAAATACTTCTGGTATTTGCATGGAGAATGGATTTAAGAGTCACAGAGTCAACTTAAGAAATGGTCTAACGAGCTCATGCAGGAAATCATTACATCGGGGGAGGTAACCTTTCCTCCATTCAACCCATCTTTCTTTGTTTTTTCCCTGTTTACTAGTACAGACACTACACAGGAAAATTTTCAGGATGTGCTAAACTAATTAAAATTACTTCTGCCTCTTGTCCTATGTGGCAATCATAGAGAGATAAGTGAACAGATTTGGAGTTAGACTTTGGAGGCACTAGAAGCCCTCATTATTATTTTGGAGAGGATGTGTGTTCAATAAAACATTGCAAAGAAGCACTATTCAGAAAAGTCAGACACTTCAGGCACTTGTGAAGCTAATGATCAAGGAGTGTCATTTTGTTCATTTACTATTATCCGCTGTCTCTCCCTCGCTCTCTCTCCCCATTGTGTGTGTGTGTGCGCGCATGCATGCATGCACATGTGTGCTCACATGCACGTGTGCTTCCCTGAAGGGGGGAAGGTTGCCTGGCAGAAGAGGATTCAGATATGCCTGGATTCCTGACTGTAATACTACTTGAATGACACATAAACCAATGCCTTTTTTCTCATAATTGTAAAACCCTGATGAACATTGCACATTGCAGACAGACAGGGACTTATTCCCTATATTTGGTAAAGACATACGGAGATAAAAAAGAGCAGCACTGTCCAACTTCTGAACTGTTTCTACATCAAAGAGAATAATCTTAAAACTGGAAAGATTGGATCAACATACATAAGAGGGAATTGAAGGACAAGTAAGAAATTTCTGAACCAGCATCTAAACCCTTTAAAATATTTAAGGACTCTACATTATATAGATACACTATATAGATACATTATACAGTGTACAGATACATTATACGCTATACAGATACATTATAGAGTGGTATGGTTTGAAGGCATCCCCTGAAGTGCATATGTTGGAAACTTAGTCCCCGATGCAATGGTGTTGGTAGGTAGAACCTTTAAGGGGTGATTAGGTCCTGAGGGTTCTTTCCTCATGAATGGATTAATGCCTTTATATTTTGCAAGTGGGTTTGTTATTGTGGAGGTGAGTTCCTGATAATGAAAATGAGTTTGGTCCCCTTCCCTTCCCTTCTCTTTTCTTCTCTCTCTCTTCATGCACGTGCATGCTTTCTTGTCCTTTCACCTTCTGCCATGCAAAAAGATGCAGTAAAAATGCCCTTACCAGATGTGGACCTCCCAGCCTCCAGAATGACAAAAAATAAATCTATGTTTTAGAAATTATTCTCAGATATTCTGTTAAAGCAGCACATAATGGAATCAGACATAGAGGTCTGAACAGATCATCAGTTTCACCCTTCAGAAGCTATAGAATGTTAGAGAATAACCAGGAGACTGGAAGTGAACAAGCACTGCTCCTTTTATCAAAAAGAGAAATACAATGGAGTCTGGAAAATAGAAATCAATAAGTATAAAAGCAGTCCATGTCAAAATTGTAGAAAAAATTATTAAACATAGGGTTACATGCAGCAGTATAACATAGCCATTAAAACATGGAATCTGTAGACAGTTGAAGTTCTTTTTTTTTTTTTTTTTTTTTTTTGAGACGGAGTCTCGCTCTGTCGCCCAGGCTGGAGTGCAGTGGCCGGATCTCAGCTCACTGCAAGCTCCGCCTCCTGGGTTCACGCCATTCTCCTGCCTCAGCCTCCCGAGTAGCTGGGACTACAGGCGCCCGCCACCTCGCCCAGCTAGTTTTTAGTATTTTTTAGTAGAGACGGGGTTTCACCGTGTTAGCCAGGATGGTCTCGATCTCCTGACCTCGTGATCCGCCCGTCTCGGCCTCCCAAAGTACTGGGATTACAGGCTTCAGCCACTGAGCCCGGCCGACAGTTGAAGTTCTGATTTCTGCTCTGCTATATACTAGTTGCGTGGCTCTGACCATGTGACTTAATCCTCTCAGTGCCTGCTTCCTCATCTTTAAAATGATAATAATAATGCCCATCTCATAAAGTTATTATAAAAATTAATATAAAATGCTTAAAACAGTGTCTTCGTTACAGTAAATGCTATGTACTTTTATATAATAATAATTATAATTTTTAAGAAAGCATGTGGAAGAAAAAAATAATCACTGAATATCAGCTTGGGATAAGAATAATTTTTTTTTTTTTT
>NW_012119432.1:822853-936510 GCF_000951035.1 Colobus angolensis palliatus | reverse complement strand
TCATTTGTAAAATGGATATCCACTTTGTAGGAGTAATGTAGGGACTTATTGTTCATAGATGCTGCCTTAAGTGGAAGATTGGATGAGATAATTGAAAAAGCACCTTTCATCCCATTATTTTGATTATGGGCTTTTTGTTACCATCATCCATATTAACTGACATGACTGTAAGGGATGTATCTCATGACATATAATTCTTTCTATAGATAAATGATTTAGAAACGTTTGTGAGCCTACTATGTGTATAATCTCCCTTCTCCTCACTCAGAATTCTCTGTACTAAAGTGAGTATTAAATAAAAGTTGAATTCTTCAACTTGTCACAATTCTCTGACTCTTTGAAACTACTGGAACTGACTCTGGTGGTAAGAAAAGACTATTTTACATGGTGAAAATCACTCTCAGCAAATAATGTACAATAGCTGAGTAATTTTAGTGAGAAGCAAATTAATCAATTTTCATAATTAGCCTATGGTATGTTATGGCTCAAAGATTTTCATGCAATGGACTTTGTAACTAGCAAGATATATTAAATTGATATCCTCTTAACACCATATATGAGGCTCTTTCAGATAAACCCAAGTTGGCCTACTTCCAAGAAGCTTTTCTGCTTACTATAATTAATGTACTTGATACATTTTTAAGTACCTATGACTAGACTATAGATTGGACCCTTGGTATTTGGAATGTGTGGGACATTGAGATGATATTTCTAAATGCCATGGCCTCTGACACATGCCAGCCATTCTTGGTCACCTATGATGCACAGAAGGCCTGTGATAGGCAGGAATTATTCTCATTGTAGGTTCAAACTAGTTGTTTTTCATTTTAAAGTGTGAAATGTCATTTTGGGCTGTCCAATCAAAAACATGAAATACTGAAGAATCGATACAAAAGCACATGTCTTTCAAGACAAAACTCATCATGCTACTGAGAGGGAAAGGGGAAGCACCTTTTCCCCTTTTTTTGGCCTGAAATTTTCAAATGAACTGTCTCCATTGTCTGTTTTTGTTGTGCCCAAATAAATATCTTGATATAGCAACCACAATTGCAGGAAAAGAGGATTTGGCTCCGATTTCCTGACGCAGACTTTAAAAATCTCAAGCCAATTTTCTCTATAGCTTACTTCTTCAATAAATACTACCTTCATATAGTTATTTTCTGCATCTGCTATAACCTTACACAACCTCCTCTTCATACTGTCTAATACTTTCATACCAATTTAGTAGTTCTCTGAATAATCTTTGTTCTTTCATTGTCTTGTCTGCTGTCTGATTATGCTGTTCACTCTACATGAAAGTCCCTTAAGTTTTTCTTTTCTTCACTCACTCCTCCTCCTAAAGGTGGCTTCATGATTTGGCACGCAGATATTCTGCTCTGGGGCAATTTCTTTACGCGATCTTATCTAGCCTGAGTTTAGTGTCCTTTCTCAATCACAGAAATGACAACATCTGTCTATTATAACAATAATCCCACTACACATTAAGTCTTATCGTTCACAAGTAAAGCATCTCAGGACTTTTACCAGCTCGTCAATAGCATGTAATTCCATTACAAAATATGCAGACTTTGCTATGAGGAAGACAGGTGAATTAAGAAGGGTATACTGGGCCGATGGCTAGAATCACTTACTAGCTAAGCAGTTTATCCCTTCACATAAGCCTTATAACACATTCAGTCATATTCTGGCCTCATCAAAATTATACACAGGATAGATACAAGAGAGGATGATAATTAAGAATTTTGTTGATAAGTTACATGAATTTAAGCCACATCTCTGGTATAATCTCCCAATCTGGGACAGGGAATAAACAGCAAACAGAATAACATAAAGGTTTGGAGAGAAAATAAGTAAAATTAACCTTAGGAAAAACAAATGGAATCTACAGCCAGATGTTGAAAGTAACACACATCTGCACATCTATTTGCAAATGAGTATGCAAATACAATTAAGAAAACTCCTCTTGATCCATTAGGAGTGATACCTCATGGTGCTCACCACACTCCCAGCAGAGACACCACTGCTGACAGCTACTAGAAACAATAAGTATCTACCCAGAAACAATATTGAATGTCTCTGATCTCCACAAGCTCAAATTCATTATGGGACCACAAATATCTTTATTCTAACTGCAGAACTTTGGCTTGATTCAGAATAAAAAATGTAAGAGAAACTATGATTTTCTGTATTACCTCAATTGTTGTTAATGTGGGGACTCTATATGATCCCCCTCACAACTGGGGGAAGGTCAGCCCTCTGGGAATGCCCTCTAGTGTGAGAGATAGGCTTGAAGGTAATAATATACAGAAAACGGAATTAATTATAACCTAGATTTCTGCCCGCTAGGGATCTCCATGTTCTCTAGCCTTATGGGTTACCCTTACCTTGAATATTTAATTAAAAACGCTTCAGATTCAATTATAAAGAAAAAATAAAGCTTCCCACAACTACAACACCTCGGAGTACTTACATATCTCCTGATTATTTCTGGCTACATTTTTCTTGCTCACACTGAATTTTCTGTATTACCTACATTTATTTTTTCTTGTGACTACTGCTTTTTCTCTACATGTAACTTAAATATTTCAGAGATTTAAAAATCTACTTAAGATGAATTACAATTTTAATTGTAATTTCAATTTTAATTTGAAATTCAAGTTTAACTTAGTATCCTGTTTTTATCAACCCTTAACATTCTTCCCTTGATTTACACAAACACCTCTCTCTCAAAGCAGATGTGTGTAGTATACAGAAGATTCACGGGTAATAGACAGGAAGTTACAGAACAGAAAATAAGTTGACTTAAAAGCTAGTATCAGCATCTCTGTTGTTTAAGCCTCGTGGCCTTTCTGATCACAAGGAACTTTGCACTGGTTGATTATGCTTCTCAGGATCCCTGTCTTCCTATCATGTTGCTGAGTTTTCTTTGTCCCTATATCTCCCCTTCCTTCCTTCCTTCCTTCCTTCCTTCCTTCCTTCCTTCCTTCCTTCCTTCCTTCCTTCCTTCCTTCCTTCTTTTGAGATGGAGTCTCACTCTATTGCCCAGGCTGGAGTACAGTAGTACGATCTCAGCACACTGCAAGCTCTGCCTCCCGGGTTCACACCATTCTCCTGCCTCAGCCTCCCGAGTAGCTGGGACAACAGGCGCCCACCACCACACCCAGCTAATTTTTTGTATTTTTAGTAGAGATGGGGTTTCACCATGTTAGCCAGGTGGTCTTGACTTCATGACCTCGTGATCCACCCGCCTTGGCCTCCCAAAGTGCTAGAATTACAGGCATGGACCACCGTGCCCGGCCCCTATATCTCCTCTTAATTATCAGCAGTTTCACCCTAAAATATTTGTAGAGTGTCTAATAGTATCCACAGCTCCTCCCATTTTATTAGGTTGGATGTTTCAGCTTGTTTATTTGTCTCTGCCTAGCCCATTCTTAAAGTGCCTTAAAGTAGCCAGGGGCTGGGGGCAGAGTGGGAGTGGAATGGGGCTTTATCTTTTACATATTAAGTGGCCATCAAGTTATTTTCCCAAATAAAAACAGTGCTCTCCCCAGAAAAGGGCAGCTGACCAGCTTTAAAAGCATACTTTTCACTCTCCTCAGTTATATAATTAAACTACAAATGTAAAAAGATGCAACATGTGATGTGTGCAAACTATCGAACGAGCAATGAAACCGAATGGACCTTCACAACAAAAGTAATATGACAGTCTCAGCTAAACACTGAAGGGTGCATGGGACCTTCCTAAATACAGATTAGAGAAGTGAGGTCCCAAAGAGCTTTATTTTTCTGTACTTAGTGCTCTTCATGGGAATAGACCCTAACTGCCAGAGGTACTACCCTTTTCATTTCATTCTGCTCATGTTGTATGTGAAGTATGTATTTAAAGAATCCTTGATTGACTCGAGGAATGGAAGAAATTCGAAGAAATTAAAAATGAAAGCCACAGTTAAGTTGTGGACATTTTTCACTTACTTATAAAATCGGAGTCTTAAGGCAAAGCTATTCTGGCACAGGGCATTAGTGTGTGAATTTGGTGGGGGAAGGCAACACACTTTGATGATGCAGTCTCAATTTCACATGCAGCTATGGCCACACTGAGCAGCCAAAACTCATTCCACATTGTTGAATTCAGCAATTTTGAATTCAATGTTGTAAATTTCAACAAAATCTATCATTCTGTCAGTCGTTTGAAAAACTTGACTTAGAGGATATTCCATGAAAATTTTGAGAGCAATGTGGACTTTACCTGGGTCTAGAGAATTCCAGGTTTGGTGACCTGAAAGTTTCCTGTAACAGCCACCAATGGATCCATGGGAACAAAGGTTCCCTAAACAATCTCCCTGATTCTTGCATGCAAGAAATGGCTATCATTTTCTTCTGCTTTGATGTCTTAAATACTTAGAACAAAATAGGCTGTAACAGAAAATCATAATCCTGTAAAAATACAGAGATAGATAATTCATGGAAATCCTAAATAAATGAGCTTCATATAAAAAGCCCATGTATCAATTATCTGTGATCTAAAACTAAGTAAGCTCTGAAAGTAATATGGAATCACATTACTTATTTTTATTTTAGTAGTGACATATTAGAGGTAAATTCACCCTTAGTCTCTCCTGTTTATTAGAGTTTTAAACTTGTATTTGATATAATAAAATTATCTCAAGATGTGAATTTCACCAACAAATAATTAAAACACATTAAACTAGATAAAGCAGCCATGATAAATATGTCTTTAATATTGCTAATTTATAAACAGTTTTTGCCATGCCTTGAGGGCACCAGAAATTGGGTTTTAACGTCTTTGTTCTGTTTTCCATAGAGGTTGTACTAATTTCCATTTCCACTAGTGGTGTACAAGGATTCCCTTTTCAACATATCCATGCCAACATCTGTTGTTTTTTGACTTTTTAATTATGGCCGTGTTTGCATAGGTAACTTGTATCTCATTGTGGTTTTAATTTGCATTTCCCTGATGATTAGCAATATTGAGTATGTTTTTATGTTTGTTAGTCATTTGTACATCTTATTTTGAGAAATGTCTATTTGCATCCTTTGCCTAGTTTTTCATGGGAATTTTTTTTTCTTGCTGATTTAAGTTCCTTGTAGATTCCAGAAGTTAGTCTTTTTTCAGATGCATCGCTTGCAAGTATTTTCTCCCATTCTCTCTGTTGTCTGTTTACTCTATTATTTCTTTGGCTATGAGGAAGCTTATCAGTTTAATTAGGTTTCATTAATTTATTTTTTGTTTTTGATGCATTTACTTTTGAGGTCTTATTCATGAATTCTTTGCGTAGGTCAATGTCCAGAAGAGTTTTTCCAATGTTATCTTCTAGAATGTTTAGGGTTTCACGTCTTAGACCTAAGTCTTTGATCCATCCTGAGTTGATTTTTGTATAAGGTGAGACAAACGGGTCCCATTTCACTCATTTACATGTGGCTTCCCAGTTTTCCAAGCACCATTATAAATAGGATGTCCTTTCCCCAGTTTACGTTTTTGTATTAGTTGTTGAAGGTTAGTTGGTTGTTAGTATTTTGCTTTATTCATGAGTCCTCTATTGTGTTCTATTAGTCTATATGTATCCCTATTTTTATACCAGTGCCATGTTGTTTTAGTAACTATAGCCTTGTAGTATAATTCAAAGTCCAGTAATGTGATGCCTCCAGATTTGTTTGTTTTTTTTTTCCCCTCTTAGAATTGCTTTGGCTATTTAGGATCTTTTTTGATTCCATATGAATTTTAAGGTTGTTTATCCTAATTCTGTGAAAAAATGATGTTGCTATTTTGATGGGTATTGCATTAAATCTGTAGATTGCTTTAAGTAGTATGATCATTTTGACAATATTTATTCTTTCAATCCATGAGCAAAAATGTGTTTTCATTTGTTTGATTTATCTATGATTTCTTTCAGCAGTGTTTTGTAATTTTTCTTGTAGAGGTTTTTGTTTAAGTATATTTCTACATATTTTGGTCTTTTGCAGCCATTTGGAAAGGGATTAAGTTCTTGGTTTGATACTCAGCTTGATTGTTGCTCCTTTATAGCAGTACTATGAATTTGTGTACATTGATTTTGTAATCTGAGACTTTACTGAAGTCATTTTTCAAATATAGGAGTCTTTTGAGGAATTGTTAGGGTTTTCTAGGTATACTATCATATCATTGTGGAACACCAGTAGTTTGACTTCTGCTTTTCACGCTTAGATGCACTTACTTTCTTTCTCTTGCCTGATTGCTCTGACTAGGACTTCCAGTACTAAATTGAATACAGGTGTTAAAAGTGGGCAGCCTTGTCTTGTTTCAGTTCTCAGGGGGAATGCTTTTACCATTACCCAATTCAGTATGATGTTGCCTGTGGGTTTGTCATAGATGTCTTTTATTATTGTGAGATAAGTCCCTTACCTTGTGAGGAAAGTGCCTAGTTTGTTGAGGGTTCTTACATCAAGGGATGCTGGATTTTATTGAAAGTTTTATCTGCATCTATTGAGATGATCATATTGTTTTTGTTTTTAATTATCTTTACGTGATGAATCAGTTATTGAATTGCATATGTTAAACCATCCCTGCATTCCTGGGATGAGACCCACTTAATTATGATGTGTTATCTTTTTGATGTGCTGATAGATTTGATTACCTAGTATTTTGTTGAGGATTTTTGCATTTATGTTAATGGGGAATATTGAGCTATATCTTTTTCTTCTTTTATTCTGTCCTTTTCTGGTTTTAGTATCAGAGTGATACTGGCTTCATAGAATGATTTAGGGAGAATTCCCTCCTCTCAGTTTTTGGGAATAATTTTTGTAGGATTGGTACCAGTTCTTCTTTGAATATCTGGTAGAACTTAGTTGTGAATTTAACTTGTCCTGGAGTTTTTATGTTGGCAATATCTTTTTTACTGTTTCAGTTTTGTTAGTTGTTATTCATATTTTCAAAGTTTTTATTTCTGCTTGATTTAATGTAGGAGGATTTTATATGTCCAGGAATATATCCCTTTCCTTTAGGTTTTCTAGTTTATGGACATAAAGGTGTTCATAGTGCTCTCAAATGATCTTTTGTATTTCTGTGGTGTTCATTGTAATGACTCCATTATCATTTCTAATGAACCTTACTTGAATCATTTCTCTTCTTTTCTAGGTTAAACTAGCTAATGGTCTCCTAGTTTTGTTTATCTTTTTAAAGAACCACCTTTTTGTTTCATTGATTTTTTTTTTGTAACTTTTTTTGTTTGTTTCAGTTTTATTAAGTTCGGCTCTGATCTGTGTTATTTCTTTTCTTCTACTAGCTTTAGGTTTAGTTTGTTCTTGTTTTTCTGATTTATTCAGGTGTGACATTAGGTTGCTTATTTGTGATCCTTCAGACTTTTTGATGTAGGCATTTAGCACTATAAATTTTATTTTTGGCACTGTTTTTGCTCTATCCCAGAGGTCTCAACAACTTGTGTTGCTATATTAGTCCATTCTCATGCTGCTAATAAGGACATACTTGAGACTGGGTAGTTTATAAAGGAAAGAGGTTTAATTGACTCACAGTTCAGCATGGCTTGGGAAGCCTCAGGAAACTTACAATTATGACAGAAGGGAAAGAAAACATGTCCTTCTTCACATGGTGGCAGCAAGGAGATGTACTAAGCAAAAGAAGGAAAAGCCCCTTATAAAACCATCAAATCTCATGAGAACTCACTCACTCTTATGAGAATCGCATAAGGGTAACCACCTCCGTGATTAAATTACCTCCCACAACACTTGCAGATTATGGGAACTACAATTCAAGATCAGATTTGGGTGGGGGCAAAGCCAAACCATATTATTTCACACCTGGCCCCTCTCAAATCTCATGTCCTCACATTTCAAGAAACAATCATGCCCTTCCAACAATCCCTCCAAGTTGTGAATTATTCCAGCATTATCTCAAAAATTCGAGTCCAAAGACTCATCTGAGATAAGGCAAGTCCCTTCTGCCTATGAGACTGTAAAATTAGAATCGAGTTAGTTAATTCTTAAATATAGTGGGGGTAAATTCACTGGGTAAATACACCAATTCCAAATGGGCTAAATTGGCCAAAACAAGCGGGCTACAGATCTCATGAAAGTCTGAAATCTAATAGGGCAGTTATTCAACTGAAGTTCCAAAATGATCACCTTTGACTTCATGTGTCACATTCAGGTCATGCTGATGAACGAGGTGGGTTCCCATAGCCTTTGCAACTCCATTACTGTGGCTTTGCAAGGTATAGCTCCCCTCCTTGCTGCTTTTGTGGGCTGACTTTGAGTGTCTGCAGCCTTTCCAGCTGTACAGTGCAAGCTGTTGGTGGATTTACCATGCTGTGGTCTGGGGGATAGTGGCCCTTTACTCACAGTTCCACTAGGCAATGCCATAGTAGGTACTCTGTGTGGGAGCTCCATCTCAACATTTTACTTCTATGCTGCCCCGGCAGAGGTTCTTCATGAGGGTTCTGCCTCTGCAGCAAACTTCTGCCTGGACATCTAGGCATTTCCATACATCCTCTGAAATTTAGGTGGAAATTCCCAAACCTGAATTCTTAACTTCTGTGCACTCACAGGCCCAACATCATGTGGAAACTGCCAAGTCTTGGGGCTTGCACCCTCTGAAACAATGCCTGAGCTGTACCTTGACCCCTTTTAACCATGGCTGGGGCAGCTGGAATACAGGGCACCACATCCCTAGGATGCACACAACGATATTTTTTTCTCCTAGACTTCTAGGCTTATGATTATAGGGGCTGCCACAAAGGTCTCTGTCATGCCCTGGATACATTTTCCCCTTTGTCTTTTGGATCAACATTTGACTCCAAATTATTTATGCAAATTTCTGCAGCTAGCTTAAATTTCTCCACAAAAAATGGGTTTTACTTTTCTGTCGCATTGTCAGGCTATGTATTTTTCAAACTTTTATGCTCTGCTTCCCTCTTAAACAAAAGTTACAATTCCAAATTAGATCTTTGTGATTACATAAAATTGAATGATTTTAACAACACCCAAGTCACCTCTTGAACACTTCGCTACTTGAACATTTCTTCTGATAGATAACCTAAATTATCTCTCTCAAGTTCAAAGTTCTACAGTTCTCTAGGGCAGGGGAAAAACGCCACCAGACTCTGTGCTAAAAGACAGAAAGTCATCTTTGGGCCAGGCACGGTGGCTCATGCCTGTAATCCCAGCACTTTGGGAGGCCGAGGCGGGCAGATCACAAGGTCAGGAGTTTGAGACCATCCTGCCGAACATGGTGAAACCCCATCTCTACTAAAAATACAAAAAAATTAGCCGGGCATGATGGTGGGCACCTGTAGTCCCAGCTACTCAGGAGGCTGAGGCAGGAGAATGCCGTGAACCCAGGAGGTGGAGCTTGCAGTGAGCCAAGATCGCGCCACTGCACTCCAGCCTGGGTGACAGAGTGAGACTCCATCTCCAAAAAAGAAACAAAACAAAACAAAACAAAAACAAAAAGTCACCTTTATTCCAGATCCCAACAACTTTCTTATCCCCATATAAGACATTCTCAGCCTAGACTTCATTGTCCAGATCACTGTCAGCATTTTGGTCAAAGACATTCAACAAGTCTCTAGGAAGTTCCAAATTTCCCACATCTTCCTGTTTTCTTAGGAGCCCCCCAAACTGTTCCAATCTCTGCCTGTTACCCAGTTCCAAAGTAACTTCCACATTTTCAGGTATCTTTAGAGCAGCACCCCACTACCTGGTACCAATTTACTGTATTAGTTTGCCCTCATGCTGCTAATAAAGACATATCTGACACTGAGTAATTTATAAAGGAAAGAGTTTTAATTGACTCACAGTTCAGGATGGCTAGGAAGGCCTTAGGAAACTTACAATCATGGTGGAAGGGGAAGCAAACATATCCTTCTTTACATGGCAGTAGCATGAAAAAGTGCCAAGCAAAATATGAAAAAGTGGCTTATAAAACCGTCAGATCTTGTGAGAACTCATTCACAGCATGAGGGTAACCACCCCCCATGATTCAATTACCTCTCACCGGGTCCCTCCTACAACAGGTGAAGATTATGGGAACTGCAATTCAAGATGAGATTTTAGTGGGGACACAGCCAAACCATATCAGTCACCATTATCATTCATTTCAAATATTTTCAAATTTCCATCTTGATTTCATTGTTAACTCCAAAATTATTCAGGAGCATATTACCTAATTTCCATGTACATGTATAGTTGTGAAGGTTTCTTTTGGAGTTGATTTCTAGTTTTATTCCACTGCAGTCTGAGAAAACTTTTGATATGATTTCAACTTTCATAAAAATTATTGAGACTTGTTTTGTGGCCTATTGTATGGTCTGTCTTGGAGAATGTTCCATGTGCTGATGAGAAAAATGTATAGTCTTCAGTTTGTGGATAGAATGTTATTTAAATATCTGTTAAGCCAATTTTTTCAAGAGTGTCATTTAAATGCATCATTTCTTTGTTGACTTTTGTCTTGATGACCTGTCTAGTGCTGCCAGTGGAGTATTGATGTCCCCCGCTATTATTGGGTTTACTGCCTATTGTATTTCTTTGGTCTAGTAGTAATTGTTTTATGAATCTGGAAGCTACAATGTTAGATGCATATAATTATGGATTGTAATACCTTCTGTTGGATTGATTTTTTATCATTATATAATGCCTTTTTAATCTTTTTTCTCTTTATTGATAATTTTTGTGGATGCCCAGTAGATGCATATATTTATGGGGTATAGGAGATGTTTTGATACAAGTATGCAATGTGAAATAAGCAAATCATGAAGAATGGGGTATCCACCCCCTCAAGAATTTATCCATTGATTGAGTGGCAAACCATCCAATTATACCCTTTATTTTAAAATATACAATTAAGTTATTATTGACTACAGTCAGCATGTTGTGCTGTTAATTAGCAAAATTTATTCATTATTTCTGACATATTTTGTACCTAGTAACTATTTCCATGTTCCCTGTCCAGCCTCCTATTACACTTCCAAGCCTCTGGTAACCATCCTTATACTCTCTATGTCCTTGAGTTCAATTGTTTTAATTTTTAGATCCCACAGATAAGTTAGAATGTGTGAAGTTCTTCTTTCTGTGCCTGGTTTATTTAACTTAACATAATTGTCTCCAGTTCCATCCATGTGGTTGCATATGACAGCATCTCATTCTTTTTTATGGTTGAATATACTGCATTGTGTATATATATCATATTTTCTTTATCCATTCATCTGCTGGAGGACATTTAGGTTGCTTCCCAATCTTATCTGTTGTAAACAGTGCTGCAACAAATACAGGAGTGCAGATATCTCCTTGATACACTAATTTATTTTCTTTTGGGTACATACCCAGCAATGGGATTGCTGGATCATATGGTAGCTCAATTTTTAGTTTTTGAGGAACCACCAAAATGCTCTCCATAGTGTTTGTACTAATTTACATTCCTACCTACAGTGTGTAAGTGTTCTTCACAGTCTGCCAGCATTTGTTATTGTCTGTCATTTGGATATAAGCCATTATAACCAGATTAAGATTATCTGTCATTGTAGTTTTCGTTTACCTTTCTCTAATGAGCAATGATGTTAAGCATCTGTTCATGTGCTTCTTTGTCATTTGTATGTCTTCAGAAATACCTATTCAAGTCTTTTGTTCATTTTTTATTTGATTTTTGTATTTGTTTTCTTATAAAGTTTCTGAGCTCCTTATATGTTCTGGTTATTAATCCCTTGTCAGAAGGGTACTGTGCAAATATTTTCTTCTAATCTATGGGTTGTCTTTTCACTTTGTTGATTGTATCCATTGCTGTTCAGAAGCTTTTTAACTTTAGGTGGTCCCATTTGTCCATTTCTGCTTTGGTAGCCTTGTGCTTTTGGGGTATTGTTCAAAAAATTGTTACTTAGACCAATGTCTTAAAGATTTTCACCAAAGTTTTCTTGTAGTAGTTTCATAGTTTGAGGTCCTACATGTAAGTCTTTAATTCATTTTGATTTGATTTTTGTATAGGGGTCTAGTTTCATTCTGCCTATGGATATCTTATCTTCCCAGCGTCACTAATTGAAGAGATTGCCTTTTTCCTAGTGTATGTTATTGGCACCTTTGTTCAAAATGAGTTCACTGCAGTTGTGTGGATTTTGTTCTGCATTCTTTATTCTGTTCCATTGGTCTGTGTGTCTGTTTTCATGCCAATACCATCCTGCTTTGGTTACTGTTGCTCTGTTGTAACATTTGAAGTCAAGTAATATGGTTCCTACAATTTTGCTCTTTTTGCTCAGGATAGCTTTGACCATTCTGTGTCTTTCATGGTTCCATATAAAGTATAGAACTATTCTTTCACTTTTTATGAAAAATGTCATGGTATTTAATAGGGATTGCCTTGAATCTTCAGATTGCTTTGGGTAGTATGAACATTTTAACAATATTTATTCTTGCAATTCGTTACCATAGAATATTTAAACATTTGTTGATGTCCTCTTCATTTCTTTTATAAGTGCTTTGTAGTTTACATTAAAGAGATATTTTACTGTTATATTTGGCTATTGTAAATAGGATTACTTTTTTATTTTCTATTTTACATTATTCATTGTTGGTCTATAGAAATGCTACTGATTTTTGTATGTTGAATTCGTATCCTGCATCTTTACTTGACTTGTTTATTGGTTGTAATAATTTTCTTGTAGAGTCTTTAGGTTTTTCCAAATATAATATCATACCATCTGCATTCTTGCTTAGGGTTAAAGGATTGTCTTGAATTAGATAAAACAAAGGTGAAGGTTTAAACAAATGATGAAAGGATTGTAAAAAATAATCTTGCAAAAGTAATTCCATGTGTGAAAACATTGACTAAATTCAAAAGGGTATTATATAATTTTTCTGTAAATTAAATATTGAAATAAAAGCACAACATGGTACTTTTAAAGGCATTAATATGCTCTTTAGCAAAATTCATGAAGGGTTATAAAAGGGTTTTGCTTTTTAAAAATTTCTGAGTCATCATTTTGGCAAAATAAATAATTTACAGTAACCTGCAATTCTATTTAAAAACATCAAATGTTTTAAACATGTAACATATTTAACAGGCTTCCCAGAAATCTAACTTCAGTTTCAAAATTATTTTTCCTGATGCCTAGTTTTTGGATGCTACAGAGGGCCCCTGGAATATCCAAAAGAGAGGTAAACAGAATTATCTGACATATTTAGGTACATGAGATCACCAAAATCAATCTTCTTTAGGTTTTATTTTGGTGAATAATACCAATATATGTTCCAAAACTGTATGAGATTTCTAAAATTCTAATGTCTATGCTATCAATCATAATTAAACTTGTTAGGTTAAGCTTTTGCAAACCGTGCAGGTAATCAAAATTTTGTTAATTGTGTTCCTAACTGTAACTACCCTGGATATTTTCTTGTGCAGACAATTGGTGTCTTGTTTTAATTCTTTTAAAAAGATGGTTTGTAATAAGCTATAGAAATTTGGTGCTTTCAAATGTAGGTTTCTAATAACTTTGGAGGTTGTGACATTGGAGTAAAGTAAAATGTACAGGACTCATGAAGAGCTTAAATGTTCACAAATATCAAGCAAAACAGGTTAACTGAATAGACTGAACTAATAGAAAACTGGAGTAATCCTTTTGACTTTTGCTTAGAACATTGCTGATCTTTGATTTGTTTTTCAGAATCAAGGAAACTTATTTTGAACTACTTACAGACACTAGTAATTGAGTAAGGTATACTCATGTGAACAAAATTTGGAGCATGTTTTTCTCCCTCTCTGCCTGACTTGTCCAGAATTTGGAAACTAGTTGTGACTATTCTTAACTCAAGGCAGTATGCTTGCTTGCATCAGTGCAATAAGAACCCATTTTCTTTTGCAACAGGATGCAACTGGAGAAACTGGTGTTTTATCAAGGCTTTTACTGAAAGAGTATGCTACCCTTTAATGAGTCAAGCTTGAATTGCAAAGCTGATTAGAGCCTCTTGGAAAAACTAGCCTTGTGTTTTTGTCTACGCAGTCCCTGTACAGGGTTTCTGACCTGTAGTAAGTAAAAAATGTAACTCTCTGACAGGCCCAGGACACTCAAGTTTATCTTGGGACCTTACGAAGAGAGGATCACCCAACTCACAGGTATTGGAGGATACAAACCCATGACTGGGCTCAGCTTTCAAAGGTCTTACCTGAGATTCCTTGTGGAAGAGAGTTCCATCAAAGCCAATGTAAAAGGCCTATGTAGAAATAATTATACTTGCTGCACTGTATGAAAACAATCAGGCCAATTATAAGACTAGTCTATTTTGCAAGCAACTCAGTCTTATCATGATTTTTTTTAAAATAATGACTGGAAATACATTATGTTTCCAACCTTATACATTTGTCATTAAAATCTAGACTCATTGTTTGTTTTAAAGTTTTTGCCTACATTTTACAGTAACCCTGCTTTTTCCTGTGAACCAACCAGTAATCTCCAGCTGCAGCTCAAAAAGAACAAATGTGATGGATAATGTAGAAATCTGGATTAATATTCTAGTTGTGAGCAATTATCCTGGTAATACTGCTGGGGGATGGGAATAAACAGTATGCCCAACACCCAGAGGTTTCCTTTTTGGGAAAGTAAGACCAAGAGAGCTAACCAAAGCCAAGCACAATGCATCCAAATCTTAGCAAGCAGAACTATAGCCACCAGTTATCTGGGCATGTCACAGGACATCCCTTTGTCTTCCTTGTTGGAGAAGAACTCAATTCCAAAGCTTCGCCTTAGCATTCAGCTTATGATAAGGAGCCCACACAACCCCCTGAAACACATTTTTGTCCCAAACTCAATTCCAAGCTTTGGGTCAAAGGCCCAGAAAAGACAATTGAATATGAAAGATCCAGAGGCACGTGATAGCAGAAGTGAAAAGGTACAGAGCAGGTGAATGTGACTGATTCCTGCTGATTAGGCTAAGCTTCCCATTTCATGGATAAAGGTCATGCTAGCATCCATGGCATAAATGAGATCCTGGAAATTCAAAGGCTACTGAAGAGCAGGGGAGATCAGGTATATGTGGGTAAGAGCAGATAATCTCACCCCCAGATCCCCTTGTTAACATAGGTGAAAGCTGCTTTGTCACCCATGGGCGGTACCCTGTCACACTCACCAGAACTCAGGGATACAATAACAGAAGAAAGAAGAATGCCTCACTTTCTCTCCCTCATGTACCCTGGGTATTTGCTAGGAATGGAAATGAAACAGGGAGACCTGCTCCTCTCTTTCTAGATGAGTAGCAATCCACCTTCTATCTGTACCTCTTTCAAATGTATCCTGAATCCCTGGGACTCTTCTGAACAACAAAAGAGTCTTTTTTTTTTTTTTTTCCCTTGTTCCCCCTCTGTCCTCTCTTCCTTGATAGATAATTATATTTCTGTACTATGGGATACTCCTCTCAGATGCAGCCTCCAAACTGGGAAGAGTTAATTTCCAAAACCTTAAAGTGGTTGGCTTAGGATTGGGCTCAGGGGAGGAAAACCCGAAAGCCCAACATGGCAGCAAGAGGATAAAAGTTTTATTTACCAGTTGGGCTTTTGGCGCTCCCTCCCTATACAAACTGGTAAAAGGCCTCGAGATTTTTGAGCTGTCCTCACCACCTCTTGTTTCATTTTTATACATGTTTTCTAATAACCTGGTTGGTCTCTTCTTGCCTTCAGGCCATCAAAATCCAAATACTCATGTAATTCAAGCCTCAGATAATTGCCTCTTTTTCTAGGAACCCTTAGATAGACCTCTGAGGGTAATCTGGCTGCTGTTTTTTTCAAAACAACATCCCTCTGTCAATAGTAAGCAGTTAAGATCGATTTTTGTCCTTATCTTTGTCCTTATTCTAATGGCAGTTTTATGTACTTCCTTAGAGAGGGCAATGATAGAGATAGGAGACAGCTAGGATCTGTGGCAAAACCCTGCCTTGGAGCCTAAAATAGCCTAAAGGCTGAAAATCTGTACTGCTGATCCCAGATGAAGCCCACAATTTCCTGACTAATTCTTTCTGAATAATGCCCACTTGGCTCTTCATTACTTATGCAAACGCTCCACAGGATGGAGCCTTGGGAAGTTTGTGCCCTTTGCAGGAAGGAAGAGCCTGGTCTTCACTGTTGCTATGTGATAACCTAGAGTTCAATCTGTGAGGCAGGAAACCTGCTAGCAGGACTCTCTCTCGCTTTGCTGAGAGTTATTTTTCCTCTTTTGACTTTGCCCAGTAAATTCTGTTTTCCTCAACCTTTTATTTGTCCACAATCCTAATTTTTTTCTGGTCATGTGACAAGAGCCAGGATTTAGCAGAACTAGAGAGAAAGTTCTGTGTAACCCTCACATTTAAAATCATGCCTTTTCAAGAGTTTCCCAAAGTCTTAACTCATTCTAGCATTAACTCAAAAGTCCAAGTCCAAAGACCCGTCTGAGACAAGTCAAGTCTGTTTTGCCTATGAGCCTGTAAAGTCAAAAGAAAGTTAGTTATTTTCTAGATACAATGGGGGTAAAAGCATTGGTTAAATACACCTGTTCCAAATAGAAGAAGCTGGCCAGAACAAAGCGGCTACAGGCCACATGAAAGTCTGAAAATCAACAAGGCAGTAATTAAATATTAAAGCTCCAAAATAATCTCCTTGGAATCCATGTCTCACATCCAGGTTATGCTGATGCAAGAGGTGGGCTCCTACATCATTGGGCAGCTCTGCACCTGTGGCTTTGCAGGGAACAGTCCTCCTCCTTGCTGCTTTCATGGGCTGGCATTGAGGGTGTTCAGCTTTTCTGTGTGCGTGGTGCAAGCTGTCAGTCGATCTAGCTTTCTGGAGTCTACATGATGGAGGCCCTCTTCTCACAGCTCCACTAGGCAGTGTCCCAGTGGGGACTCTGTGGGGGCTCCAAACTCACATTTTCTTTTGTACTGCGCTTACAGAGGTTCTCCATGAGTGCCTGGACCCTGCAGCAAACTTCTGCCTAGACATCCAGGCGTTTTCAAAAATGTTCTGAAATCTAGGTGGAGGTTCCCAAACCTCAATTCTTGACTTCTGTGCACCCACAGGCTCAACACCATGTGGAAGCTGTCAAGACTTGGGGCTTGCACCCTTTGGAGCCATGCCATGAGTTATACCTTGGCCCCTTTTAGCCATGGCTAGAGCAGCTCGGACACAGGTCACCAAGTCCCTAGGTTACACATAACAAGGGGGACCTGGACCTGGTTCAGGAAATCATTTCTCCTTCATAGGCCTGCAGACCTGTGATGGGAGTAGCTGCCACAAAATTCTCTGACATGCCGTGGAGACATTTTCCCCATTGTATTTTCTATTAGCATTCAGCTCCTCATTACTTTTGCAAATTTCTGCTGCTGGCTTGAATTTCTTCCCAGAAAATGGGTTTTTCTTTTCTATCGCATTGTCAGGCTGCAAATTTTTCAAACTTTTATGGTCCACTTCATCTTGAATGCTTTGCATTCTTAAGTTCAAAGTTCCACAGATTCCTAGGGCAGAGCAAAATGTCACCAGTCTCTTTGCATAGCAAGAGAGATGGTTACTCCAGTTCCCAACAAGTGCCTCATCTCCATCTGAGACCAACTCAGCCTGGACTATATTGTCCATATTACTATCAACATTTTAGTCAAAGCCATTCAACAAGTCTCTAGGAGGTTCCAAACTTTCCCACATCTTCCTGTCCCAAACGGTTTCAACCTCTGCCTCTTACCCAGTTTCAAATTTGCTTCCACATTTTGGGGTATATTTATTGCACATCCCCACTCCTGGTATCGATTTACTGTATTAGTTCATTCTCACACTGCTAATAAAGACATACCTGAGACTGAGTAATTTATAAAAGAAAGAGGATTAATTAGATCACAGTTCCACATGGCTGACAAGGCCACACAATCATGGTGGAAGGTGCAGGGGAAGCAAAGTCACATCTTACATGGTGGGAAAGACCAACCCCCATGATTGAATTACCTCCCACTGGGTCCCTCCCACAACACATAGGAATAATGGGAGGTACAATTCAAGATGAGATTTGACTGGGAACACAACCAAACCATATCAGCCTTATATCTTTATCTCATACAATTATATTTAACTGTGCCTCCAGACCAATGTTCAGTAAAAGTGTAACAAAAAGTATGGGACAGGATTCTTTTTCCTTAATTTAATGAGAAACTTCTAATGTTTCCCCATATACAATCTTTGGGGTTTTATTAATTATCTATTATTAGATAAAACATCAATATTTACTTAGTGGATTAAAATAACATGCACTTATTAATTCATAGTGTCGATGAGTCAGTTATGGCATTACTGTGTCCTCTGTTTAGGGTTTCAGGAGTTTAAAATCGAGTTGTTGGCCATGCTGGATACTCATTTTCAGGTACAGCTGGCCAATATGCTTCTTAGCTCATTCAGGTTGTGTCAAAATTTATTACCTTGGGGTTGTAGTAATGAAGTCTCTGGTTTTATGTTGGCGGTTTTCTGGAGGCTGGCCTCCACTCTTAGCAACATTCACAGTTCTTTGTTTACTACATGAGCTTTCCAGTAGGGCTACTTACTTTATCAAGGTGGAAAGAATAGTCTCTAGAGAAAAATGCTAGCAAGATAGTCTTAAATAAGGTAACCTAATCACAGGAGTGACACGTTCACTTTTGCCATATGTGTTGCTTAAAATCGTAACAGAGAGATAAATATCATGGAGGTTGCCACTTTATAGTTTGTTTGCTTCAGTGTTTATATATTTTATTACTAGATTTCTTAATTCAAGAATATAAGTTAAATTTTATAATATGTTTTTACAGCATATTTAGAAATGCACAGAAGATTTTGCTCTTTTGATATATTAATATAGTGACATAAGATTGCTTAATACCAAGCAACCTTTGCATTTTGGTAATGAATTCAACTTGGTTGTCACATAATTGTGGCTGGATTCAATTGCTAGTATTTTAGCTCTAATGTTTACATTTATGTTGATAAGTAATATTGGTCTATATTTTTCTTTTTGTGCTATAATTGTTAGGGTTGTTGTTTTTGTCAAGGTAAAAAAGAGTTCATAAAAATCATTTGAAATATTTCTTCTTTTCTTAGGCTCTGGAACAATTTGCATAGTCCTATAGTCATCTGTTTCTTAAAGGTTTAGTAAGAAAGATTAACCTGTGAATCCATCTGTACCTCATGTGGTTTGCAGAAGTTTGCTATTTTACAGTTTTATTTGTTTTATGGCATTTGATATTTAGATTGTCTAACTCTTAAGGTATCTGTTTAAATTTATGTTCACTTTTATTTGCATAGAATTTAGAAAAGCAGGTAATAATATTTCCTTTAATTTCTTTCATATTGTGGTTATTTTCTAATTATTTTTTATTTTATATGTTTCTGCTTTTATTTATATGATAGCAATAATTATAATTTTACTGATTTTTTTAAAGAACAATGAGTCTTAAATTCACTTAATTTCTTTCATTTATTTAATTTTCTGTTTTCATATAGTCCATTATCTTTTTTGTATCCTCTACTGTTTTTAATTTTGTTTTACATCTTTTGTAATTATTCCATCATTCTTGAATATGCCATTGTGTCTCTTTTATCCTATTTTCTCTTTGCATTGCAGTTTTAAAGCTTCTATTGGCATTTTTCAAATTCACTAATCCTTTCCTTGGTCATTGCTAGTCCGTTAATAAATCCATCAAAGTCATTCTTCATTTATCTTACAAATGTTTACTTCTAGAATTTTCTTTTTATTTTTTTCTTAGAGTTTCAATCTACATTATTACATTACCTATCTGTTCTTGCATGTTGACTACTTTTTCCATTAGATTCCTTAGAATATCATAGTTCTAGTCTGATAAATCCAACATCTTTGCCATATGTGGGTCTAGTCCTGACGCTTCCTCTGTTTCTTCCAGTTGTATCTTTTGTGTTTTAGTATGTCTTGTAATTTTTGTTAAATGCCAAACGTGATGTATTGGGAAAAAGAAACTGAGGTAAGTACGCCTTTAAAGTGAGGGCTTATGTTTATCTAACTATGGATTTGGCTGTGTTTGCTGTTCTTCTTAGTTGTGGTTGGCAGAGGTTAAAATTTCCTCTGCTGCCCTTATTTTTTGTCTCTACTGTTGTCTTTGGTTTCCCTAGAGACTTCCTAAATAAGGTCTGAGATTAGCAGTTCTCTCTACTGTATTTCCCTAATATTATATAGGAGCCCGGCTAGAGTGGTGCTAAAGAGTGGGGAAGGGAAAGCATTTTATAATCCTAAAATTAAGTCTCGGTATTTTAGTGAGCCTGTGGCTCTGGCTGTGAATTTCACCAGTACTTCTCAGTTTTCCTTCCCCGTCTTAATTGAGACAGAAAGGCTACATGGGGCATGAGTCTGGCATTCCACTTTCTCACATGGAGGCTAGAGCATTCAGGATTTGATATTTCCCTTCCCCTGTATCAGTTTTGCTCTGGTATAATCACAATTGTTTTAACTCTTAAAATAATTTATCTTGAAGGCAGGCCTTGGTAAGAATGAAATGTTCGGAGATTGTTTCAAAATGGCTACTTTTCTCCTCCTGCTTCCAGAAGCTGAAAATGATGTTTCTCTTATCTTCATTGTGAGGATATTATAGGGCTTTTGGAGGCAAATCTGACAAGTATGTGGATGTCTCCCTAAGACAGGAGCCCCCTGGAGTGTTTAAGTCTTAGCTTTGTGCATGCTGAGCTTCTAGCAATTCATTAATTAAAGTTCAAGTTTTCCTAACACAGTACTGGCTCCAGAGGCCGGCTTCTACTCATGGGCTTATGCTCTGGTAAACTGTGATTCTCTGAATCCACCTGTCTACCTTTCTAATGTGGGGAGCAACATTTTACCTGTGACCTGAATTCTTTGAAGTATCTAAAGAGAGTTATAGGGTTCCAAACTATTCAACTTTTGTTGTTGTTTTGTAAGGATATGAATAATAAGTACCAAGTTACATAAATTCCAACCACAAACGAAAACCACCTCATTCTTTCTATTAATATGTAAGTCCATGCTTTTTCCTCTGAGCATTTCTTTAGCTATATTTCTACATGCTATTTTATATAGTAGTTTGATTATAATTCTACTCCAGATATTTTACAATTTCAGTGTTTTTCCCAATTTGATGCAATAAACTTCTCAAGATATTTTTAAATATCCAGTAAATAGTATATATTTTCTACACTATTTTTGAATTTTGAAATTTTATGAGGTTTTATTTTTGACTTATATAAAATTTTGTGAATGATCCATACACGTATGAAAATAAGGTGCGGCTTCTCTTTTTGAAGTATTGATTTCAGTTATGTTATTAAAACTTTCTATACTTTTCCTTTTGTCCAGTTTATCTTTCATGGACTGAGAGACAAGTTAAAGTGATGGTTTCTAACACATTTTTCCATCTTCTGTATTTCTGGTAGATTTTTTGAAATGAAAGTTAATTCTATGTTTGTTGTAATTTTATTATATTCATTGTGTTTGTATGCTCTGCAAATAAAAAAATCACTTTCCTTTTTCTCATATGGCACTTTTTTGCTGTGAATTTAACCTGGCCTACCATTAAAATTATGATCTCTGCTTTGCCTTCTTCTTTTTAAATTTTGCATTTGCCTGTTATGTATTTTCCTATTCTTTTTGAACCTTCTGAATCACTTTGTTTTGTAAGTGCCTTGTGTACCACAAATAGATAGATGTTAGTTTGTGATCCAGTCTAGATTCTGGGACCCTTTTAAAATTATAGATGAGTTTTACCTACGTTTATATTTATTGATGAGATAGATATGTTTGTTATCTTTTCTGTCATCATGTTTATGTTTTTGTCTATTTTTATAATATTTAAGGCAACTTCCACTCTATCACATGTGTTTACTTTCATTTGTGTGTTTTTTCTGTTAATTTATTCTAATAGTTATCTCCAAAAGTATAAAGCATCATGTTTTTTACTATCATTCTATTTTTTAGACAGTGTCTATTAACTGTTTAATTTCAATTTTAATATCTCACGTTAATTTCTATGAACAATATCAAAAGAGGTAAATTTTTTCTTTCTCTTTTCTTCACCACCTAGTTTATTGGTAACATAATTTTGTAGCCATATGGTAATTTTAATATACTTAAACTTCTGTTACTTTATTAATATGATGTAAGTAATCTCAGATTTTTACTATGAAAGTGTGGAAATTGAACTGTTCGCTGATTCGCCGACACTTCTATACTTATCTTCCCAACTTTTGTTTTATATGTAATTTGGCTCCCTATATCCATGGATTCTGCATTTATGAATTCAACCAATCACAGATAAAAGTATTTTTTAAAAAATGAATGATTGGGTTTGTAACTGAACAGATACAGACTTTTTTTCTTCTTGTCATTATTTCCTAAGCAATACAGTATAATAGCTATTTACATAGCATTCACATTGTATTCATTATTATAGGTAATCTAGAGATAATTTAATGTATTTGGGAGGGTGTGCGTAGGTTATAAGAAAGCACCACGCTGTTTTATGTAAGGGACTTGAATATCTGTCAATTTTAGTGTGGAGGGAGGGTCTGAAAGCAATTCCCCATGGAGATCAAGTGGTGACTGTTTATGTAAAGGGTTGATAAAATATACAGTTATTTCTGTAACCATTACCAGTAATAAAATATAGTCCATGAGCACGGCTCTTCCTAGTCCCATAGTTTCTCCATTCATCTCTTATTTGGCTGGAGGTTATCCTACAGTAGTTTCTTCAAGGAGAATCCATGGAATCTATATTTCCTTAGTTACTTGGTGTTCAAAAACATTTTTTCTGTTGCTTTAATGTTAAAATAAAAGTTATCAGGTTATGAAATTCTTGTACCTAATTTTCTTTCCCCCAAATTCTGTTAAATCTACTAAATTTGACTATCTTTGTGAAAAAACACTGTGGTCAACATGATATTTTCCCTTTTTGAACTCTTGCCTATTTCCTAATGAATGATTTGAATCTCTTAAATTATTAAAGATACACATTAAGATGTTAACTGCTCTGTTTGATTTTTCCTGAGTCATAGTATTCCCTTTTAATTTGTATATTCAAGTCTTGTTTCATCTGTTGTTGATGTTGTTTTTGAGACAGAGTCTCACTCTGTTGCCCAGGCTGGAGTGCAGTGCTGCAATATCAGCTTACTGCAACCTCGGCCTCCCAGGTTCAAGTGATTCTCCTGCCTCAGCCTCCCAAGTAGCTGGGACTATGGGCGTGCACCACTATACCTGACTAATTTTTGTATTTTTAGTAGAGACGGGATTTCACTATGTTGACCAGGTTGGTCCTGAACTCCTGACATCAGCCGATCCACCCGCCTTGGCCTCCCAAAGTGCTGGAATTATAGGTGTGAGCCACTGTGCCTGGCCTCTTGTTTTATTTTTGGAAAATTGTACTGATCATTTTTTATTTTTATAATAGTCCATTATAGAAATACAGATTTTGCATATTGTGGTAGTTTTAAATATGCCCTCAACTTCTTTGACAGATCTCTCTTTGAAGGTGGATCCTAACTAATTCTCTTTCCCTTGATTTGGGGAGGGACTTCATCTCTAACTTTTAGTGAACAAAATTTGGCAGAAGTAACTGTGTATAACTTCCAAGACTAGGTCATAAAATGAATAGCCTTTTGTGGCTTGATATCTTAGATCACTACCTCTGGGAGTGGAAGCTAACATGTAGTGAGGACACTGAAACAATTCATGGGGAACAGCACATGGGGATCAACTGAGACCTCCCAACAAGAGCTAAAGCCAATTTTCCATCCATGTGAGTGAGTAACTTTGAAAGTGGATATTCCCGACGCTTTCAAGGTTTTAGATAACGACAGTCTCAGATGACATCGCGACTGCTAACTCCTTAGAAACCTTGCTAAGATCCTCCTGAACTCAACACACATAAGCTGAGTAAAATAAAGGCTCATTGCTGTTATAGGTATTAGGATTTGAGAAAATGTGTTACGTAGCAAGAGAAAATTAAAATATACCTGCTAGGTCTTTTTTCTCCTCTGTTTATATGTTTCTCTGTTGTTCTTTGAACACTTTTATTTACATTCTATTTTCTATTCTAATTTCTATTTTTATTTACATTCTATTTTCGAACACTTTTATATTCTATACATCTCTTACATTATTTTCACTAATAACTTTTGAGCTGCTTCTAATTTCACATTTTATTTTTGCTATAATTTCAATGTTTGTGTCCCTCCAAAATTCATATTGAAATTTAATCCCCATTGTGGTGGTATTCAGAGGTGGGACATTTTGGAAAGTGATTAAATCATCAGAGGCCTGCCTTCGTGAACAGGATTAATGCCCTTCCATCTATTCTGCCACATGAGGACTCCTAGATGGTGCCATCTGTAAGGAATAAGCGCTTGCCAGATACCAGAATCTACTAATGTCTGAATCTTAGACTTCCCAGCCTCTGGAACTGTAAGAAACACATTTCTGTTGTATATAAATTATGTAGTCTACAGTATTTTGTTATAGAAGCCTGGAATAACCTAGAAAAAGATTTAATATTATTTTTAATGTTTAACATTTTTTTCAGTTTCATTCCTGAATTCCACAACCCCACACATCATCTTTTTGTTTTTGTTGTTATTATTGCTATTGCCTCACCATGTTTTTAAACAATTGTCATTGTATTTACTCTCTGAGGACTTTTATATAGAGATAATTGCACCAGTATATTTTAAAAATTCATTGTATTATATACTTTGTCACAATTTGGTTGGCTCCATGGCAACATTTTCTTTTTTTTTTTTTTTTTAGTGTGTATTCTTCACCTAATATTTGTTCCTCCTTTTGTGCTGTATCTTTGTAAAGATGCATAGTTGCACTCTGGACAAATTATTCGCAGGAAATTTGTATACGAGAAGGAGCAGGATTTATTTTATTCTCATGAAGAAGGTTTCTCTTTCTTATAGTTTTCTTTTGTGAGTGAATTCCTTAAGCTTTTACTTCTCTCCACATTTTGCACTAAAAAACGCCGGACAATAGAGTCTCCTTTTTGTCCATTACCTTACTCATTGAATGCTTTTAGTTATCATGACATTGCTTCTTTGATTTCTCATTTATGCCCATTTTTAATTCCTGGAACCAAATACAATGTAGAGAAACCAACATTGCCAATCTTTGATTCCATTCCAGTTTTGCAAACAAGAATACGTGTGTATATTTTTACCTATGGGTGTAGCGCACTCAAAGGAGAAATGTGCTCTGCATTTTTTTCTTTGAGATCAGCATTCATGGACTTATTTGTCTGCATCTTCCTGCATACTGTTTGTCCTTCACTATTTTTGTCAGTTTCTTCTTGTATTTTGTGTTTTGAGGTTTCAAATATTTCTTCATTTTTTAAGCATGCATATTGTATTGCTATTTTGCTTTTATATTTTGGCTTTAGGGTGATTTTTTACATGACTGGGGAATACTCAAATTTAATTTGCTGCATTAAATCTGGAGTCACTCAATTGAGGATTTTATTTGAGCCTGTCATGGCATAAATTGTTTCTCTTTTACTGACTACAATTTTGATGTTCTAAGAATTCCTATAAAACACAATTAAATAAACAGGCTGCTAAGTTGACATAGCACCAGCTACATACTTTGCAAGGCCTAATGCAAAATAAAAATGTACTGTCCTTTGTTCAAAAAGCAGGAAAACAATACTTTTCCTTTATTTGGTTCTCTCTCTGTCAGCCCTCTCGTGGAGCTTTTTATTTTCTGTTTTATGATGTGGTACCTTAGATATGGTGGTTTTCATAGAGCAAGTAAGACGCTCCTAGGTGTCTCGGGCCCTTTCCCTGTGACTCAGTGCACAGGGCATGTGCACTCATACTTAACCCACTTATGCCTAGGCCCCTGATAAAGGCAAAGGGTGGCAGCAGTGCTGGGTATGATAGAGGAGAAGACAATTGAGAACCTACCCTGTGCAGTTGGGGTGGTAGGACCGCATGTAATCTGAAACTTCAATCCCAGGAACATGCTCCATTGTCCTAACAGACTTCATTTGCAAAAAAACAAGTTCAAAGATAAAATTATTAAGAATTTTAGAATGTTGATGTCAAAGTATTAAACCCCAAGCATGAAGCTCCTTCTGAGCAATGTCCCTATATGACTGCACTGGTTGCACGCCCATGAAGTCAGCCTTGTGTTGACAAAAGAAAGTTTCAGTATGGGCATAATGTTTAATTTACTGGGTCTCATAGACACTAGCTACAAGTTATTAGCCATTGCTAACACTTGAAAACTCTTACTGACATTATTATTTTTTAAAACATCCTTTTTTTTTGGCCCTGCCTTCCTAGCTCATTCTTGTACAATTGTTTCCATTGTCTTTGGTTTTTACAAAGTCCGTGAGTCTGTTGAGCATATTTAAATTCCCAGCTACAGGAAATTTGTAGGCAAAAGAAATTAACCTCTACCCAAGAGCTTATTCAAAAATTAAGTTTAAATGGATTAGAGGTCTATATGTAAAACATGAAACTATAAATTTTTAGAAGACCTCACAGGAGAAAATCTTTATGACCTAGGTTTAAGAGAATGTTTTTTTTTGAAATGACACCAAAGACATGGTCCATCAGATAACAAAAATCTATATACTAGTTTTCATTCGAAACATTGCACCATGAGAGAACCTGTTAAGAAGATGAAAAGAAAAACTACAGACTGGGAGGAAATATTTGAAAACCACATATCTCACAAAAAGACTTGTATCTATAATATTCATACTGAAAAACCTCTAACCCAATAGTAAGAATGAATAATCCAATTAGAAAGTGCACAAAAGACATAAAAAGACATCTCACTAAAGAGAATACATGAATGAAAAATAACTACATGAAAATATGTTGAACATTGTTATTATACTTTGCCATTGAAAGTAATGACAAAAACTACAATAACGTTTGCAACAACCTAATGAAATGTTACTTAAAACCACAATGAGGTATCACTACACACTTAGTAAAACAGCAACTTTTAAAAAATTAGGACAATACAAGATTCTGGCAAAGATGCAGAGAAACTAAATCTCTCATACATTTCTAGTGGGAATGTAAAATGGCACTACCACCCTGGAAGAGAAAATGGCATTTCCAAAAAGAAAAAAAGAAACAAGCAAACTAAAATAAACCTGCAACTAAAAATGTAAAACAGTAATTGTACCCCTAGGCACTTGTCGCAGAAAAAATAAAACCTCATGTCTGGACAAAATTTTGTATACAGTTGTTCATGGCAGCCCTAATTGTTGTAGCCCAAAACTGCAAGCAACACAAATGTCCTTTAACTGGTGACAGAATAAGCAAATGGCACATCCACACAATAAATTGCTATTTGAATTAAAGGAAAAAAAAATGTTTCAGTCCATTTTCATGCTGCTGATAAAGACATGCTTGAGACTGGGAAGAAAAAGAGGTTCAATTGGACTTACAGTTCCACATGGCTGGGGAGGCCTCAGAATCATGGCAGGAAGTGAAAGGCACGTCTTACATGGTGGCAACAAGAGAAAAATGAGGAAGAAGCAAAAGAAGAAATGCCTGATGAACCTATCAGATCTCATGAGACTTATTCACTATCACGAGAATAGCATCAAAAAGACCAGCCCCCATGATTCAGTTACCTCCTGCTGGGTTCCTCCCACAAAATGTGGGAATTCTAGGAGATATAATTCAAGTTGAGATTTGGGTGGGGATACAAACAAACCATATCATCCCAACCCTGGCCCTTCCACATCTCATGTCCTTACAATTCAAAACTGATCATGTCTTCCCCACAGTCCCTCAAATTCTTAACTCATTTCTGCATTAACCCAAAAGTTCACAGTCCAAAGTCTCATTGGAGACATGGCAAGTTCCTTCTGCCTATGAACCTGTAAAATCAAAAGCAAGCTAGTTACTTCCTAGATACAATGAGGGTACAGGTACTGGGTAAATACAGCTGTTCTAAATGGGAGAAATTG
Organism: Colobus angolensis palliatus; assembly: GCF_000951035.1. Classification (NCBI taxonomy): domain Eukaryota; kingdom Metazoa; phylum Chordata; class Mammalia; order Primates; family Cercopithecidae; genus Colobus; species Colobus angolensis. Next base: position 908,559 of record NW_012119432.1, on the reverse strand, counting down.
GCCAAAACAAAGAGGTTATGGGGCCTGTGCAAGTCTGAAATCCAGTGGGGCAGTCAAATTTTAAAGCTCCAAAATGATTTCCTTTGACTCCAGGTCTTACATCCAGGTCACACTGAGGCAAAAGATGGGTTTCCATGGTCTTGGACAGTTCCACCCCTGTGGTTTTGCAAGGTACAGCCTCCCTCCTGGCAGCTTTCACTGGCTGGCATTGAGTGTCTGCTGCTTTTCGAGGCATAGGGTGTAAGCTGTCGGTGGATCTACCATTCTGGAGTCTGGAGTAGGGTGGCTCTCTTCTCACAGCCCCACTAGACAGTGTCTCATTAGGGACCCAGTGTGAAGACTCTGACCCCACATGTTCCTTCTGCACTGCTCTAGCAGAAATTCTTCATGAGGGCCTTGCCCCTGCAGCGAACTTTTGCCTGGGAATCCAGGTGTTTCCATAAATATTCTGAAATCCAGGCGGAGGTTCCCAAACCTCAATTCTTGACTTCTGTGCACGCACAGGCTCAGGACCACATGGAAACTGCCAAGTCTTGGGCGTTCAACCCTCTGAAGCCATAGCCTGAGCTCTATATTGGCCCATTCCAGTCATGGCTGCAGGGGCTGGAACATAGGACACCAAGTCCCTAGTCTACACAGAGCATGGGGACCCAGAGCCCAGCCCTCAAAACCACTTTTTCCTGCTGAGCCTCCAAGGCCTGTGATGGGAGGGGCTTCAGTGAAGGTCTCTGGCATGGCCTGGAGGCATTTTCCCCATGGTCTTGGGGATTAATACTAGGCTCCTTACAACTTATGCAAAGTTCTGCAGCCAGCTTGAATTTCTCCACAAAAAATTAGTTTTTATTTTCTACTGCATCATCATGCTGTAAATTTTTTGAAATTTTATGCTTTGTTTCCTTTTAAAAACAGAATGCTTTTAACAGCATCCAAGTCACCTTTTAAATGTTTTGCTTCTTAGAAATTTCTTCTGCCAGATACCCTAAATCATCTATCTCAAGTTCAAAATTCCTCAAACCTCTAGGGTAGCAGTAAAATGCTGTCAGTTTCTTTGCTAAAACATAACAAGAGTCACCTTTGCTCCAGTTGCCAACAAGTTCCTCATCTCTATCTGAGACTTCCTCAGCCTGGATCATATTGTTCATAGCACTATCAGCATTTTTGTCCAAGCCATTCAACAAGTTTCTTGGAGGTTCCAAACTTTCCCACATTTTCCTCTCTTTTTCTGAGCCCTCCAATCTGTTTCAATCTCTGCTTGTTACCCAGTTTTAAAGTTGCTTTCACATTTTTGAGTATCTTTTCAGAAACATCCCACTCCACTGGTACGGATTTACTGTATTAGTCCATTTTCATATTGCTGATAAATACATAGCCGAGACTGGGAACAAAATAAATAAATAAATAAAGGTTTAATTGGACTTACAGTTTCACATGGTGGGGGAGGCCTCAGAATCATGGCAGGAAGTGAAAGACACGTCTTACATGGTGGCAGCAAAAGAAAATGAAGAAGCAAAAGCAGAAATTCCTGATGAACCCATCGGATCTCATGAGACTTATTTACTCTCACAAAAATAGTACCAGAAAGACCAGTCCCCATGATTCAGTTGCCACCCCCTGGATCCCTCCCACAACATGTGGGAATTCTGGGAGATATAATTGAAGTTGAGATTTTGGTGGGGACACAGCCAAACCATATCAAATATTGATTCAACTATAACGCCTTGAATAAATATAAGGGGCATTATGGGCCAGGTGCAGTGGCTCACGCCTGTAATCCCAGCACTCTGGGAGGCTGAGGCTGGTGGATCATGAGGTCAGGAGATTGAGACCATTCTGGCTAACATGGTGAACCCCGTCTGTACTAAAAATACAAAAAAACAACTTTAGCCAGGCATGGTGGCAGGTACCTGTAGTCCCAGCTACTTGGGAGGCTGAGACATGAACCCAGTAGACAGAGCTTGCAGTGAGCTGAGATTGCACCACTGCACTCCAGCCTGGGCGACAGAGTGAGACTCTGTCAATTAAAAAAAAAAAAAAAAGTGGCAGGGGGAGCATTATGCTGAGTAAAACATGACAGTTTCAAAGGTTACAATACTATGTAATACCTTTTATATATCATTCTTAAATTTAAAAAGTTACAGAGATGGAGGAGAAACTAGTGGTTGCCAGGTGTTTGAGTTGGGGAAAGAATATAACCTTTAAGTGGTAACATGAGAAAGTTTATCTGTAGCAGTGGGACAGTTCTGTATTGTAATTTTGATGATTTCCCAAATCCATATGTGTGATAATATTTACTGAAACTACACACATACACACACATGTGATGTGCACAGAAAAACTGGTGAGGTCTGCATAATGTAAATACTTGAGTTAATAGTAATGTGCCAACATCAACTTCCTGAGTTTCATGATGTATTATGAATTATGGTTATGAAAGATATTAATATTATTTTGTGGGGAAGTTGAGAAAAAGGCACACAGGAGCTCTCTCTACTATTTTTGCAACTTCTTGTAAGTCTTAAACTATTTCAAGATAAAAAGTTATAATTAAAATATACAGGGAAATTAATCCAGATTCACAAAAAGGCAGCTATTAAATCTACCACAACATGGTTAAGACACATATTTTACCAAAGTGCAAAGTTTTCTTAACATGAATGCAGTAATCAAATCAAGCAAACACGGTGTGCACTCCAAGCTTTAGGATATCCAATAATATCTCCCAAATTTACAAAAATACACTTGTAGACATGCTTTGTCTACCCTCTATTCAGATTGTTTCTGTAATTTTCTGGATCCTCACCAAGGTAAACGTTGTAAAATGTGTGATATCAGAATCACAGTTTAGCAAGATCTATTAAAAATGTTGTTTGTAGAAGGCAAGGGTTAGGAGGATGTTATAAAAAACATAACCCATTGCTATATATAGATATTCCTAACCCAACATCCAGAAAGGGAAATAGCTTTCCCTTTACTATCCAGAATATGGGTGAATAGGGGGCAGATAATATATTCCTTTAAGCACAAGTATTTCACATCAAACTTTTTGGTGTTTTCAATTTATATTTATTTTTTCTGGAAGTTAGAATAAAATTGTTAACAGGAATTATCATTTATTACATGTTTATTTTGTTCCAAGCCCTGGGCCTGGGGCTGAAGATATGAAAAAGAATAAAGAATGATCTTTACCAAAGACACTTCTAGCGTAATGAAGACAAACAACTAAATAGATAATCATAATCAATTGAAGTTACTTAGCTCTTAATCTTCAGTCAAGTTATTTTTCTTCTTTTTGTACATTTTTGTCTGTATGTTTAAAATGGGGGTAAAAGTAATATCTATTTCACAGGCTCATCATGATGATTTTAAAAGAAATTAATTGTAACTGTCCTGGAACACAGTAAGTGTTCAATAAATGGTAACTGTTATTGTTCTTAAATCAGGATTGCTCGGTCATCTCCCAAAGCCTCACCTCTAGACCTGTGTTCAAACCAACTTTAATAGGCTCTCTTAAAAGGCATGCTTTATTATTTGCCAAATTTGGAAAAGAATATCCCCAGCCCCTATTCAGTTTGAAAACAATTCTATTGACTCCAACGCAACTCTTGATTTTTAGAGGCAGAGACCGGTATTTGAAAAGGAGAATACACTAAAGAAACTCCAAAAGACAGTGGAACATAGCGATTGAATGCATAAGTACTAGAATTAGCTGTATCAGTCATCACTAGCTATGTGATCCTGGAAAAGTGACAATCTTTCTTAGCCTAAATTTTCTCATATGTAAAATGAAGGCCATAATGGTACTAACTTTATAAGGCTATTGTGAACATTACCTGATGCAATGTTTATAAGGTGCTTGCCAGTTTCTAATACATAATATATTTCAGATCCATTTCTTCTCCACCTGTCCTCAAGGCAGAGCAATTTATGCATTGTTTCCAGTTCAGTCTCTCTCTTTAGAGTACTCTCCTGGATTGGAGATAAAATATATTAATTCCTCACTTTTTTACCCCCTTTTTTGTTGTACTAAAATCACATTCTTTGGTCAGTTCAGGGATTCCATGTATTGGTTATAACTTTCCCCTCCAAGACTACCTTTGATGTCTATGTTAAACACAGTAACTTGCACAAATTCTTTTCCCTGGTTGGGGGATAGGGGAATGAAAAATAATGGCTTATCCTGGTCTAAAGCAGCTCTGGGAGTTTATAAGGGGAAGATGAGAGATATAGATATGGAGAAAAAAATGGGGCTACAAAGATAATTTTACACAGCAGATAAATTTATTAAAGCATGGCACATATACCGCCCTTATAGAGATGCAGGAACTAAACCCTGTGAAATTGTGCCCTCAAGAATCAATATATTTATGAGTATGTGAAATTAATTTGGTGTCATACACAGAAATGTTTCAGTTTGGGATCTTCCATGTCAATTCACATCTCTGAACTTTGATTATTTCATTATGTTATGAGGTTTCTGTATTTGTCTATTCTTGCACTGCTAATAAAGACATACCTGAGACTGGGTGATTTATAAAGGAAAGACGTTTAATTGAATTAAGTTCAGCATGGCTAGGGAGGTCTCAGGAAACTTGCAATCATGGTGAAAAGGGAAACAAACATGCCCTTCTTCACATGGCAGCATGAGAGAGAAGAATAAGAGCGGAGTGAAGGGAGAAGCCCCTTATAGACACCCTCCCAAATCTGGTGAGAACTTACTATCACGAGAATAGCATGGGGGAAACCAACCCCATGATTCACTTTCCTCCCACTAGGTCCCTCCCACCACATGTGGGGATTATGGGAACTACAATTCAAGATGAGGTTTGGATATGCACACAACCAAACCATATCAATTTCTGATGGCACCTTTGGAGAAAGTACTTTAGATGCTGAAATAATTGAGAAAATATAATTTTTATGTGATTCCTATTTCTTAGCATAGCTCACCAAGATTTGGGTAAAGGGTAGGGGTGAAAGCACCTGATATTTGTGTCTCAAGACAAACCCCAAAATTTGGGCTCAGCCCAGGAAATGAAGTGGGTTCTGTGCTTCATGCAGGAAAGAATTATAAGGGTGAACTGAGACAAAAGTGAAAGCAAATTTATTAAGAAAGTAAAGGAGATCCTGTCATTTGTAACAACATGGATAAAACTAGAGGCCATTATGTTAAGTAAAATAAGTCAAGCACAGAAAGACAAACTTCATATGTTCTCACTTATTTGTGGGAGCTAAAAGTTAAAATAATAGAACTCATGGAGGTATAAAGTAGAAGGATGGTTACCAGAGGCTTGGAAGGGTTAGGGTTGGGAGGGAGAGGGAGAAGTGGGGATGGTTAATGGGTACAAACAAAAATAGCTAGAAAGAATAAATAAACCTAGTATTTGCTAACAGAACAAAGTGTCTATAGTCACAAACAATTTAATTGTATATTTTAAGATAACTACAATGGTATAGCTGAATTATTTGTAACACAAAGGATAAAAGCTTGAGGTGATGGATACCCCACTTACCCTGATGTGGTTATTACACATTGAATGCCTGTATCAGAATATCTTATTTCACAAACGTGTGTGTGTGTGTGTGTGTGTGTGTGTGTGTGTAAAAACACGCATAGGCATAATATCTCTGAGGGCTCTAGTTGGCTATATTTATGGTCATTTCTTTATCATATGCTAAATAAGGGTGGATTATGTATGAGTTTTCTAAGAAAGGGGCAGAGGGTTCACAGAACTGTCTTTTTCCCCCTGTCCAGACCACACAGGGTAACTTTTGGGTGTTGCCATGGCATTTCTAAACTGTCATAGCACTGGTAGGAGTGTCTCTTAGCATGTTAATGCATTATAATTAGTACACAATGAGCAGTAAAGGTAACCAGGGGTCTCTTCTATTATTATCTTGGCTCTAGCTGGTTTTGGCCTGTTTCTTTACTGTTCCCTGTGTTACCAGCTGGGTCTTGTGACCTGTTGTCTTGGAAACTAGTCCTGCCAAATTTCTATCTCTGTTGAATCGCCTTAAGATTTGTTTGTACAAGTAACCATGCATGGCTCTAACCCCCACCCCTAATTGGTTCACAAAGAACCCACAAATCCTGTAACGAAAAACTTGTGGAGTTCAATGTGTCAGTCCAAAGAAAACATCTGGCCCAATTTAATTATCTTCTTTACTCTGCCTTTGATGTAATATGCGCAGCTGAACAAAGGATGATGTAAAAAGGAACACCTGTTAGAGAACACTCCTACTTGTAAGAGGGAAATCTCAGAAATAAGCTGGTGTTTTGACCTGAGGGGCTAAAACTACAATGCTATTTTAGTCATACTGCCATACTGAATTTACCAGCTTAGACTTGCTCCAAAATGTATTATTCCCAAGACAATAATTTATCAAAACATTCTGGAACTTGAAAAATTTAAGGGAGCTAGATTCACATAAATAATTTTCTCCAGTGTTAAAAGTAAAAGTGAGGAACCCAGAAATGTCCTTCTCACATGTAGTTGCAGAATTAACAATTTTAGAAAAGTCTTCAAGCTATGTTTGTATTAAGGTGGAGGGAGAATGGATTGAGGATGTGTTTCTGGAAACGCATTTTATACTCATTTCTAAAACAGTGCTGTCTAATATAGTAGCACTAGAAAAATGTAGCTGTTTAAATTTAAATTAAATATATATTTAAAATATCTCTCTACATATATATATATAACCTTCAGTCTCACTGGTCCAATAATATAGTAGCACTAGAAAAATGTAGCTGTTTAAATTTAAATATATATTTAAAATATCTATCTACATATATACATATATATATATATATATATGTATCTTCAGTCTCACTAGTCCAATCCCAATAGCCACATTAAGATAGTGGCTACTATACTGAGCAGCACAGATACAGAACTTTTACATCATCACAGAAAGTGATCTTGGCTAAATTTAAACCACTGTGCATTTATGCATGCCTATACTCAATCTCATAATATGTTTAGAGGGCTATAAGTGATATTTTATCTCACATTTTATTTGACTTTCAAATTTGTAGCCAGTTTTTAGGGCTTAGTCTCCATACATACTACTTCATTTTAGGAATATTCTCAGAATCTCCTGATCAGAACTGAAAATGTGTGATATGATTAGGCTTTGTGTCCCCACACAAATCTCATCTTGAATTCTGATCCTCATAATCACCATGTTTTAAAGGAGAGACCAGGTGGAAGTAATTGGATCATGAGGGCTGTTTCTGCCATGCCGTTCTTGTGATACTGAATGAGTTCTCACGAGATTTGATGGTTTTATAAGGGACTCTCCCCCCTTCACCTGGCACATCTCCTTTTTTGCTGCCATGTGAAGAAGGTGCCTTGCTTCCTTTCACCTTCAGCCATGATCATGTTTCCTGAGGCTTCCCAAGCCATGCTAAACTGTAAGTCAATTAAACCTTTTTCCTTTATAAGTTATCCAGTCTTGAGCAGTTTTTCAGAGCAGTATGAAAATGGACAAATCCAGTAAATTGGTAGTGCAGACAGTGGGGTGTTTGCTATAAAGATACCAGAAAAATGTGGAAGTGACTTCGGAACTGGGTAACGGGCAGAGGTTGGAACCATTTGGAGGGCTCAGAAGAAGACAGAAAGATGTGGGAAAGTTAAAACTTTACCTGGAGACTTATTGAATGGTTTTGACCAAAATGCTGATGTTGATACAGACAATGAAGCTCAGGCTGAGGTGGTCTCACATGAAGATGAGGAACTCACTGGGAACTGGAGCCAAGGCCAACCTTGCAATGCCTTAGCAAAGAGACTGGTGGCATTTTGCCCCTGCTCTAGAGATCTGTGAAACATTCAACTTGAGAGAGATTATCTGAAATTGGAACTCATGTTTAAAAAAGAAATAGAGCATAAAAGTTTGGAAAATTTGCAGCCTGACCATGTGATAGAAAACAAAACAAAGCAAAAAACATTTTCTGAGGAGAAATTAAAGCCAGCTACAGAAATTTTCATAAGTAATGAGGAGCCCAATGTTAATCACTAACACAATGGGCAAAATGTCTTCAGGGCATGTCAGAGGACTTCATGGTAGCCCCTCCCATAACAGGCCCTGAGGCCTAGGAGGAAAAAATTTTTTTGTGAGCCAGGCCAAGGGCTGTCCCCACCCCCAACCTCTGTGCACCTTCAGGACTTGGCACCCTGTGTCTGAGGGACTGCCACCCCAGCTCCAGCCATGGCTAAAAGGGGCCAACATAAAAATCAGTTTGTTGCTTCAGAGGGTGCAAACCCCAAGCATTGGCAGCTTCCACATGGTGTTGGGCCTACAGGTGCACAGAACTTATGAACTGAATTTTGGCAACCTCCACTTGGATTTCATAGGGTGTATGGAAATGCCTGGATGTCCAGGCAGAATTTTACTGCAGGAGTGGAGATCTCATGGAGAGCCACTGCTAGGGCAGTGTGGAAGGAAAATGTGGTATTAGAGCTCCCACACAGAGTCTCCACTGGGGCACAACCTAGCAGAGCTATGAGAAGAGGGCCACTGTCCTCCAGACCGCAGAATGATAGATCCACTGACAGATTGCACCGTGCAGCTGATAAAGCTTCAGACACTCAATGTCAGCCCATGAAAGTAGCCTAGAGGGAGGCTGTACTTTGCAAGGCCACAGGGCAGAGCTGCTCATGGTCATGGAAGCCCTCCTCTTGCATCAGTGTGACTTGGATGTAAGACATGGAGTCAAAGAATATCATTTTGGAGTTTTAAGATTTGATGACTGCCCTGCTATATTTTGGACTTGTGTGGGGCCTGTAGCCCCTTCATTTTGGCCAATTTGTCACATTTGGAATGGGTGTCTTTACCCAATGCCTGTATCCCCATTTATCTAGAGAGTGACTAACCTGCTTTTGATTTTACAGTCTTCTAGGTGGAAGGGATTTGCCTTGTCTCAGATGAGACTTTGGACTTGGAATTTGGGGTAAATGCTGGAATGAAGTAAGATTTTTGGGACTGTTGGGATGAAATAATTGGTTTTGAAATGTGAAAGGGACATGAGATTTTGGAGGTCCCAGGGATTAAATAATATGGTTAGGCTTTGTGTCCTCACCCAAATCGCATCTTGAATTGTAATCCCCATAATACCCTTGTGTAAAGGGAGAGACAAGGTGGAGGTAATTGAATCATGAAGACAGCTTCTCCCATGATGTTCTTGTGATAGTGAGTTAGTTCTCATGAGATTTGATGGTTTTACGAGGGGCTCTTTCCCCTTCATTCAGCACTTCTCCTTCCTTTCACCTTGTGAAGAAGATGCCTTGCTTCCCCTTTGCCTTCTGCCATGATTATTAGTTTTCTGAGGTCTCCCCAATCATGCTGAACTTTGGTCAATTAACCCTTTTTATTTTAATATAAATTACCCAGTCGAGCAGTTCTTTATAGCAGTGTGATAATGGACTAATACAATGTGTATACAATATCATTTTAGAATTTGTTCACTTATGCTCTGAACTCTAATTGGTTACACTGATATCTGTCTCCTCTGCTATATATAGTGGGCTTCTTGAGCAGAAATTTTATTCTTTAAAAGCTTCTTAAATACATTCACACACACACAGAAACACACGATATTTATATTAGTGGTACTCTAATTTTAACACACATCACAATCTAAAGCCCTATTATAACATAGAGCCCAAAGGTGTTTCCTAAATATGGCCATTCCTGAGCTTCAGCTTTAGAATCTCTAGATTTTCCACTCATTCAGGATGGAGGAACAAAAGGTTGCATATTTTTTTTTTTTTACTAAAATCTTGGATTGTTACTATATGAAAAAAAATAAAGTGCTACTGATTTTTGGGGACAGGAAAGCTGGCTAGAGGATGAAGTGGGTGTATGCAAACCTATACATGGTCCAAATTAGAGAGTCCTTCCTAGATTGGACATAATTTCTTTGCTTCTAACACTTCACTTAAAGAAAACTACCTACTTAATTTCAACCCTAATTTGACTAAGCTCCAATTTGCTTTGAAGTAATACTTTCTTGCAAACAGTAAATTGCGGATGGCTAGCTGCAAGATGTAATATAAAAGATCAAAACTTCTTCACATAAATCCGAAGGGACCCTTTCTAATATACCATAAGCATTGGTACACTAAAACAAAAGTCTAGAATTTACTGAGTTACATTCTACTTTTCTGAGTTTCCACCTTTGAAAGCTCTCCCAAATCAGAGGCAACATCTGAAAAAGGATCACAAACAATACTATAGCATTACAAGAAACTGATTATCATTGAAAGAGTTAGCCTTTTTCATTATTTTGTGACAGACTTGACTGATTATTTTTACTTCATTGACTAAACTCACCCCTGACTTTGTAGGTATAAATGTTTGCCAAAGAAAATGAGTGTGAGAATACTAGAGAGAGGAAAAAACGTAACACCTACCGAACAACTTCTCTAAACCAAGCACTCCTTTAGAAAATTTGTATCTATCAACTCATATGACCTTCACAAATGTACACGGCTATGATAGTTATAATTTGATAACATATGAGAAAATAGGAGTTCAGAAGTGTTAGATAAGTAGATTACATTTGTATAGCTAGTAAATAATAAAGCTTTATGTAAAATGAAGTTCCTTGATGCCAAATGCTATGATATTTTTCTGTGTTGTCATTCCTACAAAGCATTCAGTAGAAGGAGTGTTTTCACGTGTAAAATGTTCATTGGCAAAATAAGTTGCAGAAGTGTTACTCATTATGACTTTTGTTTTGAGATGGAGTCTCACTCTGTTGCCCAGACTGGAGTGCAGTGGTGTGCTCTCGGCTCACTGCAACCTCTGCCTCCCAAAATTTTCTGTATTACCAGGCATAGACTCTTGTTCCCTTCCTTTACTTTCTCCCAAACAGACAGAATCTCTCTCTGTGTTCTGAGCCCACTAATGCTGGGGGAGTGACACAAGCACTTCTGTGGCCGCCACCACTAAGACTGTGCTGGGTCAGACATTAAGGCAGACCAGTACTGTGTCCTGCCCAAGGGCTGCTATAACCATTCCCTGGCTTGCATTTATGTTTGCTCAAGGCCCTAGGGCTCATTGCAGGTTGCAAATCCAGCCAGACCTGTGCTTTTCCCTTCAAGCGATTCTCCTGCCTCAGCCTCCCGAGTAACTGAGATTACAGGTGTGTGCTACCACAGCTGACTACTTTTTCTATTTTTAGTAGTGATGGGGTTTCACCATGTTGGCCAGACTGGTCTCTAATTCCCGGTCTCAAGTGATCCGCCTGCCTTGGCCTCCCAAAGTGCTGGGATTACAGGCATGAAGTACTGAACTGAGTGCTGTCCTGTTAGAGCAGAAAGGAAAATTGAATCAAACTCAGCTGATGTCTGACCACAGAGGAAGCATATAAACCAGTCCTAGCCAGAGGGGAGTCCAGTGGTCCAAATCTGAGTTCCCAAAAACTTGACCACTGAGGACCAAAGTGCTCTCGGTTTCTAAGTAAACTTGAAAGGCAGTCTATGCCATAAAAACTGCAACTCTTCGGTGGGTTCTAAGACTGAACTTGGCCCAGAGACAGTAAACTAGAGGAGCACATGACCTACTGAGACCATTTGAGGAGTGCTGGTATCACCCCTTTCCTAATCCCAGGTTGTACAGCTTACAGCTCTGAAAGAAACCCCTTTCTTCTGCTTGAACATAGGATAAGGAAGAGCGGCAAAGACTTTGTCTTGTATCTTGGTTACCAGCTTAGCCAAAGCAGGATAAGACAATGATCAGAGCGTGAGCACATTTCTGGGCCCTGTCTCCCAGACAAAACCTGAGCCAGAAGGTAACCTACTGCCTTGAATGGGAGAAACCAGTCCTGGTTGCATTTATTACTTGCTAACTGAAGAGCCCTTGGGCCCTGAACAACCAGCAGTGATACCCAGGTACTATGTTGAGGAACTTTGGTAAGGCTGTGGGACTTGCTGTCTTCAGATGAGACTCAGCACACTATCAGCTGTGGTGACTATGGGGTGAAGCTCTTACTGCTTGACAAAAGCAGAGGGAAAAGTAAAGGGGACTTCATCTTGCACCTTAGAAACAAGCATGTCCACAGGCCAATAGAGCACCAAGTCAGCCCTTAAGGTTTCTAATTTCAGGACTTGACCTTTGGACAAAATTTCTTGACCTAAACTGGGCCAGAGGAAAGTCCACTGCACTGAATGGAGAGTCCCAGGCTAGGAAGAATCCACCAGCAGCTGACTTAAGAGCCCCTGGGTCTTAAAGGAACAATAATGATAGTGTGGCAGCACTCCCCGTAGCCCGTGGTAGCAGTGGCTGTGGGGTGAGGCTCCTTTGCCTTTGGTGAAAGGAGGAAACAGTAGAAAAAACTGCATCTTATGCATTGACTGCCGGCTCAGCCACAGTACAATAAAATGCCAGGTACACTTCTAACATTTTGACTGTAGCCCCTGAATCCTGAATGACTCCTCTGGACCCATCTAGGGTCTAGGGAAACTCACTGCCCTGAAGGGAAAAGCACAGGTCTGGCTGGATTTGCAGCCTGCTCATTGTAGAGCCCTAGGGCCTTGAGCAAACATAAATGCAAGCCAGGGAATGGTTATAGCAGCCCTTGGGCAGGACACAGTACTGGTCTGCCTTAATGTCTGACCCAGCACAGTCTTAGTGGTGGTGGCCACAGAAGTGCTTGTGTCACTCCCCCAGCATTAGTGGGCTCAGAACACGGAGAACGGATTCTGTTTGTTTGGGAGAAAGTAAAGGAAGGGAACAAGAGTCTATGCCTGGTAATAGGGAAAATTTTTTCAGACCTTGTCTAAGACCATCAAGATGGTATCTCTATGAGTCTACAATATCCACAGTGTTACTGGGCTTGGGGTGCGCCCTAGAGCACGTAGACCTTACATTACACCACTCAAATCCTTTCAAATATCTGGAAAGCCTTCCAAAGAAGGATGGGTGCAAACAAGCCCAAATAGTGAAGACTACCACAAATACTTAACTCTTAAATGCCCAGACACCAAAGAACATCCACTAGTATCAACACCATCCAGGAAAACATAATCTCACCAAATAAACTAAGAAATCAGGAAATAATCTTGGAGAAACAGAGATATGTGACTCTTCAGACAGATAATTCTAAAGAGCTGTTTTGAAGAATAACAAATTCAAGATACTACAGAGAATATATCTAGAATTCTATCAGATAAACTTAACAAAAAGATTAAAATAATTTTTAAAAATGAAGTAGAAATTCTGGAGCTAAAAATGCAATTGATGTACTTAAGAATGCATCAGAGTCTTTTAATAGCAGAATTGATCAAACAGAGAAGGAAATGGTGAGCTTGAAGACAGGCCATTTGAAAATATACAGTCAGAGGAGATTAAAAAAAGATGTAATGAAAAACAACAAAGCCTGCATACAGGATCTAGAAAACAGCTTAAAAAGAACAGGTCTGTGAGTTATTGGCCTTAAAGAAGAGGTAGAGAAAGAGACAGGGATACAAAAGTTATTCTAAGTGATAGTAAGAGAGAACTTCCCAAACCCTGAGAAAGATATCGACATTCAAGTATGAGAAGGTTATAGAACACTTAAACAGATTTAACACAGGCCATGAGAGAGTGGCATGACGTATTTAGAGCACTGAAGAAAAATAAAAACCTTTTACCCTAGAATAGTATATCCAGTGAAAATATTCTTCAAACACGAAAGAGAAATACAGACTTTTCCAGATACACAAAAACTGAGGGATGTCTTCAACCAACACCAGACTTGTCCTACATGAAATGCTAACAGGAGTACTTCAGTTAGAAGGAAAAGAATATTAATAAGTAAAAAGTAATCACCTGTAGGTACAAAATTCACTAGTAGTAGTAAGTAAACAGAAAAACACGTAGTATTATAACACTGTAACTGTGGATTGTAAACTACTTGTATTCTAATTAGAAAGACTAAATTATAAACCAGTCAGAACTAATAACTATAAAAAGTTTTCAAGGCATGAACAGTATCATAAGATACAGAAACAACAAAAAGTTAAAAATTAGAGAAGATAAAGTTAAGGCATATAATTTTTATTAATTTTCTTTTTGTTTGTTTATGCAAACCATGTTAAATTCCTATCAGGTTAAAATAATGGTTATAAGATAGTATTTGCAAGCCTCTTGGTAACTTCAAACCAAAAGAAATACTATAGATATACAAAAAAATAAATATCAAGACACAAATTTGTATCACCAGAGAAAAGCACCTTCACTAACAGAAGACAGGAAGAAAAGAAAGAAGAGAATACCACCAAACAACTAGAAAACAAATAAAAAACTGGCAAGAGTAAGTCCTTACTTATCAATACTCATATTGCATGGAACTGTCCTAAATTCTCTAATCCAAAGATACAGACTAGCTGAATGGGTGAGAAAACAAGATCCATTGATCTGTTGCCAAAAAGATACAAACTTTACCTATAAAGACACACATAGACTGAAAAATAAAGACATAGAAGATACTCCACGCCAATGCAAACCAAAGAAGAGCTGAAGAAGCTATACTTATATCAGACAAAATATTTTTCAAAACAAAAACTATAAGAAGTGACAAAGAAGGCCAGTATATATAAAGGGGTCAAATCAGAAAGAGAATATAACAATTTTAAGTATATTTACACTCAACACTTGAACACCCAGATATATAAAGCAAATACTATTGAAGCTAAAGAAAGAGATAGGCACCAATACAATAATAGCTGGAGACTTCAACACCCCACTTTCAACATTGGACAGATCTTCCAAAAAACAAAATATCAACAAAGAAACTTTGGATTTAATCTGTACCATAGATCAAATTGATCTAATAGATATCTACAGAACATTTCACCCAAGAGCTGCAGAATACACATTATTTTGCTCAGTACATGGGCCAGTCTCAAGCACAGACCATACCTTAGGTCACAAAACAAGTCTTAAAGCATTCAAAATATTGAAATAATATCAATAATTTTCTCTGACCACAATGAAATAGAACTACAGATTAATAGCAAAATAAATTTTGGAAACTATAAAAATACGTAGAAACTAAACGATATGCTCCTGAATGACCAGTGGGGCAACAAAGCAATTAAGAAAAAAAAAAAATAACAATTTTATGAAACAAATGATAATGGAAACACAACATACCAAAACCTATGGGATACAGCAAAAACAGTATTAACATGGAAGTTTATAGCTGTAAGTGCATACGTCAAAAAAAGATGAAAAATTTCAAATAAGCAATTTAACAAATGCATCTTGAAGAACTAGAAAAGCAAGAGAAAACCAATCCAAAATTAGTACATTACAATTTCTCATATTCAAGGCAGGATGAAATAATTGCAAAAGTCTCAAATGATATATAGAAGGAACAGGACATCAGCCACATGACTACACACTGACAATCACAGTGTTTGCAGAAAATTGTACTTGAATCATTGTTAGGGACAGGTTTACTCCTGTCATTTCTTTAGAGAAGTGATTCCCAATGTTGAGTATGCATTAGAATCACCTGGAAGCCTTGTTGCAACATAAATTACTGGGCTCTACCCACAGAATTTTTGATTAAGTATTTCTAGAGCAGTATTTGTTTTCAAACCAGTATCTAGGTGATACCTAAACTGCTGGTCCAGAAAAAAACCATTGTTTTTGAACAATGGTTCCTAACTCCAGCCACCTTTAAATAATATTAATATTTGGGTTCACCCTCCATATGTAATTGGTCAACTTGTGAGTATTAAGAATATTCCATGGCTAGGAACTATGGCTCATACCTGTAATCCTGGGAATTTAGGAGGCTGATGCAAGCAGATCCGTTGAACCTAGGAGTTTGAGTCCAACGTGAGCAGCATAATGAGACTGTATTATTCAGGGTTCTCTAGAGAAACAGAACTAATGGAATATATATATATGTAAAGGGGATTTTAATAAGTATTAACTCACACAATCACAAGGCCATCTTCATGCTCAGGAGCAAAGAGAATGAGTCCGAGTTCCAAAACTGAAGAACTTGGAGTCTAATGTTCGAGGGCAGGATGCATCCAGCACCAGAGAAAGATGTAGGCTGGAAGGCTATGCCAGTCTCCCTTTTCACATTTTTCTGCCTGCTCATATTCTAGTTCTGTTCACTAGGAAGATTTCCCTTCACCGCTGTCCTTCAGGGATGTCCTAGAAAGGGGCTGTAGTGATGCAGCTGTCCACTTTCCGGTGGTGCCTGCATATCATGCAGAAGCATCTGTGAACCAGGCCCTAGTCTTCTCTTCCTTCGTCAACTGTTCGTAAGGAACTCCCCATGAGCCTATCGGTGCAGGCTGGGCAAGAGAAGGCAGGGTGGCAGGAGTGGAGAACATGGGCATTTGAGCCACTTCCTTACGTAACTTACTTGGGTCTTCAGGACCAACTTGAGCCTGGTCACGTATATACCACTTTCATTTCATGATGGAATGCTGCTGTGCATGCCGCACTCTATGACTACATGGGTCAGAAGCTCCCAGTTCATGATAGGCAGTTCAGGTCGCATGGTGACTTGATGACCCATAGTCAAACGTTCAGTTTCCATCAAAGCCCAGTAACAGTCCAAATCTCATAAGGAGAGTCGTTATCTGCAGAAGATGGCAGGGCCTTACTCCAAAATCCTAGAGACCTCCACAGTGATTCACCTATGGGGTCCTGCTAAAGGCTCCAAACAGCATCCCTATCTGCTGGCAGCTGATTAGATCTTGCCCACCCAGATTAAAGGTGGGTCTGCCCCTCCCAGTCCACTGATTTAAATGGCAATATCCTTTGCCAACACCCTCACAGACACACCCAGGATCAATACTTTGTATCCTTCAACCCAGTTAAGTTGACACTCAGTATTAACCATCACAGAGGCCCTGTCTCAATTAAAAATAACATTCCATGGTGTTTCTGCTGTGCGGGTGATGGTAGGGTGATCAGCCATTCTAGTTTGCCCTTTACTGGATAGTTTCCTGGATTGTGGGATTTCTAGTGCTAAAACTGGCAGTCTCAGTCAAACTGGGGCAGGTGGTCACTCTAGCTGTAGAGTCAAGGTCAACTTGCTGAATAACTTGCTTTCTCTATCTTATGGAGGGCAGTAATACAGTTTATCTTGACATTATTTGGCCAGTGACTAAAACAAGGTGTGAGCATTCCATAACTCATTGATTTAATTCATCTAATATTACAGGTAGAAAAGTATCTTTCTGCGTGTTATGAGAATGGGGCTTTAGAGCTAACCTATTGAAGCATGGACAGAACACATGCATTGGGGTTAGGTAAGAATGCTGAGCTGGATGCTGGTTCTTCCGTGAATTGCTTATGCAACTTTGGGCAAGGTACTTAACATATTTAGGACTCTATTTCTTCTTATGCGAAATGAAGGTCTTTTTTTTTTTTTAATTATACTTTAAGTTCTAGGGTACATGTGCACAATGTGCAGGTTTGTTTCATATGTGTACATGTGCCATGTTGGTGTGCTGCTCCCATTAACTCGTCATTTACATTAGGTATATCTCCTAATGCTGTCCCTCCCCTCTACCCGTTCCGCACAATAGGACCCGGTGTGTGATGCTCCCCTTCCCGAGTCCAAGTGATCTCATTGTTCAGTCCCCACCTATAAGTGAGAACATGTGGTATTTGGTTTTCTGTTCTTGTGATAGTTTGCTGAGAATGATGATTTCCAGCTGCATCCATGTCCCTACAAAGGACACGAACTCATCCTTTTTTATGGCTGCATAGTATTCCATGGTGTATATGTGCCACATTTTCTTAATCCAGTCTGTCACTGATGGACATTTGGGTTGATTCCAAGTCTTTGCTATTGTGAATAGTGCTGCAATAAACATACGTGTGCATATGTCTTTATAGCAACATGACTTATAAACCTTTGGGTATATCCCCAGTAATGGGATGGCTGGGTCTGCTCATCATCACTCGCCATCAGAGAAATGCAAATCAAAACCACAAAGAGATACCATCTCACACCAGTTACAATGGCAATCATTAAAAAGTCAGGAAACAACAGGTGCTGGAGAGGATGTGGAGAAATAGGAACACTTCTACACTGTTGGTGGGACTGTAAACTAGTTCAATCATTGTGGAAAACAGTATGGCAATTCCTCCAAGGGCATGGGTCTTTTGTTACAAACATGTCTAGTATAGTGTCTGGTATATGTAAGATCTCAGTAAATACTAGAGTGTGTATTTGTGTGTTTCTTTCCTTCTTCCCAGAAGGTGACAACATAAATATGCAGAAGCTTTTAGGGACGAATATTGTTTCTATACTTAGGGAAAAGTATTCCAGAATGAAGGTCCAGTATGAACAAAGACCAATAGCTCTAAAATGGCATTTTGTTTTGTTTTGTTTTGTTTTGTTTTCAGGGGAGGGGGAAAGAGTACATAAGTGTGATGTCATGTGCTTATGATTAAGGGTAATATATAGTTTAATAGTACCTTAGGGAACTGTGTTAATCTGTAATGAAATTTTTAATTTCATTTTTGATAGTTACAATGTAAACCACAATAGTGATTTTAGCAATATAGCGGTAACACTTACCTAATTAATTATTTAAAAATTACTTGAAATTAAGGGATACTACTAGTAGACTATACAAAATATACTACGCCTATCAAAAGTGAAATCATTTGGTAAAAATAAATTTAACATTTCTTTCCTGTATAAGAAAACTACAGATTATCTATCTTGTGTAAAATTCTATGATAGTTTTCTATTAATAGCTTTTGTTTCTGACAGTGTCAGTGATTCTCATCTGAAGAAAAGTATCGAAACATCATATCGAACCCCTAGAAAATGCAATCAAATTCTTTGTCAATTAAAAGTTTTTTTACTAAGTTAAAAAACAATATCTCTAAAGAATTATTAAGATTGTCAAGTGCAACCAGCTATGATACATAAAGAAATAGAAAAAAATATGTGGCCATAGTTATTATAAGAATGTAAAAATAGCCTGATTACTGTGTTATTTAGTAATTGGATGTTAGTAGAGTGAATGCCCAATTTTCTCTGTTTCATAAAATATCTCAGATATTATGTAGAAATTATGGTGGGTATTTTCAGCTCTCTTCAGAACAAGAAAACCAACACACTGAAAGTGATTAGTGTCGTGAACACAGACACACCTGTAAGGTAGTGGAGGTGGAGAGGGTCATGATCAGAGGTCGGGTCATTTCATGCGTTTTCTGTCTTCATGTGTGCAAGAAAAGATACAAAAATAGGAACATAGGCAAGCACAGAAAGCAAGTGAAAGGAAAGAAATGAGGTCAGGAAAAGTTTGGATTCTAGCCATAATAACGAAGAAAGTTAGCAAATTCAACAGTGGGAATCCATGTTTAAGCAATTGTTAAGAAAGGTGAATAGTGCAGTTGGAAACTGTAGCCCTTACAAATCCACAAGAGTTCTGATTAACTCCAGGAAACAAACAAACCAAGAAACTGGATTTCAGATGTTTTATGAGGAAGTAAAGTAACCATATTTGAATTTTAGTTAATTTTGGTCACCATGTCGATAATATGAGATTCTAATCAATGGGGTTGGAAAATCTAGCTAGAAGTTGCAAACTCTGGAAGGTATAGACTTATTCTAGTCTCTGGTGCTCTCACTAGACAATAAATTGGTAAGAAAGAGTCAGTCAAGATGGATTAATAATCTTGGAAGATTTCAATTACAGAAAACTCCACTACATGGCTTATTCATTCTCGAAATGTTGGAATATTTATTCTTTATCTTACAGTCACTGTCCTCATTCCCAGTGGTCAGTAAGTTTGTAAGTTCAGGCAGAAAATCCTGATACCCTATTAGCAGCCCTAAAGAAATGGAGCCTCATGACACATCTTCCGAAAGAAGCAGTCTCGTGTATGGTAGAGGAGATTCATATAATGTGATAAAGAGATGTAAAATTTAACTTTATTAAGATGTAAAGAGACTTTACTATGTGTATTAGTTTCTTAAGGCTGCTGTAAAAAATGTGTCCAACGCTTAAATGTTTGAACTAAACACAGAAATTTCCTCTGTCATAGTTACAAGTTTTGAAGTACAAAATCAGTGTCCTTGCATGGTTACTCTCTCTCTGAAGCCTCTATGGAGACTCCTTCCTTGCTTCTTCTAGCTTCTTCTTGCTCCAGGTGTTTGTTGCCTTGTGAAGACATAACTCCCTGTAGGTATCTGTTTTGTGTCTCTTCTTACCTTCTTATAAGCATACAAATCATATAAGATTAGGGCCTACACTAATGAGTTCATTTTAATTGAATTATATCTGCAAGGAGCCAATACTCCAATGCAGACACATTTATGGAAACCAGAGGTTAGGTCTTCACTACTAAGGACTGACCATCATTGCTAAGTAGAATAATAATTAAAAGTTATTTATATCTAATAATAGTATGAATATTGATTTATTTTCAATGATTGTTAGAAACAGTTCCTTCTTGAGAAAAACTATGTTTTTATCAGAGTAGTTTCCAAATCCTTTTTTTCTTTTTAAAAATTTATTTATATATTTATTTATTTTTAATTATGCGGGTGGGTACATAATAGGTACATTTATTTATGGGGTACATGAAATGTTTTGATACAGGGATACAATGTGAAATAAGCATGTCATGGACAATGGGGTATCTATTCCCTTAAGCATTTATCTTTTGTGTTACAAACAATCCAATTATACTCTTTAAGTTATTTTAAAATGTATAACGACATTATTATTGACTATAGTCACCCTATTGTGCTCTCAAATAGTAGGTCTTATTTATTCTATTTTTTTTTAAGTACCCATTAGCAATCCCCATCTCCTCCCCAGCTGCCCAGTTATCTTTCACAGCTTCCGGTAACCATCTTTCTACTCTATCTCCATGAGTTCAATTTTTTTGATTTTCAGATCAAATAAGTGAGGACATGGGAAGTTTGCTTTTCTATGCCTGGCTTATTTAACTTAGTAATCTCTAGTTCTGTCCGTGTTGCAAATGACAGCATCTCATTCTTTTTATGGCTGAATAGTATTGCAGTGTGTATATTTGCCACATTTTCTTTATCCATTCATCTGTCTATGGACACTTAGGTTGCTTCCAAATTCCAGCTGTTGTAAATGATGTTACAAACAACATATGAGTGTAGATATCTCTTTGTTATACTGATTTTTTTTCCTGTAGTGATGTTTGAGGTCCTTATAGATTCTGGTGATTAATTTTTTTCAAATGGGTAGTTTGCAAATGTTTTCTCCCATTCTGTCAGTTGTCTCTTCACTTTGTTGATTGTATCCTTTGCTGTGCATAAGCTTTTTAACTCGATATGATTCCATTTGTCCATTTTTGTTTTGTTTGCCTGTGCTTATGGGATATTGCTCAAGAAATTTGTACCTAGACCAATGTCCTGGAGATTTTCCCCAATGTTTTCTTGTGGTAGTTTCATAATTTAAGGTCTTAGATGTAACTCTTCAATCCATTTTGATTTGATTTTTGTATATGGCTAGAGACGGGTTTACTTTCATTCTTCTGCATATGGATATTCCATTTTCTCAGCATCATTTATTGAAGTGATAATCGCCTTTTCCCCAGTGCATGTTCTTGGCACCTTTGACAAAAATGAATTCACTCTAGGTATGTGGGTTTGTTTCTGGGCTCTATATTCTGTTCCATGGGTCTATTTGTCTGCTTTCATGGCAGTACTATGCTGTTTTGGTTATTATAGCTCTGTAGTGTAATTTGAAGTACAGTAATGAGAATCTTCTTTTTGCTTAGCACATCTTTGACTACTCTGGGTCATTTGTGATTCCCAATAAACTTTAGGATTGTTTTTTCTATTTCTGTGAAAAATGTCGTTGGCGTTTTGATAGGGGTTGCATTTAAACTATGGGTTGCTTTGGGTAGCATGGACATTCTAACAATATTAATTCTTCCAATCCATGAACATGAATGTCTTTTCATTTTTTTTGGTGTCCTTTTAATTTCTTTCATCAGCACTTTATAGTTTCCATTATAAAGATGTTTCACTTCTTTGGTTAAATTAATTCTTAGGTCTTTAATTTTATGTGTGGCATTGTAAATGGAATTATGTTTTAGTTTTTTCACATTGTTCACTGTTGGTTATAGAAATGCTACTGATTTTTGTACATTGATTTCATAACCTGCAAGTTTGCACAATTTGTTTATCAGTACTAACAGTTTTCTTGTGGAATCTTTAGGTTTTTTAAAATACAGAATAATATTATTGAAAATAATAATAATTTAACTTCTTTCTTTCCAATTTAAGTGACCTTTATTTCTTTTGTCTGATTGCTCTAGCTAGAACTTCCAGTACTATGTTGAATAACAGTGGGGACAGTGGGCATCCTTGTGTCCCAGAAATTAGAGGAAAGGCTTTCAATTTTTCCCCATTCAGTATAATACTAACTCTAGATCTGTTGTATATGGCTTTTATTTTGTACTTTCTATACCTAGGTTTTCAGCGTTTTTATTATGCTTTATTTCTTTCAACATCAAGTGTTTTGTAGCATCCCATTCCATTTCCCATGTTAGTGTTTTAGATGTGCTTGTGTTTGGAGTGTTGTATGTTTATTATATAGTATAAAGATTATAACATGTATCTGTAATTTATCACAGCTTATCTTCAAGCAGCATTCTACTACTTTACAAACAATCTTAAAACCTTACAACTGTATATATTCAATTACCACTCTCCAAGTCTTTGTGCCCTATTTGTTATATATTTAACTTTTAGGTATGCCTTTATTCACAAAATATATTGATACTTTTTTATTTAAAAACTAATAACATGATGGAAACATATTTTTAAACATATGGATGAGTGTGTGTAATAAGATTAATGTATATATTGACTGACATATGTGCTCCTTCATACTATCTTTGTTCCTCCCTGAAAAAGTGGTGTCACTTTCTTTAACCTAAGGAGCCTCTTTTAAGATTTCTTATAGCTGAGCTCTACTGCAAATTATGTATTTCAGCTTTTGTTTGCTTGGAAAAGAAGGTATTGATTTTTCCATCATTTAAAAAACATTTTTCTGGATATATAATTCTAGGCTGACATTTTATTAGTTTTGTATCACTTAAATGATTCTGTTTAATTGTTTTCCAGACTCCATTTTTTCTGATAACAAATTACCTTATTTGTGCTATTGTTTCTCTTTATTAAAGACATCTTTTTTTCTGGCTGTCATCAAAATATTTTTCTTCATCTTAAGTTTTCAGCTCTCTGGCAATGAGGTGCTAAGTGTTATTTACTTGTATTAATCACTCTTGGCTTTCTCTGAACTTCTTGTATCTACAGATTGATATGCTACTTAAATTTGGATAAATTGTTGGCCAGTATATTTTCAATTTTTTTTTACTCTATTTTTACTCTTTTTTTTTTCCTTCTGCTATCCCAGTTATACCTGTGCTAGACTGTTTAATATTATCCCATATGATATTCCTGCCATAGTAAATATTTTTTCTTCTTACTTTTCACTTCAGAAAAAAAATTATTGACTTTTCTTCAATTTTGGTAGGTTTTCCTTTTTGGTATCAGTCCGTCAATAAGCCAATTGCAATAATTCTTTATGTCCAATAATACTTTTTTGTAATATTTTCATTGGGATCCTTTTCATAATTTCTTGCCTTTTGCAAAAAAAGCTTTAGTTATTTAAACATCTTGTCTACCCTATCCACTTGGTACTTTAACACATTTATCTTAGTTATTATAAAGCATCTTTTGAGGACAGGCACAGTAGCTCACGCCTGTAATCCCAGAACTTTGGGAGGCCAAGCTGGGCAGATCACCTGAGGTCAGGAGTTGAAGACCCAGCTGGCCAACACGGTGAAACCTGTCTCTATTAAAAATACAAGAATTAGCTGGGATTGGTGGTGGGCACCTGTTATCCCGGCTACTTGGGAGGCTGACACAGGAGAATCGTTTGAACCCTGGAGGCGGAGGTTGCAGTGAGCTGAGATCGCGCCACTGCACTCCGGCCTGGGAAACAGAGTGAGGCTCCGACTCAAAAAAAGTATCTTTTGATAATTTCATTGCAGATATTCAAGAAATATTCTTGTTTTGTTGTTTCCTGGACTCTATTGTTTGTTTTTCTTTCCTCAATCAGATTCTATTGACTATTTTTTTTTTTCTTGGTGATGGACAAGTTTGCATTGCTGCTTTGAGAAAAATTGTATTTTTTTCTTAAATGTGACTATTCTTTCTGAAACATTAGTGCACAGTAAGACAAATACTATTTACACAAAGAAATTGTATGTACCTTCTTCATTCAAGACATTAATGTTGAGTTTTAAATATGTCTAACTTTTACTTGAGCTGGGCCTTTGTTTTGACTTTACTGATATTCAGTTTACTACAAACTTAAAAGTATTTGATACAAGGGTCAGAATCTTCCTTCTAGCAATACTTGTGATGGAGGATCTGGTGGGTTTGTCCTAGTAGCTGTCCAGTTTTCGGACTTCAGCAGGGCCCACCCGCCTATCCTTTGGGGAGGGCTTCTCGGCTCTCTTGTCCTTCTATCATATATCAACAACCAATGAAGTTTTTCTCAGAGGGAGATCTATCAACTCTGTTAGCCTGACCCCCAGTCTTTTTTGATAACACTTGGAAGACCCCATGGGAAATGAGTTTTCATTAGTACAGATATCCTTTGTGTCTGGGAATCTGAGAGTTTCTAAATCCCTGTTGTCAGATACGATATAAATTCAATGAATCTGGATATATAAATTAAATAATGTTTATAATTTGGTTGCTCGGTAAGTGAGGCACATTTCATATTCACAAAAGTCATGTATGGCTAGTGTTAGTGGTAACTACATTAGATAGTGCAGAACATTTCCATCAACATAAAAAGTTCCATTAGACAAATCGAAATCACTTTGCTTTGAAATATTTGTGAATAGTTCAACTGTTTTCCTCTTACCAGCATTTATGATGATAACTTTCTCCTTCTTTCAATAAACTGCCAAGGATAAAAGGAGCCATGAGTTTCAGTCTCTCTCTCTCTCCTTTCCTTTAGACTGGAACATCACATTTTCAATTTTAGATTTTGAGGTTTCTTTATTACTTCTTAAATTCTCCAAAAATGTTTTAGCATGACTTTGTAAGTTGCTTGTTCACTTTGTTGGGGTAGAACAACATTGTCTTGTGAATTTCTGCATTCTAAGCTGGAGCAGAAACTCTTAACTGGATTTTGAGACATAAACTTCATTCTTAAAAACAAATAACACACACACACACACACGCAAACAAACGAATGTGTGTAGTTGGAATGGTTAGGTGTTAGAGTAGAGTAGTAGTGGATGGCAGAACAGACATAAAGTTCAGGGTCTTGAGCTTTGATAATCCTAATATTATTATACTTTCTAGCCATTATAATAATTAACATTACATATCAGAGGATTATAAAAAGTCAGGGTTGTAAGGGATCTCAAAGTCCACCTAGTCAGAAAATATACTAAAGCAATAAAATGTACCTAATGATGTTATAATTTCTCCTTGAATAGGAATGGGAAAGTAACTGCTTCCTTGAAAAGGAAGACAACATTGAGAGGTGCTTATAACACGGCATCTCACCTCCCCCAGAAAAAAAATATAAAACATCTGAAAAAAAGCAAGACATCAAGACAGAAGTTGCAATATCTTTTATAACTGAGTCTTGGAAGTGATATGTTTTCAGTTGTGCTGATTCCTACTACTCACACACACACCAACCCTGGAACAATGTGAGAAGAGACTAAACAATAATTTGAATACCAGGAAATAGGAATTACTAGGCACCATCTTAGGGCAGTTCACTACTGAATAGATTAAATTTTCAACTTAAAAAGTGAAACAAACAAAACACTCTAGAATAAATTCTAGGATAACTACTTTATTCCTATGGAGTGGAAGAGTCCTTCCTAATAGTCACACAAACCCATAAGCCATCAAAGACGTTGTTAGTACATTTTAATATGTAATACTAATAGGAAATATGTTTCAAAACATACCATAAACAAATCCTAAATAAAAACATCAAACTAGAAACTATTTAATTAATCTGTAAAGGAAATATGACCAACACATTAGATTGACCAAACTATATGACTAGACTGTTAACAAGAAAATGTAAATAGATCTTAAACATAGGAAAAATGATATACTTCACTCATAGTAAGGAAAATGTGCATTAAGCTATATTAAAAGATTATTTTTCTCTGACCAGATTGGTAAATATGTAAGTCTGAAAATGCATTATGTTGTCAACATTGAAGGGAATATAAATTGAAATTGGCACAACTCCCGTGAATGGCACTTTTAGAATTTCCATTAAAATTATGAATATACATATACACATCGCCTATCAATGCCCTCCTCCTGTCAGTTCCCCTTTCAAGATTTATACTACAAACATACTTTTACATATGCTAATGGAGTCTGTAAGAGGCTACTTAATATAGCATTGTTTCCAATAGTAACACATTTGAAACAAACCGAATGCTAATCAATAGAGGATCTGTTAAATATTTTGTGGTATATCCAACAATAAAATGTGAAGATGCTATAAAAAAATAAGGTAGGTCTTTGTAGTCCAAAATAAAGTGGTTGCCAATATATACTGACTAAAAAATGTGGATAGTAGTGTATAAAGAATTCACCATTTGTGTAAAAATAAGATATATATTCATACGTAGTTATGTGTGCATAGAATACCTTTGTATGATGCATAAGGTACTAATAATAGTGCTCATATCACAGGCAGTGTAAATAACTGGGAGATACAGAAACATGTTACTTTACAGACTTTTAAACTTTTTGAATTTTTGAACCATGGTGATTGCTATAAACTGAAGTACATCCTTCCAAAATTCACATGTTGAAGCCTTAACCTGCAATATAATGGTATCTGGAGGTACTTAGAGTTAGATGAGATTATGAGGTTGGCATCTTCATGATGAGCTTAATGGCTTTAGAGGGAGAGAAAGAGTAAAAGATCTTTTTTTCTCTGCCGTGTGAGGACACAGGTGGCTATGTGCAAACCAGGAAGAGAGCTCTTACCGGGGATTTAGTCGGATAACAACTTAATCAGACTTCCCAGACTCCAGAACTGTGAGAAATAAATGTCTGTTATTTGAGCTATCTAGTCTATGATATTTTGTAATGGCAGCCTGTACAGACTAACACAGGGATGTATTAAAATTTCAAAAAATTAAATCAAGAAAAATGATCCCATTGACAACATAATGTTCTTCATGTACAGTTGCAAGATATACTAACAAAATATACCCAGACATTTTAAATCTTACCTGAAACACTGCTGGCACACACACAAAAATATAATGATGACATACCTTGTGTTCCGCAATAAATGCTGACATCCTTCTTAGGCTTTAGGCATTTTGTCAACTTTTGTCGCATTTGTCAGCAGTTGCTGCAACTTAACTGTAGCAGACATAGTGATGTATTGAAAACCTATATATTAGTTTTTGTTTTTATACTGTCACACACAACCCTCTGGTTGTATAACCATTGAAAGCTAGTAGCAGAGCAAACTGGAAGTCAGACTGTGCCTGGTAATAGTAACAGAAACTAGGGAGGGTCTCATTTATGGACTTTCAGTTAGTGCCGTTGATTCATATGGATACTATATCTGCCTCATCCATTTCATTTAAATATCTTACATCTTTGAATTTGCTGGTGATAATTATTTTAAAAACAGAATTTAGTGATTGATAAAGGAGAAGAGAGATAAATATATGTAGATCTAGAGCTGATGTTCTCGTGATATAGCTTAGAAAAATATTTAGGATTCACATTATGCTGTTGCACTGGTGGGAAATAAACAGTGAGTAAGGGGGTTTAGAAAACTAGGTCAGATAGCTCTGCTACACTTTAGCAAGATATTTAAGGAAGAAACTGAGGCATATTACCATTTGAATTTGCAAAATAATTGGACGAACACAACTGGATATCATGCCAAGCAAAGTCAGATAAGTATTTCTCCAAGTTTCCTAACTCAGATATCCATGGCACTTGATATATGAAGCTATAGTTAGACTGAGAATGGGAGTAAACAGATTAAATCAGGTGCTTTATTGGAGATAAAATACTGTTGAGGACAGCTTAAGTTAGTGACAACCCTTAAATAACACGGCAGTGGGGGGGAGCTCTAATAATGACAGATGGATTAATATGCCACTAGAAAGATCAAGAAAGATTCCACAGAGTAGGTTTTATTTAAGTTGAGTTGTGTAGGATGAATGGGAGTTTTTCAGTCAGATTGGGGATGGGAAGGGTTGGTATGGGAAGGAGAAACATTATAGAAAAATAATATTTTATAGGAGGTTTCATTGTGCAATGAGATTTCAAACAGATAAAAAAAGTGCAGGCATTTCTGTATGACTGACATCAGAATTTGTGGTGAAAGCAAAGTTTAGGATAAGAAAGAAGGCATAAAAAGTAGCATAGATAAAATCATGCGTGACTTCATATATTGTTCTTATAAATTTTTAGTATAACATGTAAGAAACTAGGAGTTATTCATTATGATAAAAACAGCAATTGAGAACCACCACTCCATCAGATAGAGAGAATGAAGATCTGAAGTAAAAAGTTAGCAGTGAAGGGAAAGAAGAGTTGGTCAGCAGAAGATATATAAGATATCACCTTTGGGAATAAAGAAAAGGGAATGTCAAGAATGCATTACAAGACAGGATGCTATATTTGAATTATCTTGTTGTTATCGAGTTTCAGAAGAGTCACCATAGTTTGAGTTCAATCATTATCAATAAAAATAAAACTAGGACTGGGCGCGGTGGCTCACACCTGTAATCCCAGCACTTTGGGAGGCCGAAGCGGGTGGATCACCTGAGGTCAGGAGTTCAAGACCAGCCTGGCCAACATGGCAAAACCTCGTGTCTACTAAAAATACAAAAATTAGCCGGGCACGGTGGCAGGTGCCTGTAATTCCAGTTACTCGGGAGACTGAGGCAGGAGAATCACTTGAACCCAGGAGGCAGAGGTTGCAGTGAGCTGAGTTCGTGCCACTGCACTTAATCCTGGGCAACAGAGTGAGACTCCCTCCCTAAATAAATAAATAAATACATAAATAAATACATAAATAAACTAAAGTTTAAAGAAATATACTAGCTCATTGTTACAGCACTTGACAAAAGGATGACCACAAGCTGATTCTGTAAGCAGTAGTCCATCCACCATATCAACCATCTATCGGATTCTGAAGAAAAGGTTAAGAATTTACTTGAGGTTGAAGAAGCCAGGGAGTCAGATTTATTTAGAGAGGGACGTGAATGTGCTCGCATTCCATGGGTGAGGAGAAGACTGATCTTCTACCTACCTCAAATCAAGTGAGGGGATGCTTCGAGATGAGTTTGACATGTGTTCCTGGCAGTTTTAAGAGATGCAAAGACTGTTATCTGACACACATTTGAAAAAGTTGAATGGAACATATCTGTGACTTAAATTCAAATTTATCTGCATCTCTACAGAATAGAAACACAAGGCTACACATAAAACAATTACAGCTTTGTCTCTCGCTGCCTTCCCTTCTCCCCCGCTATAACCCACAGAAAGAAATGAAATGAAAAATAGCTTCAAACACATCAGAAGAGTCAGTTAAGCTGAGGACTTTTAAGAGGCTGTAAATCTGGAACATTGGGAGATCAACACCACTAATGATCTTTCTTGGAGCAGCTAAGGGGAGAGGCAGGATGAATCATAGCATATGACATTTATAACAGTGATTCTGACTCTTGGGTAATATGTGGACCATCTTAAAGGAAAAACTATCATGTGACTTAAATAATTTTGATCACGTTACTTAAATATTTACAAACCTAAAATCATGTGCAATTTCCAAAAAGTATAGGTTAAACACATAACTCTAAAATTTAAATAAATTAATGTGATGATTTACTGAAGTCAAATTAGAGCTCAGACCCTGAATATAATTATATAAAATATCTTGACAATTTTTTTGAGTTTTGCAGTGGCTCAATTCTCCTGCTACTTTCTTCCTTTCACACTTTTGTTTGCACAGCACATCACATTATCATCTGGCCTTTGCAGAGTATGCGCTCATTATATGTATCATAAAACTGTCCCTTTCATTGGTATTAAACAATAAAAGATGTACTAATTGGCATCAACCTACTAAAAACACAAACACAAACCTGGCACCGACATTCTTCAAAACAGAAACAGAAATCTGGACTCTGAAATGTCAAATTACAACATTGCAACTTACGTTAGGAATATGGTAATCCTCTAGGTGACCCACCATCGACTGATAGTATTTATTAAGTCCCAGAAAAAAGAACACAAATATGAATACTCACAGTCTCATAGAGTAAGCTCAGAACCTGGAGACTGTGTCCCCAAACCCTAGTTTGAGAAGTAAAGCATTATCCTGTTACACCAAGATACACTATTTTTCTTTATAAGCTGTAATTTGTGATGAACATAGATGCTATCATATTAATCTTTATATCTTGCTCTCACTGATTACCACAGTTTTTGAAATGTAGGGATGCATAAAATGTTTCAAAAATGCAAGAATAAATGAATGAATGCCATATTCTCTGTTTCCTAATATGAAGAATTGGGATTAAGCAAAAATTATTTATAGGAACCAGTTGATATTAATAACATTTTCCTCAATAATTTTGGTCCTGAATCAACTCATTAAGGCATGCCATGAAATAGAAAATAGTGACATAAAGTGAGAGCCTTAGAATCCAAGCAGCTCCCTATGAAGCTCAGTCCTAGGCCTGCCCTTCTCCCAGTGGGCACTGCTCTTCAGGTAGCCCCCTGACATGAGATGCCACAGTTGTTTGCTGACACACATATCTGCGGCAGCAGCGCTTCAAAATTGCACTGTCCTTATCAACAAGCTGAAAACAAGTTGCCCACTGAGTAACCTTTTCACAGCAGGAAGCTGCTTTTACATATATTATGCTTCAGCCTGTTAACGGGTTCACAGATTTCTAGAAGCATTCAGCTAATTAAAACTTGGGCAGAGGTGGAAGTTCAGAGTGGAAGAAAGAAATCAACTACACAACTACACGACGATAACACAAACCAGCTAAGATTGCCGGAGGTTCATTGATTGGAGTTGAGTCACTATTCTGGTAATTAAAAGGCCTGTGTGTCTTTATTATGGCGGTGGGTTCCAAATGAGCAGGTCTCTCTGGCCTGCTTTACTGTTTGCTGTTTCCTAGTCCAGGGCTTTTGCTGACACTCTCTGCACCCTCTCCCTTTCTCTTTCTTTTACTTCTTCCCACTCACATACGTCCACCTGCAATGGCTTCCGCCAATTCATGTTTCCTGCTTTCTTCGACACTTCTGGTCCACCCTTTCCCAGAAACATTCTCAGACTACCATCTATGATGCCCAACTTTCTTTCCTCAGTCTGTCTTACATAGAAGCTTCCTGACTGATAAGCTGAGGTCAAAGCAGAACGTGCACTTTGAAATGAAAGAGACTCACTCTCCATTTCTAGCTACAGTAACTAGATTTTGTGATCTTGAGAAGATGTCTTAAATTCGTGTTCTACCTACTCACCTAAAATTTTTGGGTAACGATCTCTATCTCATATGATTGTTGTAAATAAAATGATAGATCTAAATTACCCAACTCAGCATGTGGCACATAGTAGGTACTCAGTCAAGACAATCTACAGCTTTTGTTGATATTTTGTTATTGCATTTATTCAGTCTTTAGAAGTGGATAGTAAACTTAACTGCTAAACTGCTCAGTTCTAATCTTCTGGATTGGCATATCTTTAATTAGATAATAATATGCCTGGGAGCACGAAAGTCGTATTTTGTATCACAAATACCCAGTATAGCATCTATGACATAGAAAATGCATAGTGAGTATTACAGAATAAATGGATGCATGAACTATGAAAAGTGATTACATGATTTATATCAGTGTTTAAACAACTAGCTATCATTTTATTTTAGCTGAAACATCACTCAGTATCTGCGTCTTGGTTCATACGACAGCTATTAAAGTCTCTGCTAGTTTTAAAAAATTGGTTTCATAGGATATTGCCTTATTGGCAAATATCCCCATCTCTAGTCACCAGCACTACTGGAAATATCTGAAATATAAGAAACATGTTATTTTTCTGTGGTGATGTTAACATATTTGATTAAAACAATGTTAACTCTATGGTTAGTATATAAAGCTGCTGACACCAACTTTGCCACCACGCTGTCACTGTTCTAATTTTAGGAATGTTTGAACTGATTCAGCCTGGCCTCCATGCCTTCATGGGCTCTCTTGACTTTCACCTCACCATTCCTTCAGGGTTACTCCACATTCTACCCACCTAGGTCTCAAAGATCACATAGAAGCCTACCGCCATCCCAGCCGAGAGCCTGACTCCCCTAAATTGAAATAATGACTCGTATGTTGGGGATTGAATACTTTATTTCTCCAAGTGAAGATGGACTAATTTTCTTGTCCTAGAAGTCATCGCCTTTTACTTTCACACCAAACTTGAGAGTGTGTTGCTCTGTTTCTTTTCTATAAAGAGGAATGGGGATGATCGTTATCAGACTTCTTTTTTTTCAATCCACAAGTCATTTCTTATGTATGAAACTATCTCTACAACAGCATTGTATAACTGTATTTTTTAGTTTTCTGTTCCCCAGCACATTATGCTACCTAATCACCCATAGTAGAAACTTCAGACTCCTCTAGAGTTTTTTTTTTTTTTTTCTATCCCTACTCACTCACTACTTCCTTCTCTCCATCCAATCAGCTAAGTCTTGTTGATCGTGTTTGGATTGTCTTCCATGTCAGTCTTAGCTGTTTCCCTCCTTTCTGTTCACATCGCCACTACCTTGGTTCAGGCACACAACTCTCTTTAGGACTAACCAACTTCCTTGTCTTCAGCCTTTTGTCTCTTTAGCCCAATTTTCATACTGCTTCTAACATTTTCTTTGCAAAACATAGGTGATATCTCAAATTCTGCTTCTCAAAATCTGTAAATAGCCCCTGATTTTCTTCAAAATAAACTCCAAACTTTTTAGCATGGTATTCACAATTGAACCTCAAACTACTTTTTCAGATTCAAATTTAATTCACTCTTCCTGGAATATTAAACTCAACTTTAGCAGGATACTTACTCTCCACAGACCCTAAACACTTTTCTGTCTCGGTATTTCTGCTCATACTTTCCTCTGCCTGGATGGCCATACACATTCATTTGATTTCTTTTTACTGGAATATTTTTCTTCCCTCAGGCTCAGATTTGGTGCCATGGTCTCTCTATTCAGAATCAGTCATTTGCTGTTCTACATCCAAAGAACAATCTTTATCTCTAGATTTAACACTTATTTCATTATGGCTCATGTAATATAAAGTGTTTTCCTATACGCTTTCTGCTGGAGTTTAAGCCCCAAGAGGCTGAGGATAAACTCCAGACCCTCATAACACATAGAAAAATGATTGGTACATAGAATGAACATGATACATATTTGTTACTTTATTCAGAAAACATGTAAAATTTTCAACTCTATTTGAAAACATGAACGGTTCTTTTATGCACACATTGATGACAAAAATCTATTCGATTGGGTGAACCCTTTGTCTATCTAATCTGAGAATGAAGCTTCTGGCTAAATTTTACTGCAAGATCAAATTTCTTTTCAATAACAAAGGCCCTTTCTCTCACTGGAGTCAAAGCACTTGGAGTTATATATAAGAATCTGTTTATTTTCTAAATTAATAACATCCCGACACCCTGTGGAAGTGCTGGAGGTAGATTTCCTTTAGACTTATAGACTGTCAATGATTTAGTTTAGCTACTACTGTGCCAGAAAATGACAAATCCATTACTAAGCAGCATGCCCTCATTTCATAGTTTAAGAAATTGAAACAAAAAGGAATTTAGAGCAAGATAACTGAATTGGAATGAAAGAAAATAACATCTCAGACATCTCACCATATGATTGAAAGATAATATATTTAACATCACATACTTGAGGAGACTAAAACAGATTTTTAAATTTTAGGCATGCATTTTAACTATAGGTGGGGATGCGTACTAGCTCTTATAGACTAAACAAAACAAAACAAAACAAATGATACATAAAATGTTGGATTTTACTCTCTTTATACTTATGCTAATATTGATATATTGTATCAGAATTTCCATGTTTTATTTTTTCTTTAAAACGCAGACCAGACTTTTGCCTTTAATAGGGAAACAACTGCTAACTGATACATTTAAAGAAACTTGACTCATAGCTTTGGAAGAGAAAATTCAGAGTCCTTAAAGCATTTGAATAATTTAACTCAATGCATATTTATGGTGCTTTGTTTCAATAACAAAACTGCCAAATCTTTCTCACATTTATCATTCCATTTGAACCTGAAAACAACCCCGTGAGAAAGTAATATTACTCCCATTTTCCAATGAGGTCAATGGGACTCAAAGGATCAAAATGATCCTTCTCAGCTACTAACTGAGTGTGGAAGTGATGCATTAGACCTTGTAATCCTGTATAATTTTTATTCTGGTCTGCTCTGTTTTACTTCATACTATGTAGCTTGTTTTGTGTTAAGCACTGGGAAGAATACAAAGTTTGAAAGCAAAAGACACTTGCCCTTGTATTTGGTTCAGTTGATAAAATATATTCAAATGATTAGTGTTTATGAATATGCAGGTCAGTGATTGCAGATACGAATGTATTTGACCAGTAAGGAGATAGAGAAAATTATCCAACTAATTTTAATAGACCTTTCTTAAATCTTCTTAACCTGCATATGTACACCTTGAGTAACAATTTGCTTCTTTAGAAATAAAGCAGGATGAACCAAGGTGGGTTGGCCAAAAATAAGGTCATTTGCAATTATTTACTTATTTTAGAAAGGCAGATTGACATCTGCAATGCCTCATTTAGATGTATGTGAAGTCTTAGACGCTTGACTACCCTATGTTCTACTACAGGTGGACCTTGAGAACTTCTTTGGAGGTTGTAGCAGGAGGGCACGGACACACCTACACCCTTAACCTAAGAGCTATCCTTCTCTACTGGGAAAGGTAGTCCTTTTTGAATGAGTCTGTGGCTTCAGCAGGGACATACATCAAGCAGTGAGGGAGGAAAGGGACACCTGCTTAGCCAGCTAGATCAGCCAAATCAGCCCTGGTGATCAATGAGGTGACAGATGTCATAGCCAAATTGTTCTCACATTCTTAAAAATTATTAGATAATGTACATAGACTTATCCCTGTTTCTTATAAATCTCTGACCTATATGCCATCCCTTGTCCATCCCTAAGCCTCACTCTAGTCTCTACTTATTCCTGAGCCTCGCATCAACTCTTGTCATCAGCCTACCCCTTATCTCATCCATCCCTGACCACTTAGATAAAAGCTGGCAATAGGAGTGTTTGAATTGTGTAGTTCGTGTATTATTTGGTTATTTTTTTGGCATGTGAAACAAAACAGACTTGTCAAAGTGAACCTACATAAAAATGCCTATGAGAAATAGTAGATTGCAAAAAAAAAAAAAAAAATTCTTGACATCAAGTTGACTATGTCAAAATGGTTAGCTAAAAGATTGTGTTAATTACTTGTTGCTATGTAACAAATTACCCCAAACTTAACATCTTAGACACAACAGATATTTATTTTCTCACAGTTTCTGTGAGTACAGAATTTGCAAATGCCTTAGCTGAGTAGTTCTGGCAATCAAGTTGTCCTCTGGAATGCAGTCCTCTGAAGGCATGATTGAGGCTGGAGGATTCCTTTCCAAGATGGCTTACTCAAAGGACTGTTAGCAGAAGGCCTCAGTTCCTTGCTTGATGTAGGCAGAAGGTCTCTGTTTCTTATTATGAGGACCTCTCCACAGAGCCAGTTGAGTATCTCACAATATGGTGGCTGCCTTTTCCTCAGAACACATGATCCAAGCAAGAGGGTATAAGCAAGGTAGACACCATGTCTTTTACTCTTTTATAATCTAGCTTCAGATGCCACAAATTTCTCCCACACTTAAAACAATGTTGTTACAATGGGAGTGAATAGCCCAAAGCTGCACATATATGAAGGCGGAGGATCATTGGGCCTATTTTGGAAGTTGGCAGTCACATAGTGCTGTATACTCTAAGAAGCACAGAAAAAAAAATAGGTCTGGCATTGGAGAGAGTAATATCCTTATATCAGGAAATCTTGGGTGAGTAGGAGGGGAAAGCCTTTTTGAGAACACTTAAAGCTTGTACTTCAGTTTGATGTTGAATTCTTCAATGTGCTTTGAAACTGTCACCTTAGATCAGGGATCAGAAAACTATGCCCTGTGGGTCAACTATGGCCTGAGGACTGTTTTTGTTTGAACAATGAGCTAAAAATATTTTTTTATAGTTTTAAAGAGCTATAAAATAAGTAGATAGAAGATAGGTAGATGATAGATAGATAGATAGGTACATAGATAGATGATAGAGAGAGAGAGAGAGATGATAGAGAGATAGATAGATAGATGCAACAAAGACTATATGTAGCCTACAAAGACTATATGTAGCCTACAAAGTCTAAAACCTTTACTAAGTGACCCTAAAACAATTGCCAATCTTGTCATAATCTATCAAAACACATAAAATAACTAACAAAAAGAAGTTTAAATTCCGCTACGTTGTCTGATAGGATATACAGACATGGATGAAGAAGTCTATTTCCCCCCTCCTAGAAGGTAGATCAACAAGGGGTACTAAACCATTAACTTCTCCACTTAAAGTAATTATAATGAAAAGTAAATATCTACAGATGTCCTCATTCCAGCGTATCCCAAACCACCAAATTTAATCTTAACTGCGCACACACAAAAAAGATTATCTGGTGAAATATGTTTCTGGAATACCACACATCCTGTCCTATTTTTGGAGATTCAGAACTTATTATAATGATAAATGATCTGATAAGTTCTGCCATAATTCATTTTGAAGACTTGATCCAGCACCTCCAAATTCCATTTTTCATGGACCATTTTTATTTACATGTTAATATATACTTATGTCTATGTGTTTACCTGAAAAATATATTTTCATTGTTCCACTTCAGGGTACTCTGATAGGCTTCATTCATCCCTAGTTATGCTAATGTAATCCTTTCTCATCATAGTTCTAGATATCCACAATTCCTCTGTGAGCTTGCAAGTGTCCCAGAAGCATTGTCTTGAGCTATCTTTACAGCAACGCTGGATATATGCTGAGTCTCTTAGAACAGGGTGGTCTAAACTCTTATAGGAAATTGGCTCTTGTGGACACTAAGTCCATACTAGGCCAAGTTCCTGTGTGACTAAACTGATAGCTGTCTGGCACAGCTCTTGATAATTGGGCAGTAGGCTGACCAAACCTCTCATTTAACTCGCCTCCTGACAGTTGCATAATGCTGCTTTACCGCATTCTCATGTTCTCATTTTCAGATAATTTTCCTGTGGATGGGACCCTATATTTCAACAAAACCCCAGTTGATTCAAATGCAGTTAGAGTACTGACCAGCACATGAAAACACGAAGGTTTCAACAATCTGTTTCATAAGAATGCCAGCTTTTGGTGATTTACAGAATTAAGTTCAGTTTTGTGCTTTTTGTTTTATATTATACATATACACACACACACACACACACACATATATAGGCACATTAGACACGTGCATTTTTATATACAAGCAGATTAAAATAATACTTGCATATATGACAGATGCTCCTAGTAAACATGTTCAATTGCAAGTGCAATAATCGTGCTGATATTTTAGCGATAATACTGAGTCCACTCTAATGAACGTAAAAGTGGAAGTCATTCTCCAAACTTCAACGCTGCAGCTTCAAAAACTAGTGCTTTTTGGAGTGTGCTGAAATTGGCCTGTACAACTCAGCAGAGCCAGTTGTAAACATCTCTTCCCAACTGCACCTTCGGAAGCTGTACATGAATAGCCCCAAATTGATCATGGGAGGAGTATCTGCACAACATAAATAAGCAAATGATGCACATGAGGACATTTGAAAACATTTGTCAGCACACCACTGTTTGAGATGAATATAGGAATTACCACAATGATTTGCTGTAACAACTGAGGCTGAGAATGTCGCTTCATGTTTGTTGTTTTGTTCTTGGTTTTGGAATGGAGTGTTGTAGAAGATTAAGAATCACACCAACCTCGATACAAATTCTGTGGTTTTCACTTCCTGGCTTTGTGGTCTTTTGGAATTTGAGATTCAGTTTAACAATATAAAATGTGCATAGTAACATGAATTCCTATGAAGAATGTGTGGGTATTGTAGATAGCTTTTGTAAACTATGTTACATAGTACCTGGCACGTGGTAGGCACTTACATGTGTGCTCACTACTACTATTACTCTCATCTCAACTCTGGTAGCAGTGATGTCAGCTCAAGCCTAAACTAGGTTTTAATTTCTAGATTTCTGCATAGATGTCCTCATTGTTTCCCTTGCCTTCCTGCATCAGCTGGCACAGAAAACCCTGTGCCGTCTTCATTGTGACTGTAGAGCTTCTCTAGGACTGTGGGCTCAAAGTGCGGTCCACATACTCTCAGATACCTGGAAGACATTCTGCTTCCTTGTAGTCCAGAACGAGGGATAAGGGTAGGAATGAAAGTAATTTTAGGGTGAGAAACAACATTAGATTACTGCCTCATGATTTTATGCTGACCCCACCATACCCACACAAACACACACAGTCGTTCTTTCAAAGGAAATATACAAGAAGGAGCAATGACAGATAAGGCACTTCAAATACACTGAAGCGGCATATTTTCAAACATTTTGAAGGTTCTCTTGGGAAAGTCAGGAATTACAGATTTATATAGTTAATCACTTCTGTAAGAAGAAGTCACAGATCCTTAGGTCATAATCTGACCTTAGGCATGTTGAAAATCTAGAACAAAGTTTTCAGTTTTTTGTTTGTTTGTTTGTTTCCATCAGAGGCTGCATTGTTGACCCTCCTCTACAAGCTAACCTGAAGGTATTTGCTGTCGGTCGTAACAAGAATTGATTCCCTTCCAGTCAATAGACATTTGCTAAGTGCTTGTGTGCATTTTAACTTCAATTTCCTTCTCTGAAAATGCAAATAAATTATTTTCGGCTTCCGGGGAATTATTTGAGATGTAATTGTTATTTTCCAGCCTGGCTGTGCTGCTATGTGTTTTTATGGAACTATACAAACACACGTGTGTATTTGCTGATATATTGCTTATTTGGATGAGAAAATAGGAGTCATTTCCAAAATAGCACAGTTTTGCAAGCTCTGGGGACCAGAACTGGGTTTTAGTCACCTTTCTATTGCCTTTATATCTGAGCAGAGTGCCTTGTACAGGAAGGTGCTGAGTAAATATTGGCTGTATTGAATCATTATTTATGCCTCAGATGTCCTCAGCAAAGAGGCTCCCGTACATTGAAATCCATCATCTAAGATCCTCAGTGCATTGTCATCATTTGAAACACAGAAAAAATTCATGATGAGGTTATTGAATGTTTCACAAGGTCTTTAGACAGTAAAGTAAATGTTTTTCGGTGTTTTCAGTACTTGTCTGAATTGCGACACCTGCATACCTCTACTGCGGACAGATGTGATGACTGTCTCCTACCTGAACCCGGATTCTGGCCCTTAGCATGAAGCACATTAGAAATATTTGCTTTAGTAAAGATGGCTTAGTGTTCATAGCCATTTTCGTTGATGTCTTAAATTTTCTGCCAAGACTGTACCTGAGTTTTCACTACCATTACTTATTCTCTCTGAATCCCTGTTAATAAGATTTTCTGGGTATCATGAGTTTCCTTCCTTCCTTCCTTCTTTCCTTCTCTCCTTCTTTCTTTCCTTCCTTCCTTCCTTCCTTCCTTCCTCCCTCCCTCCTTCCTTCCTTCCTTCTTCCGTTTCTTCTTTCCACAGACTATATCATAACATCTATAAATGTCCAAGCCTTATGTGAAACACTGCAATGTTTCTCACATATCAGTGAGAAATGATATAACATTGCCATCTTTAAAGAGCAATGTCTTAAAAAATACAACAAAATGATTAGCTTGAATATAACATTGTACAGCATATTCCTGCTTTTACAGAAAGGTAAATATATTGGAAAAGTATTGGTGTCGTTACATTTTGACACGTGAATTAGTTTGCTAGAGTTGCCATAACAAGATACCACAGACTGGGTGACTTAAACAACAGGAACTTTATTTCTTAACAGTTCTGGAGGCTAGAAGGCCAAGATCAAGGTGTCAGCATAGTTGGTTTCTTATTAAGGCCTCTCCCCTTGGCTTGTAGATGGCTAGCTTCTTCCAGCATCTTCACATGGTCTTTCCTCCATTTGTGTCCATCTCCTTATCTTCTCTTCTATCAGTCATATTGGATTAGGGCCCATCCTTATGAACTCGTTTTACCTTAATTATCTCTTTGAAGGCCCTGTCTCCAAATAGAGTCATATTTGAAAATACTAGGGGTTATGACTTCAACATGTGAATTTTAAAGGGACACAAGTCAGCTCATAATAATACAAAAGAAAATTCAGCCTCAGAGACATTGTGTAACATGCCAAGTTATTCTAGTAAGTAAATGGTAGAATTAGGATATAACCTAATACCTACATAATTCTAGAGTTCACATTCTTTCTACTCTATTGCCTTTCCAAACTCCTGTTACCAAACTACTGAATTTGGATTCTGTTCCTTATTCCCCATCACTTTCTCTTCACAAAAATGGTTTAGCCCCACTGGTCCCTAAGCCTTCCACTTGATTTTCTGAACCCACGAAAATCTGACTTTGTGTATTTGATTATATCTTCAATTTTTACCAACATTATCATGCTTGTACTAATCTCCCTCTATTTCTGATCAGATCTGCTGTCAGAGATATCTACTGCTTACAAATACACATGGGCTCCTCCATATATTCTAGCTTCATTGTAGTTAGGCAGGGGTCATGTAGGTCTTTCTAGGCTGTAGGATATCAGTAGAAATAATGTGTGAACCTTTCTGTGCCTATTAAGAACCTTCATTGCAAGTTCCCACTTTACTTTCTCTTCCCCTGCTCTGGAGACTTTAATCTACATGTTGACATAATAACATTATTGAGATCAAATATGTCTGGATATTTGAGTCACTGCATGGAGGACAACTGCTTTAATTTACCTTTCCTCCATTAAGATTAGAGAGAGCAAAAAATATAATACTGTGGCATTAAACTAGTACTATTTTTGGATTAATTTGTTACCATAGCATAGACTCATGTATCCTAATATAGACCAGTCATATTGGAATTGTGTTGCCTTCCTGTTTTCCCGTGAATCCCTGATCCTCAGAGTCTCTAAGATTATCTTCCTTACCTAGAGAGAGAAAACAGTCATATGTCTTCCCGGAAGAATGTGACCTTCTGCCCGTACATTTTTGTTCTTCACAACTGCAATGACCATCAGAACACTCTGATATAATTGGACTGCCACTTGCAGTCCTGCGTTGGTTGGCTGCCACCCAAACTCCAGGCCAGGATGAGAGTAGGGCACATCCCTATACCTGCGTGCTCTGTGTCTTGATTCCTGTACTATATTGGTGTTTCAATTTCCTTTACAACTCAGCCAAAACTGGTCTGGAAAAATACAGCTTCAAAAAAAATATCCCCAGTTGTTAATTTAGTGAGACTGAAATTATGTTAGCTCATTGAAATTTAATTGCTAATGGGTTATAAGATCTTAGGAACTACAGACCTAGCATCTGTCTCTTTTTAGTGTCTCAATTATCACCACAATAATTTAATGGCATCCTGTTGAAGAAACATCTTTGACATGCTAATGAATGGCACCCTGCTTATTTCCATGAACTTCACATTCCCTAGGTGATAATTTAAAGCCAGGCATTTTACATTTGTATCATCACATGGCCACACTGACTTAAAGGTTGAATAAAACGATGTACTAAAAAAATGCTTAACACTAAATTGCAAATGTCTTAAACTGTAGTCTCTTATAATTTTATAAATATGCTTCAAAATTGAGACAAGCCAAGATAATCTTAATATGTACTTTATTATCTAATTTAATCATGACCCTTTTGTATTCATGCTCATCTGTTTGACTATTTCATCTGTGTCTAATCAATGACCCCATCTGTAATATTTTACTTCTCAAATCAATGATTTGTTTTCTTTATGTTTTACTTTTTTCAGATTGTACTATATTATTTGCTTTTTATTAATTTTATGTAATCTATTTGACACACACCTACACTAAATTCTGACTTTATTTGTATTAAATTTTAAATAGCAACAGCCTAAATTTAATTTCTAGCCACCTAAAATTATTTTTAGAAAAAGAGAAAATCTAAATAAATAAATATGTAAATACATTTAATGTTCAATTCATTAATTCAAATAACAAGAAAGTTGTTTTATTTTATACTGAGATTTATAACTGAATTTAGATATACAAAAGTAATCATTTTGAGGTTTTTGCTTGTTATATTTGGTTAATGTAAAAAATTATTTGCTTATAAGACATTGATAGTATTTTTGTAAGCACAGTTCTATACCTAAGTTGCAACTATGATTAATTTAATGTGGAACTTTCAAGTCTTTGCAAAAGAAAGGTTTGAGTGGTCCAAAGAGCAGAGAACAAAAAACCAGAAACCACAAACTGAGAGAGTTAAGTTGGAAATAAGGAAGCATTTATTGATGATGAAGTTCACTCAGTTCTATGGTAAGGTGAAAAAGGTCGAGAATTTTCTTCTCTGCAGACCTTAAAAGAAATGATAAGTACTAATTTATTTGGAAATATTTCCATGATATATTTCTGAATTTGGTCAATTAGCTGATTAGATGTCTCCTTGTGATCGGGTACAATTGCTGCAAGGTAAACAAGAGAAAACTGCTATCATTTAGGTTGTTTCAACAGCAGTCAGGGAGCTCAATCTGAACTACATTTGTAACGAGTTTCAATTTCACACAGCAGTCTGAAACTTGCGTATCTTGGCAACTTAGACTGGTGATGTATGGAACATGAATCCTATTATCCAGACTGTTTCCAATCTGATGAAAATCAATTTCTTCTGATACTCTGATGCAATGGAAAGTAAGAATTAGGCAATTGCCTGGAAAACTTTGGAGAGTTCATGAAAAGCCTCAAGCTGCTTCTCCTCCATGGGCAATAGAGCAATAGAGGCTGGAGTTAGAAAAGAGCTGAGTTCACGTGTTCACAGCTAGCCCCTCTGACACCAACCATCCCTATGCCAATGTTGAATATTGCAGTTGAGCCCAAGCAACTGTACCTGAGAGGCATAGCATTCAGCAGAAGTTTCTTGTCTCACAGGTCACAGGTTAGAAGGCATGCACACTCCTGTAACTGCTACCCAAATTGAGCAGATTTCTCAGACATAGTCCCCTTTTCTGAGGAGAAACAACATTTTATTAATTCTTCCTAGGCCTGGTGAAAAAAAGGACAATGAGTCCCTCAGTTTCAATGGAGGAATTGAAAGGGGTATGTAGAAAATGCAATATACAAATGCATTCATACTAGAAATTAAAAATAAAAAATACAGGCATTGAAAGTAGTTTCCAGCAAAATAGACTTTATCTGTAAAGCACCAGTTGGCTAGAGATAAATGGTATCAATAATAGGTACAAATAATTATGTATGCAATTAACCTTACCTGACAATTACACATATGACTTGGGATCACCATTCATGGGGGTTAAAAACAAGTGCTTATTAGGTAGTTATTTCATTTAAATTAATAAATATTCTACACATACTATGTATAAGGTAACATAATATATGCTGTAGTGGCTACAGAGACAAAGTTTCTATTCAAAAGGGATTTACAGTTTAGAAAGAAAAATGAACGAACTAACATTTGTTGAAACTTAATTGTGTGTCACACATTGTGCTGAGCACCTTTCATGCATCACTTTATTTGATCTTTGCAATTGAATAACATTGTGTTTATTTTTCTCTTTATTTTATAGCTGAGAAAACTGAGGCTCAAGGACATAAAATGACGTCTCAGATTAAATTTTTAGTACCTGAGATAGCTAGGATAGCAGGCACATTTTTATATCACAAAGAATAATATGTCTGATATGTTGAGAAAGTAATTAAAACAGGTTATTATTCATTTCATCTCCTTTAACACAGTTATTCAGTTTAGTAACCGAGTGCTCAGTTATCAGTGTATGACATTTTCTTCACTTTTGTGTCTTGGATTTAAGCTAGTTTCAATTTCCATCTCAAAATATTGTCTTCTCTTCTAGTTTCCCTGATCTCACTAAGTGACTATGACATCCTTTCTGCTCATCAGGCTATCGTGCTTAGTCATCTCTGACTCTTCTCTTTCTTTTGCACCCTGTATTCAGTCAACTAACAATTCTTATCAGTTCCAC
The DNA here is from genome assembly GCF_000951035.1 of Colobus angolensis palliatus. Taxonomy (NCBI): domain Eukaryota; kingdom Metazoa; phylum Chordata; class Mammalia; order Primates; family Cercopithecidae; genus Colobus; species Colobus angolensis. Next base: position 864,175 of record NW_012119432.1, on the reverse strand, counting down.
CCTTAAAAGACATTAAAATTTTAGGTTTTTCACCTGTTGCTATCACTGTGCTCCAAGTATCCACCATTTCTTGTTTGTTTTTTATATTTGGGTAGTCTCCTAATGAGCCTAACTACTTCTTGTGCCCCTCATTCCCAACACAGCTGCCAGAATGACCTTGTTAAACATGTTATATTGCATCTATTCTCTGCTCAAACATTCCATTGGCTCTCTGTCTCATTCAGAGTCAAAGACAAAGTTCTTACAATGGCCTGCAACAGACCCCCACTCTCCACCTCGCCCTAATCATCTGGTGACATGCTATCTTTATAACTTCATTTTCTCCTCTTCCCTTTCACTCACTCACTTGCAGCGACAGTAGCCACCTTGTCCTTCCTAGAATACACCAAATACACACTTGTCTCATGGTCTCAGGCTCTATCTTCCAATGACAGTCTTCCCCCAGATATTTTCAGGGGAGGGTAGCATCTATGAGATGCCTTGAAATATTCATATTAACTGAACTATCAAGTTTACTTCTAAGGATTCCTCCAGATGAAAAAATCCAATGTGCAAATACTTATTGACAGCAATATATAAGTAGTAGAATATATTTGTGAATACTATCAAGATATAGAAAAGCTATAAATGCTAATATTATGAGTTTCTTTAAGTACATTGTGACACCTTGATACCACAAGCTACTGTTCATCCTTTGAAAATTATATCGTAAAACAATATTTGTTCCTATGAGAAATATTCCAAATTGTTACCATTTTATAAAATGACTAAAATGTATCTGAGCCAAACAAAAGGGGTAAACCATCCAGGTTACTCCCTAGGTGCCAATATATATGGTATGTTAGAATATCAGTAGGAATATAGTGAAGCTTAGAAAATAATATTTATCTAAGTATCTTTCAGGAAGAGTACAATTTTGGGGGAATAGCTATTTCACTGTGGCAATTAGGGTGGATCTAGAATGGTGAGCCCCCCCCCTCAAGATCATGCTCTAATACTAAAACATGGCCACAAAACTTCCTTTCACATAGAATTCACCCAATTAACTGTATGACTTTTGCTTGGATCTGGGAGGTTTACAAGTTTGGAGCCAGAGTAGAAGAAGCTTAATCCATGCCATGAAGAGTCTTGTCTGATCTTTTACCTAATACCTAGACCTTCCCTTCTGAAGAAATACTAGTGTGAAGAAATGCAAAATGATGAGATTTCCTGGGGTACATATGTATTTCAGTAGTCTTTATGTTGTTTGATATATTATTTATTTTAGGATTATAGGACTGATATCATTTGGATATTCATTGTGCCCAAATCTCATGTGAAAATATAATCCCCGTTGTTGGCAGTGGGGTTTCCTGGGAGGTGTTTGGGTCATGGGATGGATCGCTCATGGCTTAGTTGTTTAAAAGTGTGTGGCACCTCCTCCTGCTCTTGTCCTATTCTCACCATGTGGTATATTGGCTCTTGCTTTGCCTTCTGCCATGATTGTAAGCTTCCTAAGGCCCTTCCCAGAAGCAGAGCAGATGTCAGTGACATGATTCCTATATGGCCTGCAGAACCATGAGATAATTAAACATCTTTATAAATTACCCAGCCTCATGTATTTCTTAATAGCAATGCAAGAATAATGTAAAACAGAATATTAGTACAGAAGATTAGTCTTGCTATAAAGATAACTGAAAATGTGGAAGTGACTTTGCAATTGGGTAATAGGAAGAGGCTGGAATAGTTTAGAGGGCTGAGAAGAAGACAGGAAGATGGGAAAGTTTGGAACTTCTTAGAGAGTGGTTAAATGGTTGTATCCAAAATGCTGATGGGGACATGGACAGGGAAGTCCAGGCTGATAAGGTTTCAGGTGGAAATGAGGAACTTATTTGGAACCAGAGCAAAGATCACTCTTGTTATGCCTTAGCAAAGAACTTGGCTGTATTGTGTTCATGCCCTAAGGATCTGTGGATGTTTGAACTTCAGAGTGATGACTTAAGGTATCTGGCAGAAGAATTTTCTAAGCATCAAAGCATTCGAGAGTTGGCCTGGCTGCTTCTAACCACCTATGCTAACACATGGGAGCAAAGCATGACTTAAAGTTGGAACTTATATTTAAAGGAGAAGCAGAGTGTAAGAGTTTGAAAAACTTGCAGCCTGGCCATGTGGGGAAAAAAGGAAAAGCCCATTTTCAGAAGAATAATCCAAGCAGACTGTGGAGCAACCACTTGTTAGATTTGCATAACTAAAAGGAAAAATGTGCTGATAACGAAGACAATGGACAAAAGGCCTGGAAGGCGTTTCAGAAGACTTCCAGGCTGTTCCTCCTATCAGAGACCTGGAAGCTTAGGAGGAAAAAAATGTTTTCCTGGACCCGGCTAGGGCATTACTGCTTTGTGCCACCCCAGGAGGCTGTTCCTTTCACCCCGGCCATGCTGGATACAACTTTCTCTCAAAGGGCCCCAGATACTGCTATGGCTGCTGCTTCAGAGCATGCAAGCTATAAGTCTTGGTAGATTCCATGTGGTGTTAAACTTGTAGGCCTGCAGTGTGCAAGACTGAAGGAAGCTTGGCAGCCTCACCTACATTTTAGAGGATGTATGAGAATGCTTACATGCCCAGGCAGAAGTTTGCTGCTAGGGTGGAGCCCTCACAAAGAAAATCTGCTAGGACAGTGCAGAGGGGAAATGTTGGTGTTGAAGGCCCCCACATAGACTTCCCACTGGGGCACTGCCTAGTGAAGCTGTGGAAAAGGGGACACCATCCTCCAGCATCCAGAATGGTAGATCCACTAGCAACTTGTACCCTGAGCCTGAAAATGCTACAACCACTCAATTCTAAACCCTGAAAGCATCAGTGGGGGCTGTAACCTGCAAAGCCACAGGAGTGGAGCTGCCCAAGGCTTTGGGACATCACCCCTTACACTAGTATGTCCTGGATATGAGATATGGAGTCAGAAGATTATTTTGCAGCTTTAATACTTGATGACTGCCCTGGTGTGTTTCAAACTTGCTTGGGGATTTTTGCTTTCTTTTGACCAATTTCTTCATCTTTGAATGGGAATGTTTACCCAATGCAGGTACCCCCATTGTATCTTGGAGGTAAATAATTTATTCTGATTTTACAGATTCATAGGTGGAGTAAACTTATCTCCTGATGAGACTTTGACTTGAACTTTGGACTTTTGAGTTAATGTTGGAATGAGTTAAGACTGGGGGACTATTGAGAAAGGATGATTGTATTTTGAAATGTGAGAAGAACATGAGAGTTGAGTGGCCAGTGGCAGAATGATATGGTTTGGGTATTTGTCCCACAGAAATCTCATGTTCACATGTAATCTCCAATGTTGGAAGTAAGCTTGGTGGGAGGTGTTTGGGTCATTGGGGGCAGATCCCTCATGGCTTAGTGTTTTAATGTTGATAATGAGTGGATTCTCATGAGATATGGTTGTTTAAAAATGTGTAGCACCTCCCACCTTGCTCCTGCTCTCACCATGTGATACAATGATCCCTCTTCTGTCTTTTGCCATGATTGTAAGCTCCCTGAGGCCTCCACAGAACTTGAACAGATTCCAGTGCCATGCTTCCTGTACAGCCAGGAGAACCATGAATGAATTAACCCTCTTTTCTTTATAAATGACTCAAATGCAAGTAATTATAGCAACACAAAAAAAGGCCGAATACAAGTACTTTCAAGGTATTTTATTTTGCCTTTCAGGTGTTCTTCTTTGGTGTTTGGCACAAGCTCATTTTTCAAGTAGAACAAATACTATTTAAGGAAATGGAATATTGTAAATTGATAAAGAAAATATGAATCTAAGTTTGTGCAGCATTTGCAAAGATAGAGTGTTCAACCTGTTTAAAGATGCATTGAAAGAAAATGGTCACAGAAAAGATGACTTTAGTTTTGACATTTGACGGTGACCTTGAAAAAGTGAGGAGCTTAGTGGTAGAAGAAATATTGCGGTGGATTAAGGAGCAGGAAGTAAGAAAAAAGTATTTCAACTAAAGATAAATGAATGAATTTCTGAGAAACATTGAGGATAAAATTGCCTTTCCTGAAATATTGGAGGATAGAGTATTTTAGGTCCAGGGATAACTAAAATAATTTATAGCTTTTCTGCCATACATTTACTTACCTTCTGTGTGCTAAGCATAACATAAAGTTATATACAAATAATAACTATTTTAATCCTCATACCTCATAACCACCATGTGAAACTAGGCATTATTACAATCCACATTTTTACAGGTGACAAACTGAGACACAGAGATTCAATAACATTCCCCAGGGAACACAGTAAGTGGTAAGAATATGATTTGAATGTAAGTAATTTAAGCATTATAAGTAGAAGCCATAACCATTAGATGACACTGCCTCTCCAGTATGGTTAATATGAACTACAAGGATAATAAAGAAGAGGGTCTGGCATTTGGAATACTATACACAGAGACAATATGATTGATGGTAAAAGATCAAGAGAAGCAGGATCCTGTGGGGATGAGAATAGTAAAAAGGATGCGTACATCTTAATGCTACAGTGATTTGTGTGCAAGTTTCATTTTTAAAATTGGATGTTGTTGTTATATGTGGGAAAATGGAACTGCAGAGGGGTTTCTAAGAAGAAACACAAAGCAAACAGAGTGTCTTGGTTTCCAGGTAAAGCAGAAGTAAAAGGTTTTATTGTACAGAGATTCAAGGACAGAATCTTGTAGGACTGAGAACACTTATTAACAATGGGTAGAAAAGTACTGACAGAGCTTTTTGATTAACTAGAAGAGAGAGGTTAAATAAAATTTCTATTGCAAGATACCTCTGTACTCTCTAAAGTCAGAACTTCTATGTGCATAAGAAGATCTTAGAGCATTCAGACTGAGATTGAGGTGGTGACCAATGTTAGGGTAATGTTCCTCAGTGTCTAATCTGGATATGCTGCATCAGGAGCACCCAGGAACTTGTTACAAATGCAAACTATTAGTTCCCATCCCCCATAAAGACCTACTGAATTAGAAACTCTCAGTGTGGGTTTCAGGAGTCTGTGTGTTAGCAAGTTCTCCAGGTCATTTTGATGCATGCTCAAGTGTGAAACCCCACTGCTCTAGAAAATTTCTGAAACCATTAAAAAGTAGGTTTTCCTTGGAAAAAAAAATCCCTCGTATATCTCCCCACCTGCCCTCACAAAGACTTCACTGAATCTAGAGTTAGGAGGGAAACTGTTGAGAGACCTTATGGAAGGCAGCTGAGGACCCTGTGCCAGGCCTGGCTAAGTCCAGGTTCTGAAAAAGGATAGCAAAGAGACTAAATTGATATGGCTGATTAGACATGGAGAAAATTTTAGTACACCTGAGCCAAAATAGTCATATTTTATCGATCGATCTATCTATCTATCCATCCATCCATCCATCCATCCATCTATCTTTTTTCTTTTACACCCAAGGAATATGCATGCATCCTTTGTGTCTTACCCCATTATGATCCTCACAAATGTCAGAAATCTCTAGTATAAGTAAAACTCCGGGAAGAGATGAGAGTTAGGGATGTACATTGCTCACATTACTTGATACTTTTAAAAAAATGTTTTATAATGCACCATAGCTATTTTGACTTGGGCATATCAAAACCTCACCAATATAAAAATGTTCATGTCAAATTGGCAATTTCAAAACATCCTGCTTCAGAAGCAAAATCTCAGGATCCAGCAAATACTATTCACTTCAGAAGTATAAAATTGGCTCATTATAAAAATTAAAGTAAAAGACTTTTCAACATAATTAAACTCAACCCCTTTGGCAACATAACCCAGTTTGTGTTTTCTAGGGCTAGAATTAAAGTAAAAGAATATCATTCATTAATTGGTTATTATTATTCGGAACATGCCAGAAGATATTATAAAAGACATATCCAGAGGTTTGAGATTAGAAACTTCTCTAAGGGTCAGGGTTTTATATCTGGTCCAGATTGATTGAACAGGAGTGAAAGTGATTACTTGAGACTTTCTCTGATGGATTAATTAGCTGTGAACGAAGCAACTCCTTGAAGTACGAGGTATTTTCATAAGCAGTTTCTCTTAGATATATAATCAGTTGCATATGAAAAGCACTTCTTCACGTAAGACTAATGTTCCTCTACAGCAAGGTGACAGCATTGTGTGGCAGAATTACTTAAACTTTTCCAGTGAAGCTTCCTAACTGCATAGAAGTATCAATGAGTACCATAAACTCAGGGTGTCTTGGAGCATTTTCCGCATCAATCTGTCTTACATGAAGAAGTGGTTTTCTTCTGATCGCTCTGTCTTAATACCCATGTCTATAAATTGGATATACTAATAATTTATTTACCATAATTTTCACGTTACGGTGACATTTTAAAATAATGTACACTAAAAGTCTTATGTAAATTATAAAGTACTATAAAAATTTCCAGAGCACTATGATTTTAATCATTTATTATTTGTACTAATCAACTTGCCCAGACAGTTGTATTTGATTAATAGTTTGGTTATTAATTGTTTGGTTGTTTAAGGAAACACAACTTAAGTGTGAACAGAGAAAAATGCATGTAGATAACTTCAAATTATGCTTTACTGGTTATTTATCACCATATAAAGAAAAGTGGGAATGTAATTTAGCTTAATCTTTATCCCAACTGAAAGAATTCCCTTTTCAACATTATTACACCATCTCCTTAATCATTTCTAGTAACATGGAGCTCACAACATATCAACACAGCTTTTTGAACCTCTAATTGTTAGAAAGCTTTTTCCTTGAATTCTGATTGCTCACTCTTACTGTCTAAAATATGTCCCCTCAAAATTTATATGATGAAGTCCTAACTCCTAGTATCTACAAATGTTACTCTATTTTGAGATAGATCCTTAAAGAGATAACTAAGGTAAAATGAGATCATTACGTTGAGCCCTATTCCAATATGACTAGTGTCTTTATAAGAAGACACAATACACACACAGAGGAATGACCATGTGAAATCATAGAGAGAAGATAGCCATCTACAATCCAAGGAGAGAGGCCTCAGAATGAAACTAACTCTGCCAACACTTTCATCTCAGATTGCTGGGGTTCAGAACTGTGAGAAAATAAATTTCTGTTGTTCAAGTCACCCAGTCTGATAACCTGTGTCGCAGAAGCCCTAGCAAACTAATACACCCACCTTCTTATTTCCGTCTATTACTTCGACTTCTATTTTCGTGAATACTTCCCAAGAATCATTTCTTAGCATCATTACAGGCTTTGTAATATTTGAAAACAGCTATAATGCTTAACTTTTAAACTTTTTAAGCTTTTAATATCTTATAATTCCACTCAGTTAAACAACGGTTCAATGGCGCGATCTTGGCTCACCCCAAACTCCATCTCCTGGGTTCAAGCGATTCTCCTGCCTCAGCCTCCCAAGTAGCTGGGGTTACAGGCATGTGCCACCACGCCCGACTAATTTTGTATTTTTCATTGAGATGGGGTTTCTCCGTGTTGGTCAGGCTGGCCTCAAACTCCCAACCTCAGGTGATCCACCTGCCTCAACCTCCCAAAGTGCTGGGATTACAGGCGTGAGGCACTGCTGCCAGCCTAAACTTTAATCATTTCAATGTTTTATAAACTGTGTTATATCTTCTGTGTTATGTCTTCTACTATGCTTGTGATAAAATGTTATATCTGGATCATTTTTACGTGAATTATTCCAAACATGGCTTTAGAAGCTAACTCTTTAGATTGTAATACAGACCTCACACTGACTGATAAAGATCACTTTGACTCTTCCTTCTATCATCAGCGCCTTCACTGTTACTCCAGTCTTTGGTCAGTTTGCTTCTCATCATGTTTTTGCTGTCTCATCCAAGTCAATGATACAACTCCTGAACAAGATGAGGGCCATGCTTTTGTGTAGAAGTGGACAGATATTTATATTTATATTTATATGTATCATTTATATTAATGAGCTACATAGTCTCAACTGGACTGCAGAATAATGTCAAGCATTCTTGTCCTTTTATAGGAAGCCCCCTATAATCTGGGAAGTTTTCTCACCTCCAGCTCTATATCCCCATATTACTTGGATTCCATTTTATATTGTAGATTGAAAATACTAGAAGTTCACAGAACGTGCCATGCCATTTCATGTCCCTGTTTCTTTAAGAATGCCTTTCCCTCTGTCTAGGATGTTGCTTATTTTCCTTTTTACCTGCTCAATCTCTCCTTGTACTTTAAATCTTAATTTAAGCTCATTTTTTCTAGAAATATTTCTATGCCTTTCTTTCGCAACTCTTTTACAGGTCACTGCTGATTTACTTAACTTCCTCCATGATCCCATGGTTCCATTACAAAACATACTACACTGCACTGAAAGAATCTGTTTATATGTGTATTCTTACTCCCTAATGACACCACACACACACACACACACACACACACACACACACACACACTTATGCTTTTAGAAACCCAGGCTGTCAGAGGTTCTACTTTCAACAAATATGACATAAGTAGCTTCCAAAATTCCCATGGTTACTGACAATGCAATCATCCAGAGGGGAAAAGAGCACAGAGGAAGTTTATGTAGACTGGATCTGGAAGTTTTATATGTCGTGTCCATCTACTTCTATTCATGTAGCAATAAACGCCCTAGTCTCATGGTCATGGCTAACTGGATGGGCAGCTGGGAAAATGTAGTCTAACTGAGGTCTTAAAGAAGGGATGGGTGGGTTCTGATGGACAGCTATCAGACTGTGCCATACATATTCTCTCTCTTTTAATCCACATGCAACATTATGATCTAGTACTATTATCATTCTCACCTTAAGGAATCAAGACACAAAGAATTTAGGAAACATGTCTAAAGTTGCATGACTATTAAATAGTTGACCTGGCTATCTAACCCAATTTACCTACTCCAGAGTCCACACACATCACTATTACCACTACTGTAACCAACACACAAGCACGCACGCACACGCACACACACGCAGAGAGAGAGTGGTGGGAAAAAGGAGAAAAGTAAGCACTTTAAGACCAGGGCCTATGTTTTATTCACTTCTGAATTTCAGTGCTCATGATAATATTAGGCAATGAATAAATAGTCATCGAATGAATGAGGAAATGAGTTTTTTAAATTTTCTTTCTTTATAATTTGACCTTCTATCTGAGATTCAGGAAATACATGTGCAGGTTTGTTACTTGGGTATACTGTGTAATGCTGAAGGTTAGGGTACAATTGATCCCATCACACAAGTCCTGAGCACAGTACTCAATAGTTAGGTTTTCAAACCTTGCACCATCTTCCATCCACCTCTAGTAGTCCTCGGTGTCTATTGTTGCCATCTTTATGTCCATGAGCACCCAACATTTAGCTCCCACTTGTAAGTGAGAACATGCGACATTTGCTTTTCTGTTCCTGCATTAATTCTCTTAGGGTAATGACCTCCAGCTACATCCATGTTGCTGCAAAGACATGATTCTATTGATTTTTATGGCTGCATAGTATTCCATGGTGTATATGTACCATGTTTTCTTTATTCAATTCATCACTGATTAGCAACTAGATTGATTCCATGTCTTTGCTATTGTGAATAGTGTTGTGAAGAGCATGCAAACATATGTATCTTTTTGGTGGAACAATTCATTTTTTTGGTACATATACTCAGTAATGGCAGTTGTGTTTAAGTTGTTTAAGCAATCTCCAAACTGCCTTCCACAGTGGCTGCACTAATTTACGTTCCCACTAACAGCATAGGAGCATTTCCATTTCTCCCTAGTCTTGCCACCATCTCTTGTTTTTTGACTTTTTAATAACAACCATTCTGACTGGTGTGAGATGATATCTTTTAGTGGTTTTTTGATTTTTAGGAAATGAGCGCTGATTAGTTTATTCAAGCACTTAAAAATCCATTTGATTGTACTGTCATTTAGTTTGTTTTATTTTCTTGTCTTTCTATATACGAGGAAATACTATTCAAATTCTTTTTTAAACGAAGAAAAAATAGTGCATGTAAGGATACACACACACACACACACATGCCCCTTTCTACCAAATCAACCATTCTGGCAATCCACAATTATTAACATGACTTAGTATTGCTGAATCTATTCTGGCAACTACTAATCTCTACTTTATTAATGCTAGTAAGCTACCTATTTGCCAGTCTGTTTTTGAATTTTGTTGTGCATTAATATCAAGGTCATAGGTCTGGAACTTCTAGTTTCACCATCTTTGGAAAAGAAACATAAATATGTCTGTTTTTTGGTCTTCTGTCAGTTTATGCTGGTTTATCTATTAGGCTAAGCAAGATTTAAGGCACCAGCAAAGCAGAGGTAAGAAAAAATTTTCACACAAAAATTTATATTTCAAAAGAAAGCACAGCATCAGAGGGTTATCAATAAATCCTCATACTTTTGTTTTATTTCTTTAACAATTACTTTGCTGTTTACTATGCTTTTTCTTCTTACGAATGGGGACAGTGGGTATCATAATCTCATGAGTGCACAGGTCCACTTAAAGTTGCATCCAGTCTTCTGGCATTCTTCCTACTCTGCCCACATCTTCAAATATCACTGATAAAAATTTGTGTTTACATGTGAATACTCCTTTGGGGAGCTTGATTTAATTTATCTGAATTAGGGTACTTGAATGGGTTTCAAGTCTTAACAGAAAGCACTTGCTTTCCAAGATCAGCAAACCTAACTGTGAAAGAGTAGCTCCATGTTTTGATAAGCCTAATTAAGGCAGAAGCCCTTACTTAAAAAGAAACAGAGTGGGTCCATTCCTAATTTTTCTTTGCTTCTGTGGTCATCAACTTCAATTTTTATTTTGTTATACAGAATTGGAACTGTTTTCTTATTTAAAAGTCACTAAAATTTTCACAATTTTTATTTGCACAAGAGCAGGCAATAAAATCTGTAAGTGCAGTTTAAAATTACATGCCCATATCATCAGTGATTAATGATGAGTTAATAAGTTAAGGCCATTTAGATTACAATGCAATTAACCTGTGACAGTGTAGCATTCCCTCTGTTTTCTAGGTGACAAGTTAAGGCTTATTCACATTCGAAGGCTGAAAAGGGGATTTTCAGTATAACTGTAACCACTATGATAGACTTTTGGTTATATATACATGTAGATTATATATATGTTATATACATATGTTTTATATATAGGTTGATTATATATATAAGTTGTATAGGTTATGTATATAGAATACTCTAATATTGCAAAATATGAGGTCACATAAATCATCTTTCCCTTGACTGGAAGCTGTGCAAAGCATTTAATAGACAGTTGCCCATGCCCTCCATTATGGAAAACCACTCAGAATATTTTTAGATACTTAAGGTGGTTTGATCACATGAACTGTCTTAGTTCTAACAAGTGGTCATTTATCAGTCACACTGGTTGAAATACTGCTCCACCTACAGAAGGAACTTTATGTGTGAGCATGCTTATACGTGTGAATGAGTGATTAAAAGGACAGAAAGCCACTAGAAAAAAGTTTTCTTAGCATTAATCACAGTTCTGCCTCCTCTTTATCTAAAAACAAACAAACAAACAAAAAAACCCTATCAATATGTATAAGAAAATAACTAATCATACATCTACAATCCAGAATATAGTATTGTGAATACTGTGGCCTTTCTCTCTCTCTGAGTGTGTTTGTAAGTCTCTCTTTCTGTGTCGGGGGATGCATAAGCACACATACGTATGTAGTTTGGAGTTTCACAAGAAACATAACTATATTCTTTTCCATTAAAATATTACAAATTAAACTATTATCTTGCTTAACTTCTACTCCCATTCTTATTTTTTTCTCCTATTCCCTATAAACACTACTGTGAATTTGAAAGGTATTTTTCCATTTGTTTTTTTACATAAATACCTATAGAAAACATATAATATTGTTCGGTTTTCTGAAAAAGTTTTATATGAATAGCATGCTTTGTAAATGCCTTTTCAACTTACTTTAAAAAAAACTCCATTCATCTGTGTTGAAATACATCATAATTTATTTTCACAGCTGCACAATGTTCTATTGTATGACTATGCAGCAAATTATCTAGTTCCATATTGATGGGCATTCAGTTTATTTTCCATTTTAACTGTAGGTAACAGTTCTAAAATGCATAGTGCTGTCTGTTTCCTCACCGTGTGTGGGAGAGGGCCTCTGATGACAAATTCCTGAGTTGTGCTATATGGATACCTCTAATTCTTCAAGGTATTAATGGCTAACTGGCTCTCCAGCATGGTATGATAATATCTTACGGTCAAATAAGATGCATGTAAGAATATCATTTCCCCACAACCTTACTAAATTGGATATTACTATATATTTTAATGTTATTTCAGGCACATATCTATTATTTAAGTTGCTATAATAAGCATGTAACAAGTTTGGAATCCACATGTCTAAAAACAACTTTATTAAGCGTGAAAAAAATATTCATAGCACTTGACACAGTAATTTCATACCTAAGAATCTGTCTTAATAAAATATTAGAAAATCACACGGTTTAAATTGCAACGTGGGAAGTATGTGTATAGCAAAAATAACACTGGAGGAGAGAGAGAAGAAGATACAGCAAAGAAGAAAAGTGAAAATTAAAGGACAAAATGGAGACAAAGGAATCCTAATTGATCTTGTTCTGACAGTATCTTCAGTGGAAGCTGAATACCTCATGACATCATTTACTTGGATGCCCAAAGTTCATGGGCAGCTACCTACCTCCGTGCACTGTCTTCCTCTGGGAACTCAAGAGAGTGTTTGTTTTAGGTCCTCAATTGGAATGGACTTCCATTCAAAATGTCTCTTGTACTTCTTGAGTTGAGAGACAAAAACCCAAGCGTTGGACTTCCTGGAATTTGGCAGCAGTGTTAATTGTTTGTTGTTGTTGTTGTTTTTTTTTTTGAGACAGAGTCTCGCTCTGTGGCCCAGGCTGGAGTGCAGTGGCCGGATCTCGGCTCACTGCAAGCTCCGCCTCCCGGGTTTAGGCCATTCTCCTGACTCAGCCTCCCGAGTAGCTGGGACTACAGGCGCCCGCCACCTCGCCCGGCTAGTTTTATTTTTTTGTATTTTTTAGTAGAGACGGGGTTTCACCGTGTTAGCCAGGATGGTCTTGATCGCCTGACCTCATGATCCGCCCGTCTCGGCCTCCCAAAGTGCTGGGATTACAGGCTTGAGCCACCGTGCCCAGCAGCAGTGTTAATTGTAATGAGCATGAAGTAGGGCCCTTAAAATGAGGTTCAAAATTAGCCTTCTGGTAAAGTTGCCTCCGGAACACTGTCTCCAAATTTTAGGTTGTGGAGTGGTTTGGATGGACAAATGGGAGAAAAAAACATCCTCAACTTGTTGAGGATAAGTGTGTTGATGATAAGCAAATTAATAATTTGCTTGCAGTATTTTAGAATGTCTGAATAAATCAGGTTAGGATTTTTAAGAGCCCAGAGAGAATAGGGAATTTTCGTTCTCTTCCTTGTACCACTATATTTCAATGTGGCAAAAAATAACATGTTTATTAACAGACACAGATCAACCTGTCGCTCGCTCGCTCTCTCTCTCTCTCTCTCTGTCTCGCCCCATTAAGTATGATACTAGCAGTGGGTCTGTCATATATGTTTTTATTATGTTCCTTCTATCCCCACTTTTTTGAGGATTTTTATCATGAAGTGATGTTGAACTTTATCACATGTTGTTTCTGAATAAACTGAAATGACAGTGAGATTTTTGTCCTTCATTCTGTTGGTATATGTATCACATTGATTGATATGCATATGTTGAACCATCCTTGCATCCCTGGGATAAATCTCACTTTGTGATGTTGAATTATCTTATTAATATATTGTTGAATTTTGTTTGCTAGTATTTTAAGAATTTTTGCACCAATATTCATTAGTGATATTGGCCTACAGTTTTCTTGTTTTGATGTGTCTTTAATTAGTTTTTGGTATCACAGTAACACTGTTCTCTTAGAATAAGTGTGAATGTGTTTCCTCTTCCTCTCTATTTTAGGATATATTGAGTAGGATTCATATTAATTTTTTTTTTTTTTTTTTTTTTTTTTTTTTTTGAGGTGGAGTCTCGCTCTGCCGCCCAGGCTGGAGTGCAGTGGCTGGATCTCAGCTCACTGCAAGCTCCGCCTCCCGGATTTACGCCATTCTCCTGCCTCAGCCTCCCAAGTAGCTGGGACTACAGGCGCCCGCCACCTCGCCCGGCTAGTTTTTGTATTTTTAGTAGAGATGGGGTTTCACCATGTTAGCCAGGATGGTCTCGATCTCCTGACCTCGTGATCCGCCCGCCTCGGCCTCCCAAAGTGCTGGGATTACATATTAATTTTTTAAATGTTTAGTAGAATTCAGTGGTAAAGTCATGGAGCCACAGGCTTTTATTTACTGGGAGACTTTTTAATATATCTTCAATCTCTTTACTTGTTTTTGGTCTGTTCATATTTTGGGTTTCCTCATGGTTCAGTCTTGGTATGTGGTATGTACCCAGGAATTTATACATTTCTTCTAGAGGTTTTAATTCATTGGCATATAATTTCTCATAGTAGCCACTAATTATCCTTTTAATTTCTGCAATATCAGTTGTAATGTCTCTTTTCTTATCTCTAATTTGGGGTTACATTTGCTCTTGCTTTTCTAGTTCTTTTAGATGAATCATTAGTTTATTATTTTTTTTTTTTTGGTGTAGGCACTCATAGCTATAAATTTCACTTTTAATACTGTTTTCACTGTATCCCATGGGTTTATGATATGTTGTATTTTCATTATCATTTATTTCAAAAAATTATAAATTTTCTTAATTTTTTCATTGACCCACTGGCCATTCAGGAGCATATTGTTTAATTTCCATGTGTTTGGATAGTTTCAAATAATGTTTTAAGGCTTGTTTTGTGACCTAACATATGGTCTGTCCTTGAGAATGATTTTGTGTTGAGGAAAAGAATATGCAATGTACAGACTTCAGATGAAATGTTCTGTAAATATCTGCTAGGTTCATTTATTCTATAGTGCAGATTGAGTCTGATGGTTCTTTGTTGATTTTCTATTTAGAAGATGTGTACAATTCTGAAATTGGGGTGTTGAAGTCTCCAGCTATTATTGTATTGGGGTCCATCTCTTTAACTCTAATAATACTTGCTTTATATCAGAGTGCTCCAATGTTGGGTGTATATATATTAACAATCATTATATTCTGTTGCTGGATTGACCCCTTTATTATTATTTAATGATCTTCTTTGTCTCTTTCTACAATTTTTCTCTTAAAATCTATTTTGTCTAAGTTCCTGCTCTTTTTTGTTTCCATTGGCGTGGAATATATTTTTCCACCCCTTTATTTGTAGTCTGTGTGTACCTTTATAGGCAATGTGTGTTTCTTGCAGGCAACAGATTATTGAGTCATTTTAAAAAATTCATTCAGCCACTTTATGCCTTTTGATTGGACAGTTTAATTCATTTGCCTTCAATGTAATTACTAATGAGTAATTTTGTTTATTTGAGTCTTCTCCCAAATAAGATGATAAGTAAGGACGTATCAATAACAACGTTTTGTTATTTGTTTTATGGATGTTTTGTGAACTTCTCTTCCTTCTTTCTTTCCTTTGTATTTTTCTTTAAGTGAAGGTAATTTTCTTTTGTGGTATAAGTTAATTTCTTGCTTTTTAATTCACATTTCTATTGTATATTTTTTGATTTGATGTCACCATGAGGCTTTCAAATACTATCTTATATCCCATTATTTTAGACTGATGACAACACAGATTGCATAAACAAAGACACAAAAGAAAATTAATAAAAACTCTACATTTTATATCCACACTTTTCAACATTTTGTTGTTTCTCTTTATGACTTATTGTACTGAGTATGCCTTGAAAATTTGTTTTAGTTATAATTTTTGGTTGGTTCATCATTTACTCTTTCTAATTAGGATAAGAGTAGTTTACACGCTGTAATTACAGTGTTTAATATTCTGGGTTTTTTTCTATGCAATCACTATTACCAGTGAGTTTTGTATCTTCAGATGATTTCTTCTTGCTCATTACGATCCTTTTCTTTCACATTGAAGAATTTCCCTTTAGCATTTCTTTTTGGACAAATCTGGTGCTCGTGACATTCCTCAGCTTTTGTTTGGCTGGGAAGATCTTTATTTCTCCTTCTTACTTGAAGTTTATTTTTTTGGCTTTATTATTCGAAGTAAACTTTTTTTCTTCTTTTTCGGCACTTCCAATATGTCATGCCATTCTCTCCTGGCCTGTGAGGTTTTCACTGAAAATTCTGTTGCCAGACATATTGAAACTCTATTGCATGTTATTTTTTTTTCTCTTCCTGCTTTTAGAATCCTTTCTTAGCCTTGAACTTGGGGATGTTGACTATTGGATGCCTTGAGGTGATCTTTGGGTTAAGTCTGCTTGGTATTCTATAACCTTCTTGTGCTTGAATGTTGTTATCTTTCTTCAGGTTTGGGAAGTTCTCTGTTGTTATCACTTTGAATAATCTTTCTACCAATCTCTTTCTCTGCCTCCTCTTTAAGTCAATAACTCTTAGATTTTCCCTTTTGAGGCTACTTCCTAGATCTCATAAGCATGCTTCATTGTTTTTTTTTTCCTTTTGTCTCCTCTGGCTGTGTATTTTCAAATAACCTCCTTCAAGCTCACTAATTCTTTCTTCTGCTTGATCAATTCTGCTATAAAAGGACTCTGATGCATTCCTCATATGTCAGTTGCATTCTTCAAGTCTACAATTTATCTTTCTTAATTATTTCAATCTTTTGTTTAATTTATCTGATAGAATTCTAAATTATTTCTCTGTGCTATCTTGAATTTCTTTTAGTTTCCTAGAAACAACTATTTCGGATTCTCTGAAAGGTCACAAATCTCTGTTACTTGAGGCTTGGTTCTTGGTGCCTTATTTGTTAGTTTGTTGAGGTCATGTTTTTCTGAATGATCTTGATGCTTGTAGATCTTCTTTGGTATCTTGACATGGAAGAGTTAGTTATTTTTTGTACTCTTGGCAGTCTGTGCTTGTTCGTGCCCATCCTTCTTGAGAAGTCTTTCGAGGTATTCAAAGAGACCTAGGCTTCAAGCCTAATATCATTATTGTTTTTTGCAGACTATTTGACTGACATAGTGGTCTTGAATAAGATCTGAAAGAAATTTCTGGCTTACCAGACAGAGTTTTTTTTTTTTTCTTTTCACTACTTTCTAACAACAAATGAAGAATCTCTCTCTGTGCTGGGCCACCAGGAACTGGGGGTGTGGTGATGCAGGCACCCCAGTGGCCACCACTACTGGGACTGTGCTAGGTCAGACCTGAAGCCAGCACAGCACTGGGTCTCATCCAAGGTTCTCTGTAACTATGAACTGGCTACTTATGATGTTCCTCCAAGGCCCTAAGACTCTGTGATTAGCAGTAGTGAAGCCAACCAGCTTTGTGTCCTTCCCTTCAGGTGGCAAGTTCCCCCAGGCCCTGGCCCAGTCCAGAGATGCTCCTTGGAAGCCATGGATTGGAGCAAACACCTTAGAAATTGACCTGATGGTCTATTCTACTTCAGCTAAGCTGGCACTCAAACCACAGTACAAGGCATTTTCCTCCCCTTTCTGCAGTCAAAGGAGACTCTCCCTATGGCCATTACCACCACCAGCCCGTGGTGGGTTTCTGCCAAGCCATCACGAATGTCCACCTAACACCCAAGAGCTCTTCAGCCAAATTGTAGTGAATGCTGCCAGGCCTGGGGCTCACCCTTCAGGGCAGTGGGGTCCCATCTGGCACAGGCCAGAACTGGAAATGCTGTCCAAGGGCCTAGGCCTCCAGCTGGAGACCCCAAGGTCCACTTGTTGCTCTACCTCACTGTGGCTGAGTGGGTACCTAAGGTGCAAAGCAAAGTTCCCCCCTTTACTTTTCCCTTTGCTTTTCTCAAGCAGAAGGAGTCTTTCACTATAGCTACCACATCTGGATATGTGATAGCTCTCCCCCAGGAGCCAGCTTGCCTCAGAGTCCAAGGCCCATGGTGTACCCTCTGGGTATTGCTGCTGGTTATTCAGGTTCCAAGGCCTCTTTAGTCAGCAGGTGATAAATCCTGTCAGGACTGAATCCTTCCTTTCAAGGTAGTAGGTTCTCTTTTGGCCCAGGGTGTGTCTAGAAATGTCATCCAGGAGCTAGGGCCTGGATGGTGGGCCTCATGACTCTGCTCTGTGCCCTTATCCTGTTGTGACTGAGCTAGTATCCAACACACCAGACAAAGTCCCCTTTACTGTTTGCTCTTCTCTCATTAAGCCAAAGAAGGAGTAACTTTTATCGTTGTGAGCTGCACTGCCTGGGATTGTGCAGGGATGATGAAAGCCCTCCCTTAGCCACACCACTCCCTAGGTCATGTGCCACTCTAGTTTACTGGCTCTAAGCCCACTGTAGTACTACGAGTTGCCTAGAAATTGCAGTCGTTGTGTCCTAGACTGCCTTTCAAGTTTATGTAGGACCGCAGAGTGCTTCAGCCCACGGTGATGAGGCTTGATGAGAAATTCAAGTTTTGACCACTGAGATGGGTGATTCCCCTCTGGCTAGGTCTGGTCCAAATGCTCCCTCTATGCATGGGTGCTGGCTGAGCCAAACAGAATTTTCCTCTCTACTATGATAGGGTAGCACTAAGTTCAGTGTAAAGTCTCCCAGTTACTGCACACTCGCTTTCCTAGGTGCACATACTCTCCTTGCCACAGGGCTGCTGTTAGATGATGGAGGATCAGTGATTCAAGAGTGTCTCTCTGACCTTCTTCAATGCTTCTTTTAGTGACATGAATTTAAAACCGGGTACTGTGATTGCTCACCTGATTTATTTATTTATTTTTCTTGTGGTGATGCTTTTCTGTGTGCAGATAGTCATTAAAATTTGGTGTTCTCGTGGGGTGGGAGGGGAATGAATGGTATAGACTTCTATTGCACCATCTTTCTCTGCCAACCTATGGATTTTATTTAAGAAATACAAGGATTGTTTGCCTTTGAAACTTCTGTCACTTTAATTCAGAATGACAAGAGGAAAAAAATCTCTGTAATTGCAGAAACTACTTGATAAAATTTCAAATAATTTATTATTAACATTTTTAGAAAAATAGAAATTGAAGGGAATGTTCTTAATTTAAAGACAGTATCTAGAAACACACACACACAACAAATTTTCATACTTAATTGTGACATGTTTAAAGCTTTCACCATGTCATTAGGACTAGAGCAAAAGGTTGATTATCATCAGTTCTATTTAAAATTTTACTGATGTTATTCATTAGTGCAAAATGCAAGGAAAAGAAATATTTGTCACAAGTATTGAAAGCCAAGAAATAAAACTCATTTTTTGCAGATGACATAATTATGCATATTGAAAAGGAAAAAGAACCTATCTTCAGACAAACTTTTAAAATCAATAAGAGAATTTGGAAATGATCCTAGCTATAAGGTTAATATTGATAGAAAAACAATTGTATTTCTGTGCACTAGCATCAAATAATTAGAAAAAATAAAAATGGAATTAAGTATAAAATTTAAAATCTTAAATATCCACTGATGAATTTAATGAAAATATGTAAGTCTTATACACTAAAAATTACAAATCACTACAGAGATAAATTGAAAAACACCAAGTAAACGAAAAGGTGTACCATTTTCACTCATTAAAGCACTCTACCTTGTAGATTCTCTCAAACATCAATAAAATGTTAATAAAAATCTTTGCAAGTTGTGTATGTGTGTTTGTGTGATAATTCTACAACTTATACAGAAATTCAATGGGGCAAAATTACTCAAGAATATCGAAATATCTAACATGGAGTATAATTACTAGAGAGTAACAATTATAAATCCACTGTAATTTGGACAGTGTAGTATTTGTGTAATAACAGAAAAATAACCCAATGATGAGCCCAGAAAGTAGCCACATATATATGTTAATGTAATTTATGACAAAGGTGCCACTATAGTATAGTAGGAAAAGGTTGGTATTTTAAGTAAATGGTGCTTGGAAATTGGACATTTTTATATGAAAACTATCTCGTCTGATACACAAGAAGTATTTCCAGGTGTCTCATAAATCTGAAAATGAAAGCTAAAACAATAAAGCATTTGAGAGAACCTATAGGATAATATCTTTGTGATCTGGAGTAGGCAAAGATGTCTTTAGCAGGACATACATAGTATTTTCCAAAGAGAAAAAAAAAGTTGATTCGCTGTACCTTATTAAAGTTAAAAATTTATAATCTACAAGATGTATGCTTGAAAGAGTGAAGTAGTAAGTTATGAAGTGGGAAAAAAAATCATATATATATATCTCTCTCAAAGGAGCTGAATCCAAAATATTTAAGGAACTACAAATAATAAGAAGTCAAAAAATGTAATAGAAAAATGAATGCAATTTAAAAAGACATGTCACCAAAGAGGATAACCAAATAACCAATAAAAATGTAATATTTAATCTTGATGACTAAACTAATTTTTATTCAGAGAAGTATATATTAAAACCTCAGTGTGATACTTCTATATATCAGAGTGGCTAAAATTAAAATACAAACAAACAAACTGAGGCAATTCCACCTATTAGTGAGAAGGAAGAAACAGGATTTATATGCATTGCTTGCAGACGTGCCAATTCTATGACATGGGAACACTGTTAGAAATACGTACTAAGGCTGAATATATGAAAATTCTATGATCTAGCAATCCTGCTCCTAGATACATACCCAACAAAACGAGTGTATATTTTTACCAAAAGACATGTACAAGCATATCCATGGCAGCATTCTATGTAAGAGGCCAAATGTTGAAACTCCCCAAACATTCATCAACAGCAACACAATGCATACATATGCTGCAGGGTAATAACAAAATGAAATAGTATACAGAAATGACAATGAACAAACTGCAAGCACATATAATAACCTATTGAGCGAAGGAAGCCAGACAGAAAAGAATACATAAAGTATTTTCTGGTTCTATATGGTGTCTGCTAATATCCAGGGACCACTGTTGGGTAGTCTGAAACTACTGAACTGAAATCATTACATGTCACAGGATGTCAAGCAGCCTTCTAAAGATAATGTCAACGTCTTCACATGTATTCTTGGTTATTTGCTTCCTCGTGTCTGCACATGAGCTGCACTGCTTTTCTTTCTTTCTCTGAAAGAAGTGAAGCTTTTTTCTGCTACAAGTCCTTCACACATGCTCTTCTTTTTGCAGGGAACACTTTTTCCCACTACTTTTTCCCTGTGTACTTTCTACCTGATTTCATCTCTCAGTGTAAATATCATTTCTTTTTCTTTTCTTTTTTTTTTTTTTTTTTTGAGATGGAGTCTTGCTCTGTCGCCCAGGCTGGAGTTCAGTGGTGCGATCTAGGCTCACTGCAACCTCTGCCTCCTGGGTTCACGCCATTCTCCCGCCTCAGCCTCCCGAGTAGCTGGGACTACAGGCGCCCGCCACCACGCCTGGCTAATTTTTTGTATTTTTCATAGAGACAGGGTTTCACTGTGTGTTAGCCAGGATGGTCTCGATCTCCTGACCTTGTGATCTGTCTGCCTCAGCCTCCCAAAGTGCTGGGATTACAGGCGTGCACTGTGCACGGCCAGTATCGTTTCTTTAAGAAAGTCCTCAAGAACTCCCAATCTGAATTAGAGAAGTCCTGTTATTCTCTCCTAACACCTTCTCCTGTTACTTCATAACTCTTTAATCACAGTTTTTAACTTCTAATTTCTATAATTATTTGTTTATTTTCTGTCTCTTCCACCAGACTGTGAGTTCCATCAGGGAAGAACCACTTATGTCCTATATACTTTTCTACTTCACAGCTTATCTTGGTGTCTGACACATAGTAGAATCTAAATGTACTTGTAAAATGAATGAAGTATTGACTGAAATAATACAAGTAGGAAGGTGTTAAGTGGAGAGCCTTTAGCACCACAAATGCCAAGGTTAAAATCTTTCTATTATTTACTAGCCATTTAACACTGTATAAGTCCTTTTAACTTTGAACCTCTATTTCCTCATTTATAGAATAGGGGAAATTGACCTTTCCTTTGCAGCCTATTTAATTCCTATGCTTTATTCCATATCCAACTCAAGTTCCAACTCATCTGGAATCCATACCTCCAGTCATCATTTATCTTTATCTTTTATGATTGCCTGAAACACTGTAACTTGTATCAAACAACTCAGAACTTAATTTTGCTTTAGAACTGAGATAACATACTGTAAAATAAACAAGAGTATGAAACATACCTTTCAATTATTTGTAGAACCAAAGCCCCACACAAGGTATTTAGTTGATATTCGCAGTAAATACACTAACACTGGTTATTGGAGAGTTGCTTACAGAGACCGCAAAGCATCTTCATTTTAGAAAAGGAAGGGCTTTTAGCATCTACTTCACTTCTTTATTATACAGATGAGGCAACTGGTTATTACAAAGGAGATAAGACTTGCCCTAGGTTTTACTACTTGTGGGCCACAAATCAAGTGTACCCAGCCTACTTTAACATACTGCCTTCAAGTTGCTCCAACATCTCTGGGTTAAATCAGCATCCATCACCAAATGAAATATTAAGAGTTCAGGAGGAACAAAAAAGAGAAATCTTTCATGCAATATAGATGTCACTTTCAAAGGAAGCCGCAGTATCACTTCAGCAACATCATACAAGATACATTTCAAATCGTGCTTTTTGTAGATTGACACTCAACACATCTGGTAGCTTCCAGAGGGACCAAAAGAATAAGAGTTTTACATTTCATTACAATCTGCAAAATATTAACTTCATCATACTCAAAAGAAAACAGAAATTATAAACTTGTTAGAAATACCCATTTGCACATTTTGTTATTTATTTTTATTAATGTGAAGTTCACATAACATGAATTAACCATTTTAAAGATAGCAATTCAGTAACATTTAATACACTCACAATGTTGTGCAACTGCCACCTTTATCTAGTTTCAAAACATCTTTATTACCCTAAAAGCAAACTCCATACCCACTAAGCAGTTACTCCCTACACACATTTTAATATAATTTTAAATATGTGATGGGTAAAAATTAGATTTACAAGGAGTCAAAATTAGATTGACATTTTTGAAATGGTTGCAGCAACATCCCTTTTTCTGTTTCCATTAACCATGACCTTTTTATGGACTCCTGTACACAAATATTTAGAGTTCGGTGTTATCGGTCACTATAACTAATCAATGAATAACTAAAGGAAAAAAAATAACACATTTAAGCTCTTAGTTTTTTACAATTAAAGCATTATGGATAATCCAAATATTTTTTGAGATTTCTAGTCTAAAGTGCTTTAGAGAACACTCTGAATATACAACAGCCCACCACCACCCACACACCCACACACCCTCCCAACCCACAGATGAGCAGCTTTCATTTCCCTGTGAAGTTAGGAGCTTTGGCTGGAGAAAGGAGCCTCTATTGGCTTTAGCTAATGAAGCGTCTCCTTTTGTAAACTGGCGGCGCTTTCGATCTGGCAGCTCCGAAAATCCCACCAGGGGGGCCTTGCACTAAACTAGTTTATTAATCGGTATGCTGCGTCTCAGTTTTCCAAGGTTGGTAATGTCCTCTGGTGTTGTGTGCCTAGCAAGAAAATTACATGGTCAGGAGGGATGCTTTCCCTTTGGAAACACATATAGCACAATCCAGAGTGAAAAATACAGTTACATGTATTTACCGTTACCCCCTCTCTGCTAATCTCATCAGCCTGTGGAATAATGGCACCACATGGCCAGATTCTGTTTTCCTAATAGATACTAACAGAAACTGCAGATTGCTAATTCTTCATTCCTCCACTCATTTCTTCCTGCTAATTTTCTTTTCCGTTTTAATTCTTCCAGCCAGTCTCTATTAAAACTGCTTCAGTTTCTAAGCAAATGCATATTTATTATGGGGTGTATTTGGTATGCCAAATCAATGCTTTTTGTTTTAAAGCCTTACAGAAATGTAACTAAATTTAACCTCCTTCCCCCAGGAGTTGGGTGCAAATAGTGGGGAACTTGAGAATATGTTTGTATCTGTTGTGATTTACATTTACCTTTAATTTTGGAACTTAATTGCTTAATGTGTATTATTTATAAAGGATCCTAGGAACTACATAGTAAATAAGATTTAATGCATGTCTGAATTTGTTCAGTTAAAGGGAAACCATTTAATAGAATCACAGAATCTTAACTCTAACACATACTTTGGATAAATCAAATTTCACCCTCTGATTTTATTTTTGAAGAAACTGAAATGCTTAGTATGGAAGGGTGTTGGTCAAGGTTGGAGAACAAGTTAGTGTCCAATCTGAACAAATAGTCTCTCCTTTAGAAAACTGGAATTGGCTAAAAAGCCTGAGTTGATTTTCTCTGGAGAGCCTAATTGACATAATGATGATATAAAATAATTTGTGAAGTACTTATTGGGGTCAAGCACTTCCTAAAGCATTTTACATAAATTAACATACTTCATCTTCACCGCGATCCAGTCAAAAGTTGGTGTTTTTACCACCTCCATTTTACAGATACGGAAATGGAGGAACATAGAGGTTCCTGAGCAACTTGACCAAAGTGACACAGATAAAGTGGATTCAGGATTTGAACCCAGGCCTCCTGAATCCACTGAGAAAAGCCCCATAGAGCTGGGAGCAGGCATGTGGTAGCTCACATGCAAACAGTTAAAATAGTCTGTAGAGAGGAAGGAACATGGCTGATATAGAGAAAGAAACTGAGAAGAGATCCCACGTGGCCTCAGAGTAAAAGAACATGGCAGGAAGAAAAGGAAAGAGAAAAGGGGGAGGGAGGGAGAGACAGAGATAGAGAGAGAGACAGAGAGAGAGAATGAGAGGAGGGAGAAAGAGAGGGGGACAGTCAAGAAAAAGTAAGGAGAAAAATAGCCTGATCATTTCCTATTTTCTGTAAATTCTAGCTTTATTTCTTGCAAAGATTTCTGTGTGATTCTGTATTCTTACCATAAATCTACTTTTTCCTTAATGTTGATCTTCTTGGTGTGTACTTTTGTTACTACTTTCTGCAACTAAAAAAACAATTGAGCTAGATAGGAACTGAAGTCTGCTGCTTTACACTAAGAAAAATTTCCATCTATTTTTGAGAAACCACTCAGAACAAAGCTATGTCATTCACATTCTTATACTCCACTCCATCTTCCCTTTCTTTCACTCCCTCTCCCCCCTGGATTCTTGTACTCTTGCTTTGAGGGCACTTCCCATGGTTTCAAAGCCTCATGCTTTTGACAACACTCCTCTTCTAGACCTCAACATAACTTCTTCCCTACTCCTTCTTTTACATTCTCACCCTCGTTATCTGTTATTCTAAATCCTTACTCCTCTTCTCTTTTTTGTCCCACCTCCATGTTCTCAAGCTCTTCAAATGAAACTAACAAAACAAGCACTTAAAGAAAAAAAAAATCCCATATTAATACACCAGATTTAATGAATGTAGCTTTTGCTTATAAGCCACCGAATCTATGGTAGTTGATTCTAGCAGCCTGAGCAGATGAAGATAGCATCTTATATTAATTCCTGAATATGTGGATAGTAACTTATACTTCACAAAGCAGTTTCACATACGGCCTCTGTCTTAGTCACTGTTCTGTTGCTCTAACAGAAAACCTGAGACTGGATAATTTAGAAAAGAAAGAGGTCTTTTTAGTTCACAATTCTGGAGGCTGGGAGGCCCAAGATTGGGCAGATGCATCTGGTAGGCTTCTGGTGAAGTCCTCGTGCTGTGTCATAATACAGACGAGAAGCAGAAGGGAAAGTGCACACATGCAAAGAGGCCAACAGGAGAGACAACCTCCCTTTAGAACAACCTGTGCTCCTGGGAAATAGTCAATTTCCACAAGCGCTAATCCAGTCTTGAGAGGACATTTATCTATCTTAAACAAGCTAAACACCTCTTAAAGGCATCCTATGCCAACACTGCTACATTGGGTACCAAGCTTCAACATGAGTTTTGGTGAGGCAAACTGTATTTAAGCCATAGCACCCTTTCATTAGATACAATGCATTAATAAGGTAAGTAGGGCAGGTAGGAGTTTTTTCATTTCAATGTTGAAAAAGTTTGTAATTTTTTTTACTCACTTGCAAACACTTTTTGAGAAGACACTATATTTTACCAATTTTTTTAATCCCTAAAGTGACAACAGTTTAGTGAGCATTTCATATTTTAAAAAATGCAGTGGAGGTAAGTGAATGAATAAATGAGCAACGGAAGAATGAGTGAATGTAATTATTAAGTGGCTTATCCACATTTTCTTGATATTACAAAGTAAAACCAATTCTAGAATTAAGGTGTCCGAGTCCTAGCGTAGACCTTTTTTTTTTCATTATAGCTGCCCGCCAACACTCAGCATGAATCTTATTTACATAACTCTAACAAGTAGGAACTTTTAATACTATCTTAACTTTATTAATTGGAAAGGACTATCTTGAACCTGGTATTTCAAAGGCACTTTTCCCAACAGTACATTTATTTTAAGGAAAATCTGCAGATAGGCATTTAAAAGATATGTAAGAGTATGGAGGAGGAAGCAATAGAAATAATTGGACATTTTAAAAGGAAACAAAAGATGATTTATACATCTAAATGAGTGTTATTCTTCCAAGCAGTCTCCCTCGTAGAATATACACATAGCCTTATCATAGTGTCATTGCTCAAAATGCCTTTAGAACTCTTCTAAGGGAAATGATGTCAGAGTCAGATCATCGAATTCATTGGAGAAATCACACAGAAATTTTACTTTATTAGTTTGTATTCACTTCGGATATAAAAATAAATCCTTTTGGACATACGACACTACAGAATGTCAGATAGAGTTTTAATTTGACATTTATTTTAAAAACACATCCTGAATTTTCTTTTAATAATAAAAATATGCTGAAAAATTAATAGATTTCATAGGTGGTAACTTTTGTCAGAAGTGCTACATATTATGTAAATTAGGAGTGCCTATTTCAGACATGAGTTAATTTATTTAATCTTATTCAACTTGTTGTGGTTCCTGTAAGCATTGTCAAATATGTGATGAGAACAACAGACACCAGTTCAAGAGCCATGTGCCTTTAAGATGACTGCCTAGAAATTAAACGGCTCTGCTGTGCTCTTCCAGTCTACTGAGAACAGCTGGTTTTGGTTTCTGTGTTTTTAAGATAAAAATATCTGAAGGAAGCATCAGGAATTTTGATCTTGATCATACTTTTTGAAATAAATTTCAGGGTCATCTGTGTTGAGAGGATATGGTACACAGTTACTTTATATATTTGATTCAGTAATTTTTACTTCATTCATTTATTTCAGATAGTTTCAGGCACTTTGCTAATATGTAAAGAATCTTTAGCATCAAGAAATTTGAACAGTGGCAAGATGGCAGAATAGAAAGATCCATCGATTGCCCTCCATGAAAGGACACCAATTTAATGACTACCTACACAGCAAAAAACAACATCACAAGAATCAGAAATCATGGGAGCCTTCATAGTGCCTGCTTTTAACTCCATATAGCTGAAATAGGCACTGAAGAGGTAAAAGAAACAGGATCAATGACACCAACTTCCCCAACACCCACTAGTGGCTGCATGGTGCTAAGAGTGTCTCTGGGTGCTGGGGGAGGGAGAGCACAGCCAACTGTGAGGTATTGAACTCATTGCTGTCCTATTAGAGCAGAAAGGAGAACCAGACCAAACTCAGCTATCACCCACCCATGCAGGGAGCATTTAAACCGGCCCTAGCCAGAGGGGAATTGTCAATCCTAGCAATCTGATCTTGAGTTCCTATAAACCTAACCACCACATGGTAAAATGCTCTGTGCTCTAATTAAACTTTAAAGGCAGTCTAGGTCATAAGGTCTACAACTCCTAGGCAAGCCCTAGTGCTGAGCTGGGCTTAGAGACAGGGGATGAGGTCAGGGGTTGGGGAAGGGCATGTAACACACTGAGACACCAGCTGGCATGGCCAAAAGAGTGTTGGCATCAATCCCACCCCCCAGACCCAGGCTTCACAGTTCATGGCTCCAAACAGACCCTATTTTTCTGCTTGAGGAGAGGAGAGGGAAGAGTGGGAAGGATTTTTTTATTGCATCTTGGATATCAGCTCAGTCACAGCAGGATAAGGCACTGGGCAGAGTCATGAGGCTGCCTTTCCAGGCCCCACATCCCAGACAACATTTCTAGACATACCTCGGAGCAGAAGAGAATCCACTGCTTTTAAGGGAAAAACCCAATCCTGACAGGATTCATCATCTCTTAAATAAAGAGCTCTTGGGCCTTTACTTACCAGTAGTGATACCCAGGTACTACACTGATGGCCTTGGGTGAGCCTCTGAGAATTACTGTCTTCAGGTGAGACTCAGTATGTTACTAGCTGTGGCGGCTATAAGATGAAACTTCTACTGCTTGACAAAAGGAGAGGGTAAATTAAAGGAGACATTGTCTTGCACCTTAATGTACCAGCATGGCCACAGAAGAATAGAGCACCAACCCGGCTCTTGGGGTCCCCTATTCCAGGACTTGACTCTTGGATGGCATCTTTGGACCAGCCCTGGGCCAGAAGGGAGCCCACTGCCCAGAAGCGTGAGTTCCAGCTAGGCAGCATTCACCGAAAGCTGACTTCAAAGTCCTTGGGCCTTAAGGAAAAAGTAGCAGCAGTCCAGCAGTACTCCCTATGGCCCGTGGTGCTGGTGGCTACAGGGTGAAGTTCCTTGCCTTTGGAAAGGGGAAGAAAGAGGGGAAAACACTGTGTCTCCCCACCCAGGTACTAAAAAATAAATAGAACGTCAACAAGACTTCTAAGGTTTATTACCCTACTCCCTGATTCCTGGATGACATCTCTGGAACCAGCCAGGGCAGGGGGAAACTCATTGCCCTGAAGGGAGAACATTAGCCTGATGGGCTTTGGCATGTGTGACTGCAGAGCCTCAGACCCTTGAGGAAACATGGCCATAGCCAGGGAGTGGTTACAGTAGGCCCTGGGTGAGACCTAGTGCTGTGCTGCCTTCAGGTCTGACCCAGCACAGTCATAGTGGTAGGGGCCACAAGGGAACTTGTATCACTCTAATACCAGCTTTAGGTGACGCAGAACAGAGAAAGAGACTCTGTATGTTTGAGGAAGAGAAAGAAAAGAGAACAAGAGTCTCCACAATTCTCCCAGATATTGTCCAAGACCATCAATGAGTCTGCAAGAAACATAGTGTTACCGGGCTTGGCAAGCCCTCTAAAGCAGAAACAGTTTTGATAACACTATCCAAGTCTTTTCAAATATCTGGAGAGCCTTTCCAAGGAGAATGGTTACAAATAAACCTAGAAAGTGAAGACTACAATAAATACCTAACTCTTCAATGCCCAGACACTGAAAAACATCTACTAGTATCAACAACATCCAGAAAAACATGACCTCACCAAATGAATTAAGTAACACACCAGGGAACAATTTTTGAGAAGCAGAGATATGCGACTTTTCAGACAGATAATTCAAAACGGCTATATTGAGGAAACCTAAAAGAAATTCAGGATAACACAGATAAGAAACTCTGAATTTTATCAGAAAAATGTAATAAAGAGATTAAAATAATTAAAAAATAATCAAGCAGGAAGTGTGGAGTTAAAAATGTAATTGGTATATTGAAGAATGCATCAAAGTCCTTCAATAGCAGAACTGATCAAGCACAAAAAATCAGTTAGCTTGACGACAGGTTGTTTGAAAATACACAGTCAGAGGAGACAAAAGAAAAAAGGATTTTAAAAAATGTAGCACAGCTACAGGATCTAGAAAGTAGCTCCAAAAGTCCGGGTGTGGTGGCTCACGCCTGTAATCCTAGCACTTTGGGAGGCCAAGGTGGGCGGGTCACCTGAGGTCAGGAGTTCAAGACCAGCCTGGCCATCATGGCAAAACCCTGTCTCTACTAAAAATACAAAAATAGCGGGGCGTGGTGACATGTGCCTGTAATCCTAGCTACACGGGAGGCTGAGGTAGGAGAATCACTTGAACCTGGGAGGTTGCAGCAAGCCATCTCACCACTGCATTCCATCCTGGGAGACAGAGAGAGACTGCATCTCAAAAAGAAAAAAAAGAAGAAAGAAAAGAAAGAAAATGGCTCGAAAAGGACAAATCTAAGAATTATTGGCCTTACACAGGAGGTAGACAAAGAGATGGGGATAGAAAGTTTATTTAAAGGGATAATAGAGAACTTTCCAAACCTAAAACACGGTATCAACATCCACATAAAACAAGATTATAGAACACCAAGCAGATTTAACCCAAAGAAGACAGCTTCAAGGAATTTGATAATCGAACTCCAAAAGATCAAAGACTAAGAAAGGATCATTAAGGCAGCAAGAGAAAAGAAATAAATAACATATAATGGAGCTCCAATACATCTGGCAGCAGTACTTTCCAGTGGATATCATAGAGCCCAGGAGAGACTGACAAGGCACATTTGAAATATTTATGGGAAAAGTTTTTTTTGTTTTTTTGTTTTTTTTAACCCTAGATTAGTACATCTGGTGAAAATATCCTTCAACCGTGAAGGAGAAATAAAGACTTTCCCAGACACAGAATCTGAGCAATTTCATCAACATCAGACTTGTCCTACAAGAAATGCTAAAGGAAGTATATCAGTCATAAAGAAAAGAACGTTAATGAGCAATAAATAATAAACTGAAGGTACAAAACTCAATGGTAAGAGATACACAGAAAAACACAGAATATCATAACACTATAATCCTGGAGTGTAAACTACTGTTATCCTAAATAGAACGACTATACAATAAGTCAATAAAAAATAACAAGGTGGAGCCAAGATGGCTGAAGAGAGGCGACTCTGCTCTGTAGTTTCCCGCCGAGAAGGTAGAAAACTGCAAGTCAACTCTGCATCTTCAATTGAAGTACCAAAGTTCTCTTAAGAGACTGACTAGGTGGCAGGCATGACCCTCGGAGATTGAACAAAAGCAGGGTGGAGCAAGACCGTACCCAGATGCAACCCTACTCATGTGGCAAAGGGAGCTCCCTCCCCCAAGCAGGAAGATGGTGAGGGACCTAGCTTCTCCTCCCTGAAAACCAGGCTTTTCCCACAGACCCTTGTAACCTCCGAATCAGGAAGTCCCCTCCTGAGCCCACGCTACCAGAGCCTTCAGTCCCAAGAACAAAGCTGTGGAGAATCAGGGCAGTTGCTTGGGTAGGTGGCCACTTTGAGCAGGCACTGAGACGCAGGAGTATTAGCATACTCCAGCTCTGGGAAATCCCGTGAGGCAGGAGATCCATCCAATCTTGTAAAGAGGGGGCTGAAGCCACAGAGCCAAGTAGCGTCGCTCCCACAGAACTCCACAAGCCAGAACCCACTGGCTTGGAATCAGCCCCCATCCAAAGCCAGCACAGCCAGCAAGAAACTGCTTAACAAGATGGAATTTTCTGAGGGAAGGGGCGGCTGCCATCATTGTCAGAGGCTTTCCGTTGCCACAGGCACCAATGAGATGAGGACCTGGATCTACTCCTCACTGGACAGGCCCTCCCTGTGGGAATCTCAGCATCCCCAGCCAGGGGTTTATGGGCAGAGCACTGATAACCCTGAGAGGTGCCCCTAGAAGGAGGGTTGATATATGCAGTAAACCACTATGGCATACATTTATCTATGTAACAAACCTGCACATCCTGCAGATGTATCCCAGAACTAAAAATAATAATTAAAAATAAGGAAAAAAAACAACTCCTCAAGAAATAGAAACTATTGATAAAAATAATATATAAATAGAAATGATAAAATGTTAAAAGCGGGAGGATAAACTTAGAGCTGTTGTCAATTTTCTTTTTGCTTGTTTATTTATGTAAACCATGTTAACAAGTTATGTCAAAATAATGGTATTAATATAGTATTTGCAAGGCTCACGGTAACCTCAAACCAAAAAACATACAATGGATACACAAAAAATACAATACAAGAAAGTAAATTATATCACTAGAGAAAATTGCTTTCACTAAAGGAAAACAGGAAGAAAAGAAAGAAGGTAGAAAAAGCCACAAAACAACCAGTAAAAAAAATAGCAAAATAGCAGAGTAAGTCCTTACTTATTAGTAATAACATTGAATATAAACTAACTAACCTCTCCAGTCAAACGACATAAACTTGCTGAATACATGAAAAAACAAGACTCATTGATCTGTGTCATGCAAGAAGCACATTTCACTTCTAAAGACACACATAGTCAGAAAATAAAGGGATGAAAAAAGATATTCCATGCCAATAGAAACCAAAAGAAAAAGCAGGAGTTGCTATACTTATATCAGACAAAATATATTTCAAGACAAAAACTGTGAGAAGAGACAATTATGATCACTATATAGTAATAAAAGGGCCAATTCAGCAATAGGTTTTAACAATTTTAAATATATATTCACCAAACACTGAAGCACCAAGGTAAATAAAGTAAATATCATTAGAGCTGAAGAGAGAAATAGGCCCCAATATAATAATAGTTGGAGACTTCAACACCCCACTTTCAGAACTGAGCAGATCTTCTTTAGAGAAAATCAACACAGAGACATCAAACTTCATCTGCACTACGGAACAAATGAATCTAGTAGATATTTACACAACATTTCACCCAGCGACTGCAGAATGCACATTTTCTCTCTCAGAACATGGATCATTCTCAAATATTGACCACTTACTAGAACAAAACACATCTTCAAACATACAAAGAGATGAAATAATATCAATCATCTTCTCCAACCACCATGGAATGAAACTAGTGATTAATAACAAGAAGAATTTTGAAACCATACAAATACATAGAAATTTTAAAAATATGCTTCTGAATAACCTATGCATCAATAAAGAAATTAATAAGGAAATTTAAAAAATACTGAAACAAATGATAATGAAAATACAATGTACCAAATGTACGAGATACAGTCAAAGCAGTACTAAGATGGAAGTGTATATTGCTACAAGTGCCTACATAAAAAAAGTAAAACGTTCAAATGAACAATGTAAAGATGTGTCTTAAAGAACTAGAAGTACAAGAGCAATCCCAACTCAAAATTGGTAGAAGAAAAGAAATTATAAACATCAGAGCATAAATAAATGTAATTGAAATGAAAAAAATACAAAAGATCAATGAGACAAAAAGTGTATTTTATTTTGGAAAAGTTAAAATTGACAAACTTTTAGCCAGTCTAAGAAAGAAAGAGAAAAGATACATTAAATAAAATCATAAATGGGAAAAAAAGACATTACAACTGACACCATAGAAATTTAAAGTATTGTTAGTAGCTACTATGAGCAACTATATGCCAATATATTGGAGAATCTAGAAGAATCTAGAAGAAATGGGAAAATTCCTAGACACATACAACCGACCAAGGTAGAACCAGAAAGAACTCCAAAACCTTAACAGACCAATAACAAGTAATGAAACTAAAGCCACTAAAAAAATTTTCCCAGTAAAGAAAAGCTTAGGACCCAATGGTCCACTGCTGAATTATTCCAAACATCTAAAGAACAACTAATATCAATTCTAGTCAAATTATTTCAAAAAACAGAGGAGGAATAAAAGCTTCCAATCTCATTTTTCTGAAGCCAGTGTTACCCTGCTACCAAAATCAGACAAAGACATGTCAAAAAATGAAAATTGCAGGCCAATATCTCTGATGAATATTGATGTAAAAATCCTCAACAAAATACTAGGAAACTGAATTCAACAATATATTAGAAAGATCGTTCATCATGTCCAAGTGTTATTTTTCCCTAACAGAATGAAGAATAAAAATTATATAATCATTTCAGTTGAAGCTGAAATGCATTTGTAAATTTCTACATCCTTTCATGATGAAAACCTTCCAAAAATTTGGTATTGAAAGAACATAATAAAAGTCATTTATGATAGACCCACAGCTAGTATCATGCTGAATGGTGAATGACTGAAACCCTTTTCTTTAAAATCTGGAACACAACAAAGATGCCCACTGTTTCCGCTGTTATTCAACATAGTACTGGAATTCCTAGCTGGAGCATGCAGACAAGAGGAAGAAATAAAAGGCATCCAATTTGGAACGGAAGAAGTCAAATTATCTTTATTTTCAAATGATATTTTCTTACATCTGGGAAAACATAAAGACTCCACCAAAAAGCTTTCAGAGCTGATAAATTCAATAAAGTGTCATGAAACAAAATCAACATAAAACACATCAGTAGCATGTCTATATGCCAACAGTGAACAATCTGAAACACCAATCAAAAAATAATCTCATTCATAGTGGCCACAAATAAAATTAATTACCCAGGAATTAACCAAGGAAGTGAAAGATCTATATAATAAAAAAGATAAAACACTGATGAAATAAATGGAAGGGGACATGAAAAAGTAGGAAAATATTCCATATTCATGGACTGGAAGATTCTATATTGTTACAGTGTCCATACTACCCAAAGCAATCTGCACATTCAATGAAATCTCTATAAAAATACCAGTGATATTCTTCGGCTCAAGCCTGTAATCCCAGCACTTTGGGAGGCCGAGACGGGCGGATCACGAGGTCAGGAGATCAAGACCATCCTGGCTAACACGGTGAAACCCCGTCTCTACTAAAAAATACAAAAAGCTAGCCGGGCGAGGTGGCGGGCGTCTGTAGTCCCAGCTACTCGGGAGGCTGAGGCAGGAGAATGGCGCAAAGCCGGGAGGCGGAGCTTGCAGTGAGCTGAGATCCGGCCACTACACTCCAGCCCGGGCCACAGAGCGAGACTCCGTCTCAAAAAAAATAAATAAATAAAAAAAAATAAAAAAAGAAAACATAATCCTAAAATTTATGTGGAACCCCAAAAGACACAGAATAGCAAAAGCTATCCTAAGCGAAAATAAGATAACTGGAATAATCATGGTACCTTACTTCAAATTATACTACAGAGCTATAGTAACCAAGACAGCATGATACTGTCACAAAAACAGATGCATAGACCAATAGAACAGAATAGAGAATCCCGAAAAAGATCCATACATCTTTGGTGATCTCATTTTTGACAAAGGTGCCAATAATATACACTGGAGAAAAGACAGTCTCCAGTAAATGCTGCTGTGAAAACTGGATTTCCATATGCAGAAGAATGAAACTAGACACCTATATCTTGCCGTATACAAAAATCAAATCAAAATGGATTAAAGACTTATACCTAATACCTGAAACTATGAAACTACTACAGCAAAACATTGGGGAAAATCTCCAGGACATTTTTGTGGGCAAAAATTTCTTGAGCAATACCTCACTAGCACAGGTAATTAAAGCAAAAATGGACAAATGGGGTCACATCAAGTTAAAAAGCTTCTGCCCAACAAAGGAAATAGTCAAGAAAGTGAATAGACAACCTTCAAAGTAAGGAGAAATTATCTGCAAACTACCCACCTGATAGAGGATTAATAATCAGAAAATAAGCCACACTGCAGGAAAAAACCTAATAACCCACTTAAGAAATGGGAAATTGATTTGAATAGACATTTCTCAAAAGAAGGCATTCGAATGGCAAACACATATATGAAAAGTTTCTCAACATCATCGATCATCAGAGAAATGCAAATCAAAACTACAATGAAATATCCTGTCACCCTGTTAAAATCCCTTTTATCCCAAAGACAGGCAATAACAAATGATGTTAAGATGTAGAGAAAAGGAAATCCTTGTACACGGTTGCTAGGAATGGAAATTAGTGCAACCCCTGTGAAGAACAGTTTAGAGGATCCTCAAAACAATGTAAGTTGAGCTACCATGTGATCCAGCAATTCCACTGATGTGCATATACCCAAAAGAAAGGAAATCAGTATATCGAAGAGTCATCTGCGCTCCAATGTTTGTTGCAGCACTGTTCACAGTAACCAAGATGTAGAAGCAACCAATATTTCCATCAACAGATGAATGGATAAAGAAAATGTGGTATGTATACAAAATGATGTACTATTCAGCCATAAAAAAAATGAGATCCAGTCGTTGGCAGCAACATGAATGGAACTGGAGATCATTACGTTAAGTGAAATGAACCAGTCGTGGAAAGACAAACATCACATGTTCTCACTTATCTGTGGGATCTAAAAATTAGAACAATTGAACTCATGCACATATAGAGTAGAAGAATGGTTACCAGAGGCTGGGAAGGATAGTGAGGATGCGGTGGGGGTAGGTGGGAGTGGTGAATGG
The DNA here is from genome assembly GCF_000951035.1 of Colobus angolensis palliatus. NCBI lineage: Eukaryota > Metazoa > Chordata > Mammalia > Primates > Cercopithecidae > Colobus > Colobus angolensis. Next base: position 828,000 of record NW_012119432.1, on the reverse strand, counting down.
GTACAAAAATCTAGTTGGAAGGAATGAGTAAGACCTACTATTTGATACCATAATGGGGTGACTGTAGTCAATAATGACTTAATTATAGATTTCAACATAACTTAAGGGATGTAACCGAATTGTCTGTAACACAAGGATATGGATACCCCATTCTCCACAATGTGATCATTTCACACTGGATTCTTATTTCAAAACATCTCATGTAACACATCAATATGTATACCTACTATGCAGCCATAAAAATTAAAAATATAAGAATTTTTAAAAGCCTAAAATGAAAAAATCCTTTTACCTTCAAAATAGGCTTTTTAAAATAGATTTTATTGACTACCGAGTGTATACAAAGAAATGTATAGAATAGGTGTAAAGAATGACAATAGAACTCTGAAGTAGCTACCCTCAAGAAACAAGATATAAGCACACATTTGAAAATTAAAAATTATGTATGTAAGGGTAATGCATCATATTGTAAAATTTCAAAGTATAACAACAATGTACAAAATGTAAAAAAAAGATTCTGCCATTTTCCCTGTCCCTAGTATGTAAAGTATTTACTCCTTTTTTTAAAAAGCAACATAGTACGGTATATACTTAGCATCATTTATTTAAACAGTCACTTACTGATTTATATTTAGTTTTTTTCTAATATTTTACTGTTATAAAAAGTAATGTAAGGACTAACTTTGTATGTAAATCCCACACATACAAGTATATTTGTATAATAAATTTCTAGAACTAGATCTGTTAAGTGAAAAGGCATGTGAAACTTCATACAAAGAACATTTTTACTTCTACCACCCAATGTATGGGTGTGCTTGTTTTCTCATACTTTGGCCAGTAAAATGTGTCACTTTTTGTCAGTGTTATAGTGTATTAGTTAGTTTTTATGTTGCTGATAAAGACGTACCTGAGACTGGGAAGAAAAGGAGGTTTAATTTGACTTTCAGTTCCACATGGCTGGGGAGGTCTCATAATCATGGCAGAGGGTGAAAGGCACTTCTTACATGGTGGCAGCAAGAGAAAATGAGGAGGAGCAAAAGCAGAAACCCCTGATAAACCCATCAGATCTCATGAGATTTATTTACTATCACGAGAATAGCATGGGAAAGACCAGTCCCCATGATTCAATTGCCTCCCCCTGCGTCCCTCCCACAACATGTGGGAAATCAGGGAGATACAATTCAGTTTGAGAGTTGGTGGGGACACAGTCAAACCATGTCATATAGGCAAAGAAAAAAAGAAATCTGAATAGTGAAAACTCGCATGTGAAATATGGAAACAACTGTTTGACATGTGAACACTCAGTAGCTGCCGTATATAGAGAAAAAAACACATTTAAAATCAGGCAGTTGGATTGTGACGTGATTACTGTGAGACCTTAGGTCAATCACTTTCGTACTCTGAGTTTGTTTCTTAATTTATGAAATAAGAATTGTAGTATTTACCTGGCGGATTTTGTTTGTGAGGATAGCATGAAATATCTTTTATGAAAGGCTTAGCACAACACCTAGCTCATATTATGTGACCAATACAGAGTAGCTGTTGCTGCTATCATTATGTATTAGTATTAGTATTAGTATTTAAAGGTTATCCAGGCTATGGAGAGACAAAAAAACAGCGCCCTAAATTTCAGGGACTGAAGACAGATCAAATGCATTTCTCACTCTGCAGTTCAATGGTCAGCTTCAATAAGAGACTCAGAAATCTAGGTTATTACTATTTTGCACTATTACCATGACATAGTGCTTTGTTTCTATCTGTACCCAGAGTTCTGAGAAAGCCAGCTGACAAAAGAGTCATTTACTCTTATTTGCATGACAGTAGAAATATCACATCACTTTTGTTCACATTTCCACTAACTCGGTCACATTACACCCACCCAGCTACACAGGAGACTGAGAAATGTCCTCTCACTGCATGCCCAGGGAGAGGCAATAGTGGGCTCAAAATTATTTTATCTGCCACATATATTTTTCCTATATTGACAACAAATAAATATCTTTACCAGAGCAACAACAGCCAATTGCTTTGTTTTGTGATTCCAAGTAACTATCTTATCTGATTTCCATTCTCCATTGGATCTAGTGATCGTTTTGTCATCTTAAAGATGGCACTTAGCTAAAGTTGTTTTTTTGTTGTTTTTTTGAGACGCTCTGCAGCCCAGGCTGGAGTGCAGTGGTGCGATCTCTGCTCACTGCAAGCTCCACCTCCTGAGTTAAGGCCATTCTCTTGCCTCAGCAGTAGCTAGGACTGCAGGCGCCCGCCACCACGCCTGGCTAATTTTTTTGTATGTTTAGGAGAGACGTGGTTTCACCATGTTAGCCAGGCTGGTCTCGATCTCCTGACCTTGTGATCCGCCCACCTCAGCCGCCCAAAGTGCTGGGATTACAGGCGTGAGCCACCGTGGCCGGCATCAGCTGAAGTTTTACAAATGTGTTTCCCTTTTGAATATCCTATCTGTTGAACTGAAATCTCTAAGTATACCGTTCCAATCAGCAGCTCGATCTGGATAAATGAGGCTTTACAGGTGTAAAGTATTCAGTTTGGTGCTGCAACTGCTCAGTCTAGACAGACCACGGGTGTTTGCCCACTAGACAGTTAGACCTACGCTGCTAGGACTCCGAAGCTGGCTCCTGTGCAGCTGATAGTTTCATCTGGGCTTCTTTCTGTTTCAAATAAGGATCCCACGTCCAGGACAAAGTTCCAAAAGTTATTGTCAGCATTTCCCAGTAGAAATCATTAATGACAGGTCAGTTTGTCATAATGAGAAGGAATCAGTGCCACCATGCTGTTTCACTTGTTTCATGCTGCATCAACAGCTGATACTAGGGAAGAATAATTCACACATTAAAAAAAAATAATTGGGTCCATTTCCATTCAAAGAAACAATTATCAAGAACTCCCACCAAAAGTGAATCCTGCCAAATTCGCAATTACTGTAAAAAACACTCGGCTCAAATGAAAGCTGAAGCTCACTTTGAATTTGATTGCATATATATAAATTATAAGGAATGACAGGCTAAATGTATTCAAATATAACTTCAGTGTTCAAAATGACTATCCCCGATCATATTATTTTGTTTTATGAATCGCTGTTTTAAAATCACGAGTTGCTCACTGCTATGTACAAATGAATATATTTATTATATAAACCTACAATTTATTCAGTTCAATTGTTCTCTCGGGTTTGCCCTTCTCTTAAGCCAGGAACAAATGTTATCAGCAAATAGTATCTTCATTTTAGTGTGATACTATCAGCATCTATGAAGGGACATATAAGAGATAGCCCTATAAATATTAAGCTATGCTAACTATTGTGTTTTACTTTTTAAATATCTTTTAGTTCTGGTCACTTTCCTAAATGCCTAGAGCCACTGCCTCAGCTACCATAATCTTTGATCTGGGTGACAGCAACAGCTGCATGACTCAGATTCACTCAGCTTCCCACCCTCTAGTCCAATGTGACCACAGAATAAATGTAAGTCTAAGTACATCACTTCTCTTCTTAAAATTCACCAATAATGTATTCTTATATTTAGAAGATATCTAGGTTTCCTACCATGGCCCCAAAAGCTCTGATAGTTCTTGCCAAGATCAAATATATTTTGACTATGAATAAAATACGATCAAATTCTTAGCAAGGTTATCTAAATGTATCTATCAAACTGCGTGTTCTCTCTTTGTGAGTACCACCCCTCATTCCCCCCGCCAGAAAGCCTCACACCTATTAAATTCTTACTCCATTTGCCCAAAACCTTTCTGGAGCATCCCTTTTAAAAGTCTTACCAGAGCTGATCCTTTAGCCATTTGAAAAATAAGTTTCATTACTATATAATCTCACGTAATTTTGTGTCCTAAATTATTATTAACTAGCTTGGCTGAAAATTTAATTAATTAGAAACAGGCTCTGAGTATATTCTGCGTGCTTCAAATAATCTAATTACCAGTAAGGAATGACATATATCTGACCTGAAGAATATTATGTAGAAAGTTAATTTTCAAAATGGGTTTCAGAAACGGTTTATGTGATGCTAACATTGGTAACAGAATTCTGAACTTTTGAGAGGACTACTTTTCAAGAGAAAACAACTCACTGGCTCAAGTAATTTCTCATCTTTCTGAAAAGCACTCTATATTATTACTTTATTGCCGGGCCTTCCATGTCACTCTCCACTTTGAGTCCCTCAGGAGTTCTAGGACATACCATTCCGTTGAGGTCACAGTTATTTTTTCCAAATATCATCCTATAGTCGACGCTTAGCATTAGCTAGGGCAATTGGTCTCCAACTCCAACCCTGAAAAGTATAAAATATAGACAAAAAAGTCTGGATTTCTATGTTATAATCGAAACAGGCACCAATATCCCATCCTTCAAGTGAGGAAACAGTGTGCAATGAGAGCCTTAGCGTGCAATGACTTTCTACCAAGTACTCTTCAGACCACAGAGAAAACATAACTGCTGCTCTCTGTGTTCTAGCACAATGTTTCTATAGTTTTAATGTAGGCAACCCTTAAAGTGCCTAGGCTGTTTATTCAAGGCTCTCCAAGATTATTATTAAGTAGCTCATTCACAGCGGCTCTAATGTGAAGATAAGCAAGATGCTATGCATACTTACCAATCTGTCTTTGAAAGATTTGACAGCATTCTCTGTGTGACTTCTGGGCTATTAATAAGCTTTTTTGCTACATTCATTTATTTAGCGTTCAGCTTGGCTGGTTTTTCAGAGTCAGTAGTCACACATGTGCCTTGTCTGTTTATTATGCCATCTTTCCTAGAGAAAGAATAGCACAGGTCTAGAAAATAAAGACACATTGGACAAGCAGCAGTTTAAGTGTTACTTCCTTGACGAAAAATATGTCCAACTATGTCAGAACAACTAATCCTGATTTCTTAGGTAGCATCTCCTGCTTTATACACAATTGGTAATAAGCTCCCCTCAAAAGCTAGGGCAGCATTAAGTAGTCAGAAGCCATAAGTAGTAATTGAGTGACTCAGCAAGAAATTTAAAACCGTAAATGCCACCTCAAAGATAATTCGTGGGCTCCAGGAAGCAGCTTGGTAAAAGATTTATAAAAGGTCAAAGATCAACTGTGATATTAAATTAGGACATAAAACTATAGCTCAGCTTTTTTTTTTTTTTTTTTTT